>NC_142702.1:7870267-8181337 GCF_029339155.1 Prunus mume
TTTTCTTGAAAAGGAACCTAATCTCTTTCCCAATTTCAACTGCCCCTTGTGATATTTTACCCGTGATGGTTAGTTTGATTCCTTTTCTGGACAGCTCCCTGCTTTCCTGCTTATCCCTCTCTGAGATTGTAACTTGCTTATCTTCTTGGGAGAATTACCTTCTCTGAAAAGACAGAAGAAAAATCTCTGAATATACATATATATATATATGTGTAAGAGGGATTTGATCTTCAGTTTTTTTCAGAATCAACTTGATGTCATGAACCCTTCAATCACTTCTTCTATGACAGTTGCCATTGCTGACTTTTCTTTATCCCAGAGATGTCACGTGGGATTGTTCCTATTTCTGGACTCCTTCTTCCTATTGCCTTGTTTGCTCTGATGAGCCTTGGGCTGGTCTTTTCTGGTTTTTTGGGCTTCCATCTTTCTTTGATTTTTTGCAGCTTTATTCGGGCCTACTTTTCGTTGGGCTGGGTGTGTCAATTTTGGCCCAAACAATGCCCTCTTAAGTCTGAACCATTTTGGAACGGTTTCAGACTTAAATGACATGGCCATTAAATTGGCGCGTGGTAAATTCCCCCGTTAACGGAAAACAGAAGTAGAAGTACAACAAAGGGACAAACTCAAAGTAAATCTAAAACAAGGGTAATTTTGAAAGGAATCAAAAGATTTTTAGTGTAATCTTGTGTCTATCCCAGGGTCTGTTTGTACAGCCTGCGAATCCCACATGGTTGGATAAAACTTTTTTAACCATTTGCCATTGATTGGGGCCGTATGAATTTCTCCATCCCTATCCTGCAACCTGTATGCCCCCATTCCGAGGATCTGATTGATTATGAAAGGGCCTTCCCATGTAGGCGACCATTTTCCATAACCAGCCACATGGGTTCCGAGGGGCAGAACTGCTTTCCAGACTATCTCCCCTTCTTCAAAACTCTTGTTCCTGACTCTCTTGTTGTAGGCCCTTGATACAGATGTTTTCCTGCCAGAGTTTGTTGAGAGTGTCATTCGCTTGCATCCAATCCCTCCAGTTCGGCAGATGGCACGGGAGTAGTTTTCTCCTACTAAGTCATGTTGGTGAGCAATTCTGGGTGAACAGCTATCTCCATAGGCAGAATTGCATCATGACCGTAGGTTAACGCATAGGAGTCATGCGGTCGCTTCTCTTTTTGAAGTTCTATATGCCCACAGAGTTTCTGACAGCTTCTCATGCCATTGTTTCGGATTCTTCTCAAGCATTTTCCTGATAATGTTGATGATCACTTTGTTGCTTGATTCCGCCTGTCCATTGGCTTGGGCATAATAAGGAGTGGATTGGAGCAGTCTGATTTTGAATGCCTCTGCCATGTCCAGCATTTCTCCGGATATGAAGGAGGATCCTCTATCAGTTGTGATTGATTCTGGGATGCCAAATCTTTGGATAATCTGCTCTTCTATGAAAATGATGATCTCTTGAGATGTAGTAGATTTAACAGCCTTGGCTTCCACCCACTTAGTGAAATAGTCTGTGGCAACAATGATAAAGCAGTGCTGGCTCTGGCTGGATAGATCTTACCAATGAGATCCATTGCCCATCCTCTAAAGGGCCATGATTTTACCACTGGATTCATGGGAACTGATGGAGCCTGCTGGACTGGGCCGTGTCTTTGACAAGATTCACACCCCTTAGAATAGTTAATGCAATCTTTCATCATGGTTGGCCGAAGTAGCCATATCTCCTAATTAACCAGCACATTTTTCTCCCACCTTGATGCGCTCCACAGATTCCTTCATGGGTTTCCCCCATAACTTTCATGTATTCTTTCTTTCCGAGGCACCTTAAAAGCACCTCATCCTTGCTCTTTCGGACCAAATCTTCATTCCACATAAGGTAGTTTAAAGCCATGATTCTGACTCTCTTCTCAGAGGGCAAAGTTGGATATCGTAGATAGGTCATGATAGGATTTCTCCAATCATCTTCAGTGATTGTGGCAGAGTTGACATCTATCTCCATCCCCGCCGTAATGATGGTAGGCTTTTCTTTCCTATCCGATGATTCTTTGTACACAGTCTTGGGCATTTGTACTGTTGTCACCTGGGCCAATTCATTGGCTGCAAAATTTTCTTCCCTTGGGATATGTTCCCAAGTGGCTTCTCTGAATTCTGTCAGAAGATTCCTAGCTGCCACCAAGTAGACAGCCAAAGAAGGGCTTAGGCACTTGTATTCCCCAGCAATTTGTTTTAAAACCAGCATGGAATCTCCTGCAGAATTTCCACAGATTGGATTCCTAGTTCTACCAGTATTTCTAAGCCAATGATTAAGGCCTCATATTCTGCCCTGTTGTTGGTGCATTGGAAATCCAATTGGAAAGAGTAGCAGTGTCTGATTCCAAGTGGTTCTTCCAAGACAATTCACCTGCCCCTGAAGTTATATCAGTTTTTGATCCATCAAAGCATAACTTCCAAGGTGCAAGATGAACTGAGTAGATAGGATTGTTGAGGCAGGTGTGAGCTCTGGTTAATAGATCTGCATTTGCTATGTCTAAAGAGTCCATATTTTCAATCTCCTCTCCGGGATGATCTGCTAGGAAGTCTGCCACAGCTTGTCCTTTGACGGCTTTCTGAGGAACATATCTGAAGGCAAATTCTGTCAAGGCCAAGGTCCATTTTCCAATTCTGCCTCTTAGCATTGGTCTTGTTAGCATGTATTTGATCAGATCTGTTTTGGCAATGATATAGATGGTGTATGGCAGCATGTAATGTCTGAGCTTTACAGCAGTGAAGTACAAGGCTAGGCAAAGTCTTTCAATTGCAGAATATTTTCGTTCCACTTCATTAGAGTTCTGCTTAGGTAATAAACCGCCTGTTCCTTTCCTTCCTTGTTATCCTGAACCAATAAACTTCCAATGGATACTTCTGATGCAGATATATAGAGCTTGAGTGGTCTGCCTCTCTTTGGTGGGGACAGAACTGGTGGATTTGAGAGGTAATGCTTGATTTCCTCAAAAGCTTGTTGGTGCTGTTCTTCCCACTTAAAGGTTTGTTCTTGTTTTAATATTAACAAAGAAGAGAAAGGCTGGATCTTTCCTGCAGAATTGGATATAAATCTCCTTAAAAAATTAATTTTTCCCAAGAGACTTTGCAATTCCTTCTTGTTCCTAGGTGGCAAAGCTTCTATGATAGATTTTGCTTTGTTTTTGTCGATCTCTATGCCTCTTTGGTGGACCAAGAATCCTAGGAAATTTCCCGCTTGAACTCCAAAAACGCACTTCTTTGGGTTCATTTTCAATTTGTGTTGCCTCATTCTTAGGAATGCTCTTTTTAGATTTGTCATGTGGTTTCCCTCCTCCGGTGATTTAATCACAACATCATCAATATAAACTTCCAGGGAATGTCCAATCATATCGTGGAAAACAGAATTCATTGCCCTTTGATAGGTAGCCCCTGCATTTCTCAAGCCAAAAGGCATTACAGTGTATTCAAAAGCACCTATATGCCCTAGACACATGAAGGCTGTCTTGTGGATATCTTCTTCTGCCATCATTATCTGATTGTAACCTGCGTTGCCATCCATAAAAGATAGCATCTGGTTGTGGGCAGCTCCATCTACTAGCATGTCTGCCATTGGCATAGGGTACTCATCCTTGGGAGAGGCTTCATTCAGGTTTCTGTAATCCACGCAGATTCGAGCCCGCTTTTCCTTTTAGAATCTGGTACAATATTAGCTAGCCAATCAGCATAGATGGCAGGCCTGATGAATCCTGCCTTGAGCAGCCTTTCTATTTCTTCTTTGACTTTTAGTTCTGTGTCCATCGACATCCTTCTTCTGGCCTGTTTGACCGGAAGGTATCCCTCTTTGATTGGCAGCTTGTGTTCTACCAATTCCCTGTCTAATCCTGGCATCTCATGATAATGCCAAGCAAAACAATCTTTGAACTCTTGTAGAAGTGCAACGAGTTCATTCTTAAGTGGCTCTTTCAATAGTGCGCTGATAAATGTAGGCCTTGGATCCTCCCCTGTTCCTAAGTTTATTTCCTGCAAAGGATCTTCTACCTCTGGCAGAGAGTCATCCAGTGCGGCTGGTGCAAAATCTAGCACTTCCTCCTGTAGTTCCTCTTCCTCCTGGCTTTCCGTGCTTTCATGAGTGAATTCTGCCATATTGATGGATGGCTTCTGCGCAAAAAACTTTCTTTCCTTCCAGTATATCAACAATCTTTTTGTAATGGACCGGATTGTTGCAGCTCGATCCTTTTCTTGTTGATTGGGACTAGACATTAGTGCTATGGAAATTTAGAACAAAAGGTCTGTTCCAATCCTCCAAGGAATTGGTTAGACCTTCTTCAATGAGCCTCTGGGCCGTGACACCATGGGGGCGGCCGTTCTGGTTGACTCCAAAGAAGGTGAAAGGACCAAGGTCATCATGATAATACCTTGCCTCACAACACATGGCAGAAGGTAGAAATGGCCGTGGATCGGCCTCTATTATCTCCATGTAGCCTTCTTCATTCCATAAAGCTAACTGTTGATGAAGAGTGGAAGGAACACATAGACTCTGGTGAATCCAGTCTCTGCCAAGCAATGCATTGTAAGTGGTAGAGGTAGTATCTACCACAAAGAATGCAACCTTCAGCTTCTTGCTTCCTACTAAAACATCCACATCTAGGATCCCAAGGGTTTTGGTGATGCCTCCTGCGAAATTGGTGACGGTCAGGCGGGTTGGAATTAAATCCTTTTCTGTTCTGCCCATTTTGCTCAGATTCTGTGAGGCAGAAGGTTGAGGGCTGCACCTCCATCTACCATAGTTTTGGGAATAGGAACACCCCCAAAGTTTGCTGTTATAAACAAGGGTCTGAGGTGGTTTGCCATTTCTTTGGTTGGTTTGGAGAAGCAAAGCTGATCTGTAGCCAACTTGTGGGTTGTTCCTTTCCTGGGACTGTTTCTTTGTCGGCATTTCTTCCGCTCGCCAACCTGCATTCAAAACTTTCTTGGGAAAATACGTCTCCGTCCAGTGCTCTTGTCCTTCTACGCCCTGAACTTTTCTGGTAGAATGAACACCATATTAATGCCTAGGTCAGACGTAACAAGTCCTTCAATTCTGCATCGAAGGCCTCGCCGTGCATCCAATTCTCCGTCATAATCCATCTGTTCTCCATCATACTCCTCCGTCCATTCTCCTAGTTCTTCTGTTCCAAGGAGCGCATTCTGGTCATCTGTAGATGGTTCATAATCCAGCTGCTCCTCTTCATATTCCTCAACCCAGTCTCCTTGCCCTTCTCCTGGAATAGGATCGGTTTTTTCCTCTGGTCGGGGAGTTTTAAGTAGATTTTCTGAGGCGGAGGTAGAATGGATAGAAGGTTTCTTTGAGGATTCTGCTTTTTCAACTTCTGTGGTTGAGAGATTGCTTGTTCTGCTGGGAAATATTTCGCTCTTTCCCTTTTTGGCGGATTGGCCTCTGGAAGCACACATGCGTTTTCGTTATTGAGGAATGTGCGATCTTGTCTCAACCCTCCTCCTTTGGGTTCTTGTCACTCCATTGTTGGTCCGCCACTTTTCCCGACAGAATACCACCGCCTTCAATGATAGCCGCCAAAGGTTTATCATACAGGCACTCTTATTAATTTTTCTTCCTTGGGGCTTAGTCATTCTTTTGCTTTGGATTGGACAGGCCTAGGGTAGTTTCTCTGTCTAGCCTTATCTTGGGGCGTGGTTCCAATCCGGTCAAAAACACTTGGAGTGGGCAGATCCTGTTTTCCAGATTACCTCTCGACCTCACACTTGCACTCTGCAGAGCACTATTCCAGTGAAATGGTTGCTTTTGGTCTTTTCATAGTCTCCTTTGAAACTATTCTACTTCTCTGAGTCACCTCTATAGGTTTACATCCTTCTTTCGTTCTGGCCAATTTAGGTTGACCATATTAACTTGTGGCGGGGGAAAAGGATCTGTGGTGACGGATGGAGGTTTTTCTGCTAGCTTCACCTTCCTGCTGTTATCCCTTCCTGTATAACATCTCTGAACACAACACAACTATTGGTAGAATGATTCCAAGAATTGTGCCATCTGCAATACTGTCTGCCCTTGAGTTCTTCTGGTTTGGGCATTCTGTGAGGCGTCTCTATTGCTTTCTGTAGCAACATTTCATCAAACAAAGCATCTACTTTGGTCAGATCGAAAGAATATACTTTGTTCTGCATAGGTTTGTTTGGAACGAACCCTCCTGTGAATGGTGGCGGCTTTTGATCCCTTGGAGGCTTTGTAAGGGTTTTACAACTGATGGGATGCTTTAATTTTGCCATTTCCGCAACTGCAACCTCTCTCTCCTCCGATTCCTCTGCATCTTCTTCTGACTCCACTTCAATCATATGTATTGAGGAAGAAGGGGATTTGTAATACGTGCCTTTGGAAGAGTTTCTCTTCTGCTGTTCCTCTCTGAGCAATTCCTCGTACTTGGCGCTTTATCTGCCAGTTCTGCCAGATCTCCAAACAACATCCCATCAAATCTTTTCCTCAGAGAAATTTTGAGGGCAGCCTGAGCCATTTGGATGAAGTGTCTTTCTTCGATGGGGATTCGGCACTTCATTTTGAGCTTCCTGAACCTGTTTATAAAGTCTTGGGCAGGTTCATCTTCACTCTGTTTGAGAGCGGCAAGGTCACCGATGGTGACTTCTGGCAATCTGTAATAGTAGTCATGGAAGACGCTCTCCATTTGCTCCCAAGTCCTGAATAGAATTTGCTGGCAGGTTAGTGTACCAAGTGAAAGCTTGTCCAGAGAGAGAGTTCCCAAAAAGTCTTAGCTTTAACAGTGGGTTATTCTCTATGGCTATGCATTGGGTGGAAAATCTGCCTACGTGCTCAACTGATGAAGCATGAGGATCCTCTCCGTTGAATAAAGTGAAGTTTGGTACTTTAAAACCTGGGGACAAGGGTATCTGATCGATGTAAGGTGGATATGGCTTCCTATAGGTGGGCCTTTCCCCCCTCCTGGCTTCAGGCTCCATCATTTCCCTGATCATCCTCTACAATGCCCCACGCCATTTAGAGCATTAACGGGAGGGGTTTTGTCCTGCTCGCCGAGCAAATCGTGGTTCTCGCCTATATGGTCTAGGCGTAACTTCTTCCCGTGCTCCCGGCTCTTCCAGCCTGGTGGTTCCTCCAGCTTGCCCCCGCCTGCTTGCTGCGTTATTAGCATAAGGATAGTTTCCCCCTCTGCCTCTCCTTCCTCTTGCAGGTGGAGGGAATGGATTGGGGTCCATCCTTCGGGCCTGTAGGGTAATATTGCGGCCTGTTCATGCAGAATTTCCATAGGGAGATCTTGTGGGGCCGCTTGCGCGGAACAAGCCGAGGCTCGCCGATTCTGCGGGACTTGTCTGGCGCAGAGCTTCGCCGTCGGGCCAGACGTTCTTGGACAGAAAACCATTTCCCGTGTCCACTGGATTTCTCCCGCTCGTATCCCGGCCACCTGCACCGAGAGGATTCTCTTGATATGGCCATGCCAATCTGGTGGGGACCATAGGGAAGGTCTAGTTCTGGACCACCTCATCGGGATTGGGAATTCGCCATGGCGACCTCCCGATCCTTCCCTGAGTTGCTCGCTGACCGCCATTGCATCATGGTTGTCAAATTATTTAGGTATCTTGGATCCTTTGTGTTGTGACCTCTTGTCGTAATACGATTCCTCGAGTTCATCCTTCCGAGCCGGTCCCGACCTCCTACTCCCTGTGGCCGCCATGTCAATGCCGGGCGCCACTTTCTTCTCGATTCCAGTCCTTCCCCGAGGGCCACTTGGTTTATTTCCATGTCGTGGTGTGGGTTCTGGCTAGAGCTTCCAGTATTCATGGACGTAAATAATTCAATGAGAAAATGTATACCGAGAAGTCCCATCAAGCGTGCCAAATTGTTTGCCCGTTTTGCGTTTACTCCTATGATGGAAGGGCAAAGTTCCCCACTGCCTTGAGAACCATAGACTGGTCAACAAGTCAGCTTTCTTTGGTGTGCGAGCGTGCCACGCTAGTAATAAAAATTCTAGCAGACTTAGTTTGGAATGGATAACTTGCACCCCAAGTTACTGATTTCTGCAAACAAACGATTGTGAATTTGGGTGAGGAATATCTCCCAAGTAAGTTCTTTTCTTGCCTCAGATCGTGAGGACTTTAACAATTTATCTCAGTATAAAGAGGTCGCTCGCCGTAATGGTTGATGGAATTTAAATGCTTTTAGGCGTAATCGCCTTTTACAAAACTATAACAATAAATACTCATGCTAGAGAGATGAAGATACTGATTGGAACTCCATTTCACGAGATGGAAGGTTCTGCATTCGGACTGAAATGCCTCGGGCTAGACCGAGACGCTTGGATGGACCGTTGACAACCCCGCTGCTAGGCTTCAACTTGTAAATCAATACCAAAGGCTGATTCTGGCGAGCTTTGATGTACCTCATGCTTTTGTGAGGCTTTTGAGTGGGCGAATCGCAATTTTCTCAATCTGCACGGGCAGGAGTGATTTTGAGGGCTTCATGGGCTAGAGACTGCACTGTGAATTTTGTTGAGGTTTTCCATATTTGGAGGAGACTCAAACCCTGCCTGACTTGGTTTGCTGAACCAAATTTGTAACGAAAGAAATCTCGTTTTGAATGACTTGTTTCTTAAATCTGGATTTTGTGGATCCTGATCTGGAGCTGGTTTCACTTGAAATTCAAGTGGGCTTGTTGGTTGATTTTGAACTTGTCCTTTGACGGTTTTCTTTGTGTAGGATCTTTGTTTGATTGGGTGATGATTTTTTGTGTTGTTGTTTTTGTGTGTCCTTTACCCTGTTCACTCCTTCTTGTATTTATAGTAAACTGTTTCTTCTCTGGAGTAGGGTGATTGTGTTTATTTATTGGGCGGCAAAGATATCTCCCCTCTTTTTCTCTTCTTTAATGGAAGGAAAGAAAATAGGATTTCTTCAGTTTTGGCAGATAGGCTCTCAAATAGGCAATCACTTCCCTGATTTTCTTGAAAAGGAACCTAATCTCTTTCCCAATTTCAACTGCCCCTTGTGATATTTTACCCGTGATGGTTAGTTTGATTCCTTTTCTGGACAGCTCCCTGCTTTCCGCTTATCCTCTCTCGAGATTGTAACTTGCTTATCTTCTTGGGAGAATTACCTTCTCTGAAAAGACAGAAGAAAAATCTCTGAATATACATATATATATATATGTGTAAGAGGGATTTGATCTTCATTTTCAGAATCAACTTGATGTCATGAACCCTTCAATCACTTCTTCTATGACAGTTGCCATTGCTGACTTTTCTTTATCCCAGAGATGTCACGTGGGATTGTTCCTATTTCTGGACTCCTTCTTCCTATTGCCTTGTTTGCTCTGATGAGCCTTGGGTGGTCTTTTCTGGTTTTTGGGCTTCCATCTTTCTTTGATTTTTTGCAGCTTTATTCAGGCCTACTTTTTGGGCTGGGTGTGTCAATTTTTGGCCCAAACACAATTACAATAGTACTAAATAAATAGGTAAGTAATAACCGAAAAACCTAAATACAATAGGAAATAAATTTAAATTATAATAGGAAATAAATATAAATTACAATAGGAAGTAAATATCAATTACAATAGTACTGAATAAATAGGTAAGTAATAACCAAAAAACCTAACATAGTAAGGAACCAAAATCGTAAGTAAATAAGAACTTTCTAACACTCCTCCTCAAGTTGGCACACAAATGTTTCGCATGCCCAACTTGACAACTGGTCACAGAACACCATACTTGACATTAACCAAATCGAACCACTGTAGAAAAGGCCAAAACTTTGATTTGTTCCAAGAAATACAATGTTTGTAATAATAAAAGAGGCCCAATAAAAGGACTTTTCGAGCCAAATGGGCTTTGGGTCGTTCATAATTAAAAAAGTAAGTCTCCAAAGATCAAAGCCCAAGCACGGCTTTCTCCAAAATCTTTGACTTTCCCAAAAAACCGTTGCGAAGCAACTTTTACTCAGTTAATAGTGCGAACACCTAGATTTGAACTCAAAGTTGATTTCGACTACTGAGGAAGAGTCAAGCAGCAAAGAAAGGGTTGGATAGCCGCATTAAATGTGATTTGAACCGCGAGACTCATCAACATCAACTTGTTAAAATACAACTAATCACATGGATCAAAGTGAAAACAAAGTCCATTAGCTTTATTTGCAAAGAAGAAACTTGTACAAGGTGGATGCATCTCTTTACCAAACATGCAATTTCAAGAACCAATGAGTCTATAAATGGAAGTAGAATTATGGTCTAAAGAACAACAATCTCTAGAACAAACAACCAATTTGAACTATATTTAAATACTCTAGACTCAACACCTTGCCAAAGCTTCTCACAGTAGACCAAACACCAAGACTTGAATCAATTATACTTTTTGAATTCCCAATTGACAACTTTTGATTGGAAATCTATTCTTCTCCCAAACATATACTCTGTCTAATTCCCAGATGACAACTCCTAATTGGAATTACATTGCTATTGTTTATAATTTTAACGCTATGCCAACTTTATTGCTTGGTATGATTTTAAAAGTTGGTCACCAATTCCAGCTTCTTTAAAATCAAATTGGTATATGCAACATCTTCTATATACTGCAGATACTGTTGAAAATCTCTCATCGGACACATTGTACTATCTCAAGTAGATTACAATGGTGCCCAAGAAGAGTTTTTTTTTTTATGTCTGATAGGGTTCCCTTGGGCCTTGTTAGACCTTTTATTGTTTTTAGTTAACTGTATTTAGCCCACTTGGACTTGTATTTGCTTTCTTGTAACTGCATTGTGTCCATCAGATACTCCTTATCTTTAAGTTTCTATTGTACTTTTGGTCCGGTATTAGTTTAAAGTCACAATTTCTTCCAAGTTTTATTCCATAGCAATTGAAATTTTGAAGTTCTCTTAATTGATGCATAGAAAAGAACCTATTCAAGCCAGATTCCCTACTTGGAACATAATGGCTTTGATTAGAGGTTAAAATCAAACGAGCGCAACACATTCACTACCTCACTTCACCATAATTCACCTCTTTCCACTAGAGGAGAAATAATAGTAGTGACATACCTAACGCAATTTAGAAAGTCCAGTATCCGACTCATTGGAGAATGTTGTACAAAATATATATATATATATATTTTAATGAAAAAGATAAAATAAACTATTTAATTAATAAAAATGGATAGAATAAATAAGATTACAGAGTAAATTCAACAAAAAACAAAAACCTAAAGAAAAATATTTATAAAAAAAAGAATGTTGTACAGAATAAATTTTTTTAAAAAGGAAAAAGATGAAATGAATTATTTAATAAATAAAATTGGATAGAATAAATAAGATAATAGAGTAAATTCAACCAAAAACAAAAACCATAAAATATGTAAAAAAGAAGATGCACAAAAGGATGGAGGTGGGGTTAAAGAGTGGGCCCGGAGCCTAACAGAGGGTGCCGGCACGTGGAACCCAAGCACAGACAAATGGAGCGCCATCTGCTGCTCTAAGAGCACTTCCACCCACAAGGGCTAAGTCTAAGGCAAGGGTAAGCAAGGGCTGCCACTATTCACGTGAATAGTATCAGCCTTTGCATTTGTAGTTCCACCCATGAGGGCAAAGTCTACAGCAAGTCTAAGGCAATTACTATTCATTGTACTTTATTTTCTATTTTTTTATACTTTAAACCATTAATTTTGATAATCTTTTGTAATTAAATTTTCGGATAAAAAATATTGGATGTAGAAGAATTGTATGAAGATTTGGTGTGGAAAGTGAATAATGTAAGTGGAGAGTAAAAAATATTGGATGGAGAAGAGTTGTATGAAGATTTGGTGTGGAAAGTAAATAAAATGGTTAGGTATTTTATAGGGAAAAAATACAGAATTTTTGGTATTTTAAAAAAAAAAATTCAGAATTTTTCGAATTTTTAAACCAAAAACGAGGACCGTCAATTTCTGAAAAAAAGATCGGAGCGTCCCTGTCGCGACACGTGACACAACGGTAAAAAATTGAATTTCCTTGCATCGATGTCGCGATGACGTCTACAAAACTCGAGCTAAAGCCCAGACGCCACTCTCTCCTTATTCAAACGGGTTACGAACCCACAATCGCGCCCCAACACCAAAGCATCTCTGGCCAAATTTGCGCCTCGCACATGACGTCGACACCGATTTCATGCGGACGACATACACACTCTTCCACATGACGTCTTGACCCAAAAAATTATATTTCCATGTTTCACATAAAACCAAAATCAAATCACCGTCAGACAACTTTTGTCAGTTATTAATTTAAAAAAATGAAAATGAAAAACTAATGGTTATCAAACGGACCCTAAATATTTTTGTTTAGTTTTTTTCTGAGTGAGATACCTTTACATATTTTATTGGTTTGTTTTGTAATTCTTTGTCATAGTTAGGGATTATGATTTTGATTTCGTCTTTTCCAGTTAAGGGATTATGATTTTCGAAACTTGATGCTTACCTTTATTTATTTTTTATGTTGAGTCTGAAAAAAGAAAATGATTTGGTTGTAAATTTGTGAATAATAGGATGGTACGAAAAAAATGCTCAAAAAAAGATTAGGACCCGTTTAATAACTATTTCGGTATTTTGTTTTTAGTTTCTAGTTTTCAATTCAAAGAAATTGAAAGCATAAAACTTCTTTGGTTATTAATTTTAGAACCCGTTTGATAACCATTTAATTTTCTTTTCAGTTTTCTCTTTTTTATTATTAAAAAAAATGAACACATATTCGATAAAACTTTTCATTGTCAATTTTCAAAATCGCCCTTTCTAATTCTCATGAATCAAACATTTTCAAATAATCCACTCTCCAAAACAAACAGTGCTTAATAAGTATTGACATCTGAATCAATGCGTGTTGATGAACTATCTAAGACAACATGCAAACTACGTTCATGAGATATATGCTTTTGACCTCATTATTCTTGTAGTGACCTACAATTAGAATAGTACATTACAATTAGAATAGTATATTACCATTTAGGATGTCGAAACGGTTTTTGATTTGTCTAATATTTTGCAAGGATGATTTATTAATGAAAACCTAAAAAATAGAGGGTTTGAATCATTGGAAAAATATTCATAGGATACCTTAAAGGGTGTCCCTTAAATAAAATTATTTGAAGAATCCTCAATATATATGTGGGTGTATGTACATGATGATAGTATATATATATATATTATAACATAATCAAAGCCAATTGTTAGATTTCCTTTATGATTATAACACATTATATAATAATTCATGTTTCTTCAATAGATTCTACAAAGGGCCATACTTGATTTGTGTGTGAATATATTCATGTGCATAAGTAAATAAGAATCCTTTTCTTTTTAAAGCTACGATATAAATTTTTGTAGCTTTGTGTATCGTCAATGGGGCACGGCATTGGATACCTTTAAAGACAACTTAAAATACGTTGATATTTCTCTTCATTTTAGTGACAATAAAAAATTCTAAAACAATATATGAAATTTATTTTATTGAAAATTTTACTAATATATGTACCACACATGCTCCTCCATGGATGCCATAAGAACCAACCTTTGTCCCTTTGCAGTTCATATATATATATAGCTTTTATTGAGGGATTTCTCAAATTAGTTTATTTGAGGGACACCTTTGTAGAGCTCACTCCACATTGTATTTCACTAATCCAAACCTTCATCTCTACAAAAAAATCATTTGAATCCGATATCGTTTGACCACTCAATCGTGTTATTGAAATTTTAGTACTTTCTTGAAGTATCGTGTTCTTTGATTTTGTAAGATACAATTGGATGTCGAAACGGTTTTGAATTTGTCTTTTTTTTTTTTTGTAAAGATGACGAGTAGTGTATATTCTTTTAAAAACAACATAAAAATAGTGATATTTCTTTTCATTTTATTAAGGGATAATTGTAGAAATGTCACTTAAAATTATACATCAGTTTCAATTTGTCACCTTAAATAAAAATTTAAGCGAAATGTCACCTTAAGTTTTCAAAATACATGATTTGTCACTTGACTTTAACATCATCCAATTTTCTATATATTTTTAAGAGTATTTTAGTCTTTCCGAGCAAGAGGGTTTACCTAGCTTTATATTTAAATTATATAAATTATATCAAATTGCATTAAATATAGTCAATAAGCGTCATATTTTTCTGATCCTACATAAAACTACTCACCTGTGGTCCTCTTTTTAAGGTACTGTGAGCAATGTTGTACCCAATGTGTCACTAGGGCCCTCCACAAGAGCCCAAAACGAACTCCGGCCTAGATAACTTGAGGAAGTGATTGGACCCTTTCAAAGTACCTCAAGCTGACCTTCCCTAAGGACACCCAGTCCCAATCAAGATAGAGAAAGGCCGCCCTAGCCCATATAACAACCATACCCAGAGAAATTCGTTTCAGCCCCTCCTTGCCCAGAGAAACCTGTTTCAGGGCCTGAATGGCATGCCGACAAGGGTACACTATACCTCTTATACACTCACACGTACGCCACAAGTTGTGTGGCAACTTTACACCCTTCCAAGTCCACCTTTAGAGCAACTCTACCCATTTGCCCTTAATCATGGCAAAGGGGGAGCTAAGGCAGCCACTATTTATGTGAATAGTAATTGCCCTTGCAAATAGTATTTTTCGTTTCCACCCGTTGCCGTGGCAAAGGGCAATTACTATTCATTTTTTTACAACCTTTTTTACTTCAATAATTAATTTGGATAATATTTTCGGATAAGATTTTCGGGTTCCTATATGTCAATACTATTTATATCTCATAATCGAATAAAATTTTCAATTTCAAATTTCAGATAAATTTTTTTTAAAAAAAAGGCTGGTATTTATAGAAAAAAATTCATTAATTTTTGGGTATTTTTTAAAAAATTTCCGAGTTTTTTCCAGTATTTTATTGCAAAAAAATTGGATGCCGTTTGATTGGAGGAAAAATCAGATCGGAGAGCCCAGACGACGCCACGTGGCAACAGAAAAATAAATAAATAAGGCAGAGCGGTCAGAGCAATATCAGAGCGATGACGCGTCAACCCTCGTTTTGGACCTTGGGCTGAAGTCGCCTTCGAGCCAGCCCTAGTTGGTGGGTTCCACACCTCCTGGGCCTAAGCTGTTCGCTGGAACAGCTTTTTTTTTACCTCCCAGCCTTAGGCTCAACTGTCCGCTGGACATGCTCTTATTGCTTTCACATTGAGTCACAAACCCACATTACTACGCACAGTGATATAACTTTCAACATTTGTGTATATTAAATGTGAGATGAAAGGATATCTCGCCAATGTGGGACTAATAATTGTCATTTGGCAAGAGAAGTCCAATTTATTTTCTAATAAAGATTGAGGTGAAACTCATATTGTTTCAACCATAATGATTAAACTTGTCAAAACTCAACATCAAAACCGACATGATTATCTTCTCATCTTTAATTGACAATCACTCATCTTTATTTATTTTAGAATGTGTTGCTTCGCAAACATCGAAAACCAAGGAGAGTTTGCAACTCCAACTTCTGGCAATTTACTTATTGGGTTTTTACTTGCACAATTTTTAATTTTAGGTTGTGCGATGGCGGCTCTATTTTAAGTTATATCACTGCTTGTCGGTCAATCATTAGTTACGTAAGTTCGGCTCGGTTACGAACCGATTCCACCCCTATCTAAAGAGGTTATTATTTTTATGTTACACTTGTATTGGTACTTTTAGTTGTATTGAAACTACAACACAATGTCTAGCATGCGTAGAATTAAAAATTAAATTATTGAGGAGTTATGTTGTGCTTAGATAAGTAAAAAGGATGAACATTTTACTCAGAGATTTTCCAACTCCAACTTTGGTGATTTGCTTATTGAGTTTTCGCTTACCCGATTTCTAATTTTAGCCCTTTGATCATTTGTCTTGCTCAAATTTAATTGAGGAAGTTAACTAGCTAGGAAACCTTAACAAGAAGCATAAAACCATTACATAATTATTTTTAAATAAAAAGAGCCATCATCTCACATCAAGAAGTACACATCAAGTTTTTAAATTCTCTCACAATTAATCCTTAAAAGTTCAAACCAAACAAAATTCATTTGGAAAATTAAAAATTACAGCAAATTCAAAAAAAAAAAAAAATTCCCAAGAAAAGAAAAACCATTATAAATAACTAAGAACCCCTTTTATAAGATCATCACAGCAATTTTATTTATTTTTCAATTAATTGTTAATATTTTGTTACACATAATGTGGACCCCACAATGACATGTTATCACTCAACTGATTTTGCGATGATCAGAGTAGTGGCGGAACCATATAGCAACAAATTTCCAATATAAGATACTATATTGTTAAAATTAAAAGGGCATGGATAAATAACATACCTAAAGGCTTAAGGATACAATTGCTCGGTAACTTAATGTTTAAAATTTGGGTTTTTTTAAAAGTTCGTTTATTTAACCTCTAATTAGGAAACCCCTTCAAAACCAAACAAAATTCATTTAGAACTTAAAGAGAAAAAAAACATCATATTCAAAAATTCCCAAGAAAGAAAAACCATTATATCAATAAAATTACATTTTATTAAATCTCTAATTATTAATACAAATTTATAAATAAACTCAATCCTAGATGTGTATTTATAAAAAAAAATCAAACACTATTTAAACATAGAAACACACTCTGGGTGTTTTAGTAAACTCCCAATTATTAACTTATATTAGGAAAACCACATACACAAAAAAAGATGGACGTCGGGGGTTTGAAGAGTGGGGGCCCACGGTGGGTGGCGACATGAGGGGTGCCGGCGAGTGAGGATCCACTCTGGAGGGAGTAATGCAGTAAGAGTGTCTTCTCGCTGCTCTGGTAAGCCAACGAGCTTTACAGCATGCTGCAAATTACATCTTCCGTCTTCACAGGCGGAAGAATATTCTTGACGGCCTGCACTTCAGGGCTGGCCTAGCCTAAACGGCCTGCACTTTCAGAGCGACCTATTCCTCTTCCTACCTCCTTTGCACCCAGATTGGCACACCGACAAGGGCCCACTGTGCCCCTCATGTGCGCTCACGTGCCGCAGGTTGTCCTCTCGCCTCCTACCCCTCTTCCAAACCATCTTTATTGCCCCCACAATGGGTCACAAGCTCGCGTGACTGAGCTCGGCACTTTCAAAGCCAATATTTGGATATATTAGGTGCTTAACTGTTGGCTATTCTATCGATGTGGGATTGTGAATATATGAAATCTGAGTTCTCTTTCTTCACGTATTTTGAATGAAAACCTTTCCATCTCTTTGGTCATATCTATTAAACATGAAAGAGAAAGATGAATTTTCTAATAGTTTTTGCGTATTTCAACTAGATTATGAACACCAAACAGATTGAACAAAATGGAGAAATGTATTGCTTGTTTTGTTTGGTTTCAAACTATACAAGATGGTTGCCAAGAGCAGTTTCGAGTGCCATTCTCAATGAAGATCCTGTGTACGTAGACCAATCCAAACCTTATGTTTTTGCCTCAAGAATTCTGGGGTTTGGGATTTATACTTTGGCCTTCAGCTTCGACTAGATAAACAAGTTTATCGTTGAAGCACCCACAATTTCCACCATTTGGTTACTTCTTTGAAAGAAACATGGATATGGGCCTTCGTTTCTTTGAACCTCCATAATCAATTTGGGCCTTTCTTGATTAAACAAATTGTAGTTGGTTTTTGGGGTGTCTTATGAAGGTTCTCGCTGATCCTTTTTTAGTAGTGCTTAAACCCTAGAATTCTATGCTTCTATTTTATTTTATTGTTCGAAAAATGCAATGCTTCCAAGGACAAGTGATATTGATAGCACAGCAGGAAAACCAGAATGCAAAAGGTTTCACTTTCAATATGGAATTTTTATGTAAATCTAGATAGTTACAACATATTAAACACTAACCTCATTCGGACATGGTGATGACGTTGATAGCACAACAGGAAAATCATATAGTTCTTCTCCTAGAAGCCGAGCCTTATAGCAGTGATTCTAGATGGGGTGAATTTCTGTAAAGCTTAGGTATTTCAAGTTTAGGAGGGAACCCTCTATTTATATGCATCTCTCTAGGAGTCTTGCCCATCAAGAAACTCCTAGAGATTAACCTTCATGTGATAGGATTATCTTCTCATCTTTAATTGAGAATCACTCATCTTTACTTCTTTCAGAATGCGTTGCTTCTCAAAAATTGAAAACCATGGAGAGTTTGCAACTCCAACATTTGGCAATTTACTTCTTGAGTTTTCGCTTCACAATTTCTAATTTTAAGTGGTGCGGTGGCGGCTCCCTTTTAGATCATTTCGGCACTTGTCAGTCGGTCACTAATTACGTAAGTTTGGTTCGTTTGCCAAACCAATTCCACCCCTATCTAAAGGGGATAGTATTTTTATGTCACACTTGTATTGGTACTTTTAGTTGTATTGAAACTACACCACAATGTCTATATGTGTAGAATTAAAAATTAAATTCTTGAGGAGTTATGATGTGCTTAGATAAGTAAAAGGATGAAAATTGTACTAAGAAAGATTTTCCAACTCCAACTTCTGGTGATTTGCTTCTTGGGTTTTCGCTTACCTGATTTCTAATGTTAGCCCTCTAATCATTTGTCTTGCTCAAATTTAATTGAGGTAGTTAACTAGCTAGGAAACCTTAACAAGAAGCATAAAACCATTACATAATTATTTTTAAATAAAAAGAGCCCTCATCTCACATCAAGAAAGTACACATCAAGTTTTTAAATTCTCTCGCAATTAATCCTTAAAAGTTCAAACCAAACAAAATTCATTTGGAAAATTAAAAATTACAGCAAATTCAAAAAAAAAAATCCCAAGAAAAGAAAAACCATTATATATAACTAAAAACCCCTTTTATAAGATCATCACACCAATTTTATTATTTTCTCAATTAATTGTTAATATTTTATTACACATAATGTGGATCTTACGAATGACATATCATCACTTAACTGATTTCGCGACGATCAAGATAATGACTGAACCATATAGCAATAAATTTCCAATGTGGTGTACTAAAATTGAAAGGGCATGGATAAATAACCTACCTAACGGCTTAAGGATACAATTGCTTGGTAACTTAATTTTTGAAATTTGGGGTTTTTTATTTATTTATGTTCGTTTATTAAACCTCTAATTATTAACTTATATTAGGAAACCCCATATAAAAGCTAAGTTCAAACCAAACAAAAATTCATTTCATCATATCAATAATAAAAAATACATTTTAAGATCATCACTCAATTTTATTGAACCTCTAGTTATTAACTTATATTAGGAAAACCCACATCAAGTGTATTTTCTCACAATTTATCCTAAAAATTTCAAACCAAACAAAAAATAATCTTAAACAGGGGAGGATAAAAACAGCAAACCCAAACAGTACCTAAGTAGAAAAACAGAGCACACACAAAAAGATGGACGTCGGGGTTTGAAGAGTGGGGCCCACGGTGGGTGGCGACATGAGGGGTGCCGGCGAGTGAGGGTCCACTATCTGGAGGAGTACTGCAGTAAGAGTTTCCTCGCTGCTCTGGTAAGCCAACGAGCCTTTTACAGACAGCTGTAAAGACATCTCCCATCCTCATCAAGGAGGAAGAAACTCTAGCCTCTGCACTTCAGGGCTGGCCTAACAGAAACGGCCTGGCACTTCAGCGACCTCTTCTTACAACCCACGCGCGTGATGTAACCTGTACCTCCTTTGCGGGCAAGCCGACAAGGGCCCACTGTGCCCCTCATGTGCGCGCACATGCCGTCCGTGGGTTGTCTTCAGGCTCCTACCCCTTCCAAACCATCCTTAATGCCCCCACATTGGGTCACAAGTTCACGCGACTGAGCTCGGCACTTCCCGAACCAATACTTGGGTATATTAGGTGCTTAACTTTTCGCTATTCTATCGATGTGGGATTGTGAATATATGACATCTGAGTTCTCTTTCTTCACGTATTTTGAATGAAAACCTTTGCATCTCTTTGGTCATATCTATTAAACATGAAATAGAAAGATGAATTTTCTAACAGTTTTTGCGTATTTCAACTAGATTATGAACACCAAACAGATTGAACAAAATGGAGAAATGTATTGCTTGTTTTGTTTGGTTTCAAACTATACAAGATGGTTGCCAAGAGCAGTTTCGAGTGCCATTCTCAATGAAGATCCTGTGCACGTAGAACAATCCAAAGAGTAAATTGATTTGCAGAGTCCAAATCTTATGTTTTTGCCTCAAGAATTCCGGGGTCTGGGATTTATACTTTGGCCTTCAGCTTCGACTAGATAAACAAGTTTATCATTGAAGCACGCACAATTTCCACCCTCTGGTTACTTCCTTGAATAGAAGAAATATGGATATGGGCCTTTGTTTCTTTGAACCTTCATAACCAATTTGGGCCTTTCTTGATTAAACAAATTGTAGTTGGTTTTTGGGGTGTCTTATGAAGGTCCCCGATCCTCTTTTAGTAGTGCTTAAACCCTAGAATTTAATGCTTCTATTTTATTTTATTGTTCGAAAAATGCAATGCTTCTAAGGACAAGTGATATTGATAGCACATCAGGAAAACCAGAATGCAAAGGGTTTCACTTTCAAAATGGGATTTTTATGTAAATCTAGATAGTTACAACATATTAAACATTAACTTGACTCGAACATGGTGATGAAGTAGATAGGTATTTCTCTAGGAGTGGATTTCTGTAAAGCTTAGGTATTTCGAGTCTAGGAGGGAGCCCTCTATTTATATGCATTTCTCTAGGAGTCTTGCCCATCAAGAAACTCCTAGAGATAACCTTCATGTGATAGGATTAATGAATCTTAATCCTTAGAGAAGTAGGAATCTCAAACCTTTATATTTATCTTAAACACTTATATATTAGGCTACCATATGAGCTAAGGATTGAGTTCTTGATAAACAATGAATCCTTTCACTGGCGGAGCAAGGAATTCTATCAAGGACGGTCACTTTAAATAGCTTTATAGTTACAACAAACTTAGTTTTTATAGGAAAATATATTTAAGAATTCATTATAATTATTAAATTTCAATATCACAAACTTAATATTTTAAGTAAGTATAACCCAAATTCTAGCAACCTAAAAATAATGAAAGAGTATCAAAAGTTGATTTTAGATAGAAATAGAAAATCAAATAAAATCCATAGCACACCCGTATAAATGACATATGAAGACATGAACACAAGTATAGATCATGTTCATTGTAGACAATTAACATTTGCGAGAAAGGTCAACAGTAAGTATAACTATAAAACAACTTGGATAACATACATAAATATAAGGTTTTCAAGATTTTGAGAAGGGTACCCTTGTCGGCCTTAATTGGCTCCGTCAATGAATCCTTTGCAATCCTATATCGATTAGAAGATCACTTCTATAGGTTTATGAAAGTAAACCATCTTACATTTTATTGATTTATATTTTTCTTAAGCTTATCATAATTAAGAAGCGCATGCACTTATAAATGTATAAATTAAAGAAGGATCTTCAAAAACAAAAACAAATTGTGTCCCGGGTAGCGTCATGAAAAGGTCCTCCAAGAACCCATTGACTAGCTTTGTTATGCACGAGACTCATTGAGAAGTGGGGATTGCATGCAGCTTCAAGTTTGAAGCACTACAAAAGGGTTGAATCCCAAACATGTTGTCTGTGAGCCCCCCCTCTATGCCAGCCTTAAAGAAATTGCTCTTCCTGTATTTTGGGATTCTAGAGTCCTGTAGCAAGGCAAATTTCGACACTCTTTTTGGTACCACCAAATGTAAGGAAGAATATTTTCATAATATTTTATGTGGTCCACATGGTATGGCTTGTATATTACGAGAATTATATTGTATTATAAGAATTTAATAAATATTATTCAGAATAATCATATTAGTCAAATTAAGAAAAGTAGTTTCTTATTTAATTGCCTTGATGTGTGTTAATTACTTAGAACTATACTAGGAAACTAGAGCTTCAATAGGAAACTGGTATCTCTCTACCTATAATAATGCACATACCCGTTTAATGTATACAACAAGATATATTAGGGTTTCTAAGGTGCAAAAGGTTAGAAGGAAACATATATTTCAATTACACTAACTGCTTCTTTTCAAATCACTCAAGACAAATACGACGTTGATTTAATTGAAGGCTAGTCAAAGTATGTATATGTACTTATGTTTATTGAATTTCCGCATGATGCTATTGTAAACTATAAAGTCTTGTACTATGAATTAGGTCTTCCGCCTACTCAATATTATGTTTACATGAAATGCCGATATTTGTTGTATGCTTAGGCTTAGCTTATCTCTAAAACCAAAAGTAAGCATATTATTATTGTTAATATAGTATATCTTAAATCTTTGATGCTTTGGGACCAGAAGACTCTGACGGGTTGGCCCCTTCCAAAGAATATGGCATATGCAACTTTCCGCTTGAAATGGAAAGCTAGTCTTAATTACATGATTGAATAGTTTGAACACCCTTTTCTTGAACATTTTGGTCCAAAAGGCTTTGACTAATAATGCCAATACCCAAAAAGAAAAGAATGGGCAAGAAATCCAGTACAGTAAATTACAATTAAACCATATTGCTGGATATAAATTACAATTAATTTTACCTGGGTCATATAGTTGGTGCATGGAAGAGTTGAACTTTTTCCTGTGTTATCTAGTCGTATTTTATTTTCGGTTATATTGTAGGAAATAAATTTTACTGGGGTTCGATCCTGTGTGCCATGGGAGAGGAGGAATTCATCACCACTGTGATGGGAACCCATTGGCTATTTATTCGTACTTTGGTGGGCTTGGAAAACTCTGTTTTTATTTCTTTATGATTAGTACAAAATTAGGAGTGGATGAACCTATCATACAAAAAGAAATCAATTCCGAAGTTGACTTATTTTTCGAAAGGGTCATTGGGCAGTTTCACTTCAATATCATTTGTACGCAAGGTACATTAATAAATTGCGAAGATTTCCTACAACAATCTCAATGGACACTTTCTAAAACATACATTGTATGCAAAATATGAGCTTCCAAAATACTAATGCAACACACCTCCCTTATTATTTTACAACAAAAGAAATTAAAATAAGAAGATTCTGCTTTATGGCTTGAGGGATACAATTATTAATTTTGTGATTAGAGAGGCCAACTTAGCAATGTATAGATTAGTTCGTTTTGCTTTGTCGATTGAAAATGTGTCTTCATGGTATGAGAATCCTCCTGATATTATTCAAGACGCAATAATTGAAGATCTTTTGTAATGTTTTCTTGCCATTTAAATGCCTCGTTTTTCTCTCAAAATAAAAAAAAGTGCATCATAACTTAACTTTCATAATAATCTTATAAAAATAGAAAAAAAAATATAAACTTTTATCTAATTAAGTAATCTCATTAATGTTCTAAAAATATACAAATGAGAATATACTTATATTGAATGAATGAATTTAGATTATTGCTTGTGTAAAAAGAAAGAAATAAAAATATTCCAATTGACAATTGGCAAAGGGGGCATGAGCCCAAAAGCCAAACCGGGACCGAGTCTGGGATTTAATATTTGGTGCCAGCGGGACTGGCGCCTGCCGTGGTGTGAGGAAACCACAACCCCCAAAAAGCCTTGGCTTTGACCGTTTGACAGAGATACACGCACACACGTGGGGCCTTTTTCCCTCTTCCAGAGGTCTCTGTCCTCACCAAAAAAAAAATCCCTCTTGTTTCTCCCACCACAACTCCAAAAGCTTATGGACATGGCACGCACGAAAAATCAGAACCACAAAATTTATTAAAATTATTATTAAGCCGAAAACCCAAAAGAGTTCCAAAAACAGCTTTCTTCTTCCAGAGAAGAAAACAAAGTACAATCTGACGAAAACTCACAGTTCCCAATCCCAATTCCAATTCCCAAAATCCACCGTTTGGACTTTTAATTGAAAGGACATTCAACATTCTATCCTCCCTTTTGACCCTTCCCTTTGGTTTTTTTTTTTTTTTTTTCTCATTTTTTTTCCCAAATATAAATATAAAAGAATTATTTAATTCTTTATACTCGTTTGGTTATTCGGTTTGAAATGTATTGGAATTAGTCCGAGCTAATTCTAGGTCTCAGCATACCAATCAAGACGAGAATAATTGTCTAATTTAATTGATATAGTCTAGTCTAGATCGATCCATCTTTGTCTAACAAATTCCCATAAATGTCTTATTGAAAACAACAATATTTGGTTCATTCGTTCCTTTATACTAACAAATCACACTCTAATAAAAAGAAGGATTTTTTTTTTTCTACGTCAAGATGTGATTTGTCCCTAAGGAAAAATAACACAAGTAGAAAAGTATGTTACAAGAATTCGACAGAAATATTATATATTTTTTTAAGAAAACGTTGACAACCGAAGTCAGTTTTGCTAGCAACGTTATTTATTGCACTTGTACCTGTTTGTACATCAACATGGGCAGTTCTTGAAACATCACTGTAGAGGACTTGAGGCTATCCGTTGCAGAAACACAGACACACAAAAACGTATGGAATATGCAGGTCTCCTTATCAAGTTCAATTTTCCATGTCTTTTTTTTTTTTTTCTGGGGAAACTAAATAAAATCAAACACACAATATTTTATCAAGGAATAGGAATTGCTTTGTCCAGTTGACTTTCTCGAGAAAACCCATGTTGGCTGTCAACTTGTTTCATGGGTCGTTGTTGCCGTACTATTTATAATAAGATTTCAGAGATCTCCTCCTCCTCCATGAATGTCAAAGCTTCTTCAAATTCTGGTAATTTTCTGATTCTGTCATTTGAAACCACATTCCATTTTGGTGGTTGTGTTTGGTGCTCTTTTGGATGTTTAGGCAATTGGATTATTCATGGGATTTTGTTTGTTCAATCGTAATAGTTTATCAATATTCTCACGTTGTCCTCTTTGTGAATCATAATATTTTATTAATATCTTGTCTGGTTGAAGGGTTTTGATCTATCTAATTGCGGCATCTGTATCTGTTTGTGAAGGTCTGTGAACCCAATTGATGAAACAGTAGCAGTTTCAAAATGACCGTAGGAAATCAAGGCGTGAAAAGAAAGGTTCCTTTTCTTGTTTTGCTGTCTTTTCATTATGATTATATATCATTTTGTTCCCAATTTCTTCTTTTCTTTTGTGTAGTTGAAGAAATTGGATCATTTACCTCTCAAAATCTACATCTCTTGGCAAAGATAATAGTTTTTTTTGTTTTTTTTTTGTTTTAAATATATCAGATTTGGTTAATTCAAAGGAATTTTGCTACCCTATTGTTTCAGTCTTTTATCCACAAGATTTTCACCATGAAGGAGAGAGAAGGAAGTGGCTCATCTGATTTCCCTGGTGAGTCTATTGAATTTGTCTCTAGTTTCAATACAATCACTTATCATATACAATTATTTTTTTTCTGTCAAAGAAAATCCAAGATCATACAATGTGCTCTCTCTTTGCCTCCTAAAAAATCTGATAGGATATGTCTTGAAATTGGGGTCTCATATTGCAGATGATGTGATCTTTCTTTTTGGTTACAGATATAGCAGAATACAATTCCATTTGCTTTTTAAAGAATGTGATGTTGCTTTTCTTTTTTGAATGGAATGGTTAGTTATTCTTCAACTGTTTTTGGTAAGACAGGGATGATTAGTTGAGTTGAGCCAACCATATAAGTCTCATTTGGGTCTCAAATATCGTTGTTGGTAAGAAAGATACTGATTGTTACAGGGAGAGGGGAGAGCATCTTGGAGATTTGAAATTAGAATATATTCATGTTTGAAATTTAAGCTACTGCACGAAAGGTAGCAAGCATAAAGCATGTCCCTCTCCTCCCCATCTCCCTCAAAACCAAAATTTTGGACTAGATCCCCTTTTTCTTTCGATGTTCATATAAGTCTTTGCTATCAGTTAAAGAAAACAGGTTCCTTAGGGGCAGAGTTTTCTGAGGTTTAATCTGTAAAGAAACATTCTTTCTTGCTTAACCTAGAACTCTTTTATATTTGACATCTTACCATGAGATTTTTCTTGCTTGTATCTTCTTTCAGAACCACAGTCCAATCCAGCAGTTGACATTCAATCTATAAGTAGCACAGAGCCTCAGATGCCTGCTGGTCAATATGTTCAGTCCTTTCGGTAATCACAATATCTTCTAGAATTAACAATTGTTTCTGTCTTTCTATCCCCTTGATAAATAGATATAGGATTTAACATTTGATATTTCTTGTCTGGGTTTTGTAGAGTGTTTGTAGCAACGTGGAATGTAGGAGGGAAATCTCCTCATGATGGCCTAAATTTAGACGATTTTCTTCAGGTTAACAATGAATCGGACATATATGTCTTGGGGTATGGTTTCTTTATTTGTTGTTCCCTTCTGATTTGTACAGTTTCAAATTGATAATATCCTTTTGTTTTTCTTCGGGATCTGATTACTGCTTTTTCATTTGCAAAGTTTCATTTGGGATATGTATATCTCCTTTACATTGCATTTTTTCCTCTCACATCCACCCGTAAAGTATCCACCCAATATCTAGAGTATGATAGTGTTGACAATTATTTCAAATGAGATTGTATATTTAGGTACTTGATTTTAAAACATAACTACTGTGATATGAGTCACAGTGCCTATCACAACATTAAGAGTATGATAGTGTGTCAAGAAAACACACAGAAACAAGTTGCAAAGATACTAGTCTCTTTGCATCTCTGTATAGTTTTTCATTATGACATATCACTTTAGTATAAGCTATAAAAAGAAAATATATTTCCATGTTATTTAGGTGCTTATGCAGCATATACTAATTGGTCATTTCATTAATTTTTTTTTGTTTTATACCATCAGTTTTCAGGAAATTGTCCCTTTAAATGCTGGAAATGTGCTAGTTCTAGAAGATAATGAACCTGCAGCAAAATGGCTTACTTTAATCAACCAATCATTGAACAAATCACTAGACGGGTCTTCAAGAAGCAAGGCCAGTGGTTCACTTTTTTCCTCTAAGCCTTCCCTTAAAAAGGTCAGTAAGACTTTTAGGACAGAGAGTAAAAGGCGATTGAAGAGTTGCAACTGCATTTTTGAACTAGAAAGGAAACATAGTAAGGATTTTTGCTTTCGATGCCAACAACCAAATATAAATGAAGACGACCTTTCTTCTGAACCGGATGAAGATGGATCAAACGTTTTTGATATATCGGAAATTTCTATGGCATCTACTAGCAACCATTTGAAGTACAGCCTTATAGCTAGTAAGCAAATGGTGGGAATTTTTGTTACCATTTGGGCGAGGAAGGAGCATATACAATATGTTAGCCACTTAAGAATCTCTTGCATAAGTCGTGGAATCATGGGATGCCTTGGAAACAAGGTATTTTACAAAAAAACTATAAGCATAGAGGTTTATCATATGTTGGTTGTGCATGATTGAACATATCATATTACCTCTTATTGTAAGCTTAAGCTGTTATTCTTCATTGGTTGCAGGGTTGTATTTCTGTGAGTTTTTTATTCCATCAGACAAGCTTTTGCTTTGTCTGCAGTCACTTGGCATCTGGTGAGAAAGAGGGAGATGAGCTGAGGAGAAATTTGGATGTGTTAGAGATACTCAAGAGCACTCAGTTTCCTAAGATTTGCAAAACAACTCATAGCAGGATGCCGGATAAAATTCTAGGACATGAGTAAGCATCTATGAATGCCATTATTAAAGAATTAAACGTTGCTTTCATGAATCATTTTTATAATCTATCACCATTTTCTCACATATAAATTGATTATCTGACCAATTCCTTTGCAAATGGATCTAGTATGGTTATATGGTTAGGTGACTTGAATTACCGCATTGCTTTGAGCTACTCTGAAACCCGAAAGCTTTTGGAAAACAATGACTGGGATGCACTTCTTAACAAAGACCAGGTAATTGAATTTAACTTTATTTTCAGTTTCAGTAGCAATTCAATGAATGAGCCATTTGGTACTAGAAATGAGTACTGCATTTCATTTCGCATTTTATCCAAAATGTAGCTAAACTTCGTAGTTTTGACTCCCTCAAAACTTTGTTTGGTGTGTTATTTATAACTCATCTTTGATGGATTTACAATTTCTGGGGCTGGAGAAGTCCCGGGCATTTGGCTGCCATTTTTGAGTTATATACTTTGCTTTCTTTGTCACCCACACATTCTATTCTCTCATATCGTGCACTAATAATTTTTTGCTTGTATTTATAGCTCAAGATTGAAAGAGAAGCAGAGCGAGTATTCAAAGGATGGAAAGAGGGAAAAATCTACTTTGCACCTACTTACAAATATTTTTATAACTCAGACACTTATTTTGGAGAGATAAAAACATCCAAAAAGAAAAGAAGAACCCCAGCTTGGTATGTGGATTGCAAGAGTGTACTTATGAAACCCAATTTACATTTAACAAAAAGATTTGACTAGTTCGATATTGCAGGTGTGATCGAATACTATGGCATGGAAGTGGGATTAAACAACTTTCTTACATACGTGGAGAGTCCCGATTTTCTGACCACCGGCCAGTTTGTGGAACATTTGTTGTGGATGTTGTTGTCAATCAGAATGAATTGAAGAAAGGATCACCTAGCTCTAATATGAAGATTGAAATTGAAGAGCTTTTACCAACTGCTAGATACTTGAAAGACATGTAAGTTTATGACCAAATTTGGTAGTTTTTATTTATTTACATGGAGTTTTTGCAATGCTGGTGCAACGATAAATTACTTATCTTGATGATATGTGCTTACACTGGGGTCATTTTGTCAAGATCAAAACATACATAATGGTGACCGCCTTGTACCAATCTTTGTCATATGTGAACACTTGCTCGGTAGGGCCTTGTTTTCTCTATCAAAACATATAGGGTCGTCGTCTTTTTATGTTCTTAACTCTCTAATATTTTCTGTCATTCTTGTGAACTGCCAAAGGTTGTTGCCCTGACTTTTTTTTGTACTGTCAGGTACTAAAATGCTAACCATAGCCGCTGAAGGGTTGACAAAATACCCAGTTTTGCTAATTAGATGAGATGAAGTAGGTTTCATGATGCAGAGGTCTTTGCATTATTAAGGTGTAAATAGTTCTCCAACAAGTGATACGTTCGGTCCGAAGTGGTCACACATTCCAACTTTTCCGGCACACATTATGAATTCCGTCCTCTTAGTGAACATGCTCGGCTTTGGATTTGTTCTGATTTCCTAACAAGTTGATTCTAAGAGATGCATAGGTGACAGATTATTGTGTGAATTGGTGTCTTTGTTCTTATAATTTATCAAAGAGTGTATTTGTTGTAGACATTCCAGTTCTCTTGGCCTGAATTCGGTCAAAAAGAATTCATGATATAAAATGCTTGATTCACAAGCCACCTGATATTTTATTCTTCAAACAGCATCTCAATGTGTTTAAACTGCATCAAACATTTTAGGTCGGTTCTGGTGGAGATGAGAAGCATATGGTAGTTTAAATGCAGGATTATAATAATGAAGAGGGCCTTGAGTTTCAAACTTTCTCTGCAAATTGGCATTGCATTGGTAATGTAACCCTTAATTTTAAGTTCAGTGTCAAATATTTTAGGCTTCTGTAAGTCATTTACCATACCTCTGTATGTCATTATCTTAATTGTAAAAAACTCAGAAGGCAGAATCCAAAGTTTGCCAACCAATTGTCTGTAATTTTATCACGTGCCTGATCACATGACTGCTCTCTATAACTAAAACTATAGGCAATTTCTTTGGGAGATTGAGCTTTGGAACTTGGAAGCTAAGATAGTCAAAGATTCATCACATGACACTCCTGCATCCAATCTCCATTTTATATAAGTTAAGAGCAGCACATAAAAAGGTCATTAAGGAAAACTTCTCTCTCTCTCTCTCACTCATATTATGAGCTTATAAATAACCTTAACTCATCATCGGACCAAGCATTGGTAAGAAGACATCCTCTGAGTCTGCAAAACCATGAAATCCTGCTACAAATCATTGCTTAAAATTACCATTGCTATATTATTGATGCATTTAGTTTGCAATAATAGAGCCTTAGCCAGAGTTCACCAGCCATCTTCTTTGTCTTCAGCTACTTCTTCATCCTCTCAATCTCTCCTACATGCACACTCAGACAAGAAAAAGCCAGTCACCACCGAGCCAGTATTCGACAGCCTTCGAAGAATACCTCCTAGCATTCCGAATCCTACTCAGAACAAGTAATCTTCATTGCGCTTCCTTCCATCTCTTAACTTCCTATATTTTTATTTGGAAATATATTGATTCCAAGACAATGTTTATGTGCCAGGTTGAAGCCAAGGAAGGGCTGAAGCATCATAGTTGCATGAACTCCTAGAAGATGCTCCTGGAAAAAAGGAGTCTGTGTACCCAATTTTCTGTACTCCACAAGCACAAAAAGATATACTGAGATATGGAGTGTTGTAATTGGTTGGTTTTCCATAATTAATGTGGGGTTGAGTAGTTGAGTAACTACATCATCAATATCAAAATCAATCTTGTTAGTTATGAAACCTAATCTCGAGTCAGCATATTGTTCAGTTGGTTTGGCCTAAACACTTTGAAGTTCTTGGGTACTTCAAAGTAGGGGTGGTTGCGGTTCGGTAACCGCGAATTTTTACTCAAACCGCAAACCGACCGACTATTTGCGGTTTAGTGATTTTTGAAACCACAAACCGACCGCGTTTTGCGGTTTACCGCATTGCGGTAAACCGCAAAATGCGGTCGGTTACCGCGAATTAGCGGTTTAAAACCGCGAGTTCTCAAGCATTCACAAAAATATAAATTCACAACCTAAATAAATACACAACCTCAATTTCCCAAACATATATAAATTCACAATCTTCTCAACTTCTCAAGCATTCACAACCTAAGAAAATTAAAGTTACAATTCCAAGCATTCCAATTAAATTTAAACTTCTCAAGCATTCCAATTCCAAATCCTTTAAAGTTATAAACCAAAAGGAAAATGCAAAGCAAAATGAATTAAAGTTACAACAAAAAAGAAAAATCCAATTCAAAGTTAATTAAAGTTACAAACTAAAAGGAAAATGCAATGCACCAATGTTACAAACTAAAGTTACAAACTCAAGTATTGGTGGTGAGTGGATTTGAAGAACCCCGTTGTGTTGTTTGAGCACCAATGTTATTTACAAATAAAACAACATAGTTTAGTACATTTTATTATAAGAAGAAGCATAAATAACATTAGTATAAATAAACTAATTACTTACAAGTTGTCATATGTTCTATTTCCTTGTAAAATTCAACTTCATCATCCGTGTGGCTATACTTTGCGGTTTGCGGTAACCGCAAGTTTTGAAAATCAAATACCGCAACCGCAACCGCAAATGCGGTTCGGTTCTTAATACCGCAAATGCGGTTCGGTTTACCGCGATTGCGGTTTCATTGCGGTAAATTGTCGGTTGATTTTTGCGGTTTTTCGATTTTTCGGTTTAAAATGCCACCCCTACTTCAAAGTATCTCATCCAAACAGAAGACTAATTGCAATGTGGCCACACACCTCAGCCTAAAAGTTCAAATTAAAGCACACACGCACACACGCATCCACCAACATCAACTTTGAAAATTTTCAAATGGAAGTAAACTTTCAAGTTTGCAGGAATAGGAGCATCCATCAAGCAATATTTCCAACCTAGGGGCCATCAATCTTGTGTGTTGATGCATGAAGTTTTTCTGTTTTTTTTATTAATCACATTATTTAATTGAGACTCTAAGCATCTTGATATGCTTCTACGTGAGTGTGTGGCATTTACAGTTCTTGAAGTTTAATATTGATAATATGACCAAAAAGCTCATTCCTTGTCATCTAGACGTATTATATACTTTGACACTAAAGGTGAAACCATGAATTTTTCGGTGGGTGGGCTAGCTAAATTTTTTACTTCTATTTTTAAAATTTATAGTTTCTATAGTTTTTCTATAAATAAAAGTACACATTAAATCATATAAATCATGCTAGTTAGTTCCATTAACTAATTTTCAATAAACTTTATCATAAAACAAATATATATTAAATGCAACCAAAAACTATATATTATCAAAATGAATATATATTTAACAACATAACTGAAAGTGTACCTATTCAAGTTGTGCCCTGTGATCCTTGAGAGAATCAGTTAAAATTTCTTGGCATCAACAAATAAGCTTTACAAATGCAAAGTGCAAAAATATAAATAGTTAAGTTTCACATATATATTATGTTATGTGTATAATAAGTAATTCATGTGTAACATATTGGGGTTTTCCCTCGGATCCCGTTGCATCTTTAGTGTTCTTTTGCTTTTGGTGGACCTATATTGATCTACTCTTCTTTTGGCACATCTATTGCCTCATATCTAGGCTGGCTTTAATTGTGCCACATCTTGTGCGACTACTCTTTGAGGTGATGTGGCTTGGTCATGATAGATCAACTGCTCGTTGATGCATTAAGGCCCTCAAGTAATTAATGACGCTCTATATGTCATGTTCCGAATGAAGATTACCAGCGATTGATTTTTCTTTTGTTGGCGTTGTTTTAGCTTTTATTTTGGTTTAGTTTGTTCAATATAGTCTAGAAACTTAGTTGAGTTTGTTACATGTTTAGTCTCTTTAGTAGAGTCATGCCGGTTAGAGGTTAGTTTTGTCATTGATGTCATTGGACTAGATTCGGGGAAATTATGGCGATTGAAGGGGTTATAGAAAAGTTATTTTCGATGATGATTCTCTTCAGATCTTTTTAGCTTTTCAGTTAGCTCTAGTCGGAAAGTTTTGCCCATGTCTCTCATATTGTTATTGGCTTGGCTCCCTTTACAGTATGTGTCCTTTGTACTCTTTATTCTTATTGATCTAATAAAATTCTATCACCTTTTTATAATTAAAAAGTGCCTCTTCCCACCTGTGGCAGCAAAGAATACAAATAAATTTGAGAAAATTAATATTTCCCTAATGAATTGTAGTTGATGGTGGGCCACCTTTTAATGTTTCATTGTTTAGATGTTAAAAAACATCATTAAGGAGGAGTATTGACAACCATCTTGAAAGTGATGTTAACTATTGACGGAAATTTTGTTAGGACAAGCAAGTATTGGTAAAAAAATCATTCAAACATAAAGTTAGTGTTTGGGTCTAAATTCTGCGCGCCAGCCCAATTGACAATCGGGCTTTTTTTACATGAATTAATATGGGCTTTGTTGACCAAAAATGGTGAATAGCCCATACTATTTAAAACATGTGGGATAAATTAATTCAATTACCCAAGTTATTTGATTTTCTGGAAATTAGTTACCAACAATGGTGAATAAGCCATAAACTCAGATTAATTGAATTAATTTGGCTCGTAAAAGGTATATTAAGAGTTAACCACCACCGTTGGTGACTAACTGAAAACCAAATTGATAATCTTGAAACTAGAAAGATAAAAGCAGACTTACTTTAGTCAAAAGTACACGGTTATTTGCTTCCAAAACTACCCTGGACTATCACTATTGGTAGACACCTGGCAGGTTTATTGTCATTATTTTAACCAACAGTGAAGAAATCCTGGATTCATTAGTATTTTAATCCACTCCAGCCCAGTTCAAAAGAACGGCCAGAGGCAGTTTTGGTGATGGACACTTTTCATGGATACCTTGGCATCCTTCTTAAAAAAAATATATATATATATCATTATTCTCATCCAAGGCTCTTATTTTTAGCCTTGGACACTTCCACGGGTGCCTTGGAAACTTTCTGGCAACCCCTCATTTAAAAAGAAAAATCTTCATCCGTATCCCGGGTTTGACCTTAGAAACTTTCTATGGATGCCTTGGAACACCTTGGCATTCGTCCTCAAAAAATCATAATTCTCATCCACGGCTCTTATTTTTAGCCTTGGACTCTTCCACGGATGCCTTGGAAACATTTTGGCACCGTCTCATTCAAAAAGCAAAATATTCATCCAAGCTAATGAGGTGCAGCTACCTCCAAAGCAGTGGCGGAGCCAGGAATCGAAACACAAGGAGTTTTAGTGTAAAAGTCCCAAAAAAAATTTTAGGATGGAATCAACATATATATTCTACATATGCAAAAAAATGAAAATAAATAGGGAGTTTCACTAAAACACCCAAAGGGTTGAAATTATAAAAAAACCCAAGCACTATTGAAACATATAAACACACCCAAAACCCATCATTACACACACTCAAAACCCATTTATAAACACACCCAAAAAGTTGACTTTGTGGTTGATTTTGGGTGTGTTTCTATGTTTAAATAGTGCTTGGGTTTTTTTATAAATACATGTCTAGGATTGGGTTTATTTATAAATTTGTAAAATAAAAACTCACATTGTTACTAGAAATTAGTGCGATAAACATTCTAAGAATTTCATACTTCACTTACGCACTAAACACATAAACTTGAGACATCATTTTATTCGAGATCACATAGAAAAGGGAGGGAGGAGAGAGGAGATTATGTAGTTACCCTAAATTCCTTAATTAAACTGCTGCTTAAGTTTTATTTAAAAAAAAAAAAATTAGAATGGCATGCATAGGCTGAGGCGCAAGAGTGGCAGAAATTGCAGCTTCGGATAGATATTAAAGTGTAAACTTTGTTATTACTGGGGGCAAGAACGCTTTGTGATGGTCCAGAGGCCAATAGATAGCAATTTGCCATTTTGCTTTGACTTCAATTATAGTGTCTCACAGGCGGACCCAGAATTTTTTTAGCAAAGGTGCAATACTGACTAAGTATGAAAAATGGTTTTTCGGAATAATCATTTTCTCAAGATAATTTTTGGCGGCTTTTATTCTCTACACATCAAATAAGAAAACTTGATTTTATTGGATTTCAGTATGAAGTATATATTGACTTAATGAGCCATCATTTTTAGCCTAAATCATATTTTGCACTAAAACCGAATTTTCATATTTTGTTTTGGTGAGAATTTGATTTTCTAGTATTTTTATTTGAATCCAAATGGGGGGTACTTCCTTATTTACATTGTAAACTTAAGTAAATAGAGTAATATAAAAATAAATAAAAGTAAAATGACAAAGACATTTACTTAAATGTTGAAAATGGAAATAAGGACAGATTGGAGAAAGCAGTAACAAAAGAAAATTGGGGGAAAATTGGGGGTTTTGGAATGGAGGAATCGGATTTGTGGAGAAGGAGAGGCTGGAGGATACGTTGGTCATTATCTTTTTTCTTTAGACCTGGCCCAAAACGACGTCGTTTTGGCCAGGTGATTTAAAAAATTCCACAGGCCAAAACGACGTCGTTTTGCCTAGGTTGGTTTTTAAAAAGACGCGCGCCAGCCACCTCCTTCTTCTTCAACCTTTCAGTGAACTCTTCCTTCTTCTTTCAGGCATTTCGTCGACCACGTGGTGTGCAGCTCCAAGAGGTCGCACCAGCAGCTCCAAGGGACCTCTAAGCTTATTTTCATGGCTTCCAAGAGGTCGTGCGACCCCATTGACCCCACTGTGGCTCCGCCTCTGCTCCAAAGGCACTCACACGGTCACCAACCATGCTTACTGAGGGACTACCATATGGCATCTCCATGCACACTAACAAAAGAACATTGAATTATAGCAGTCAAATGCAAAGGACCTAAGCCTCCGAACATCAAAACAGCCCGTGACTCAGTCTATGTCTACATAAGCAAGCTGAAACCAACATAGGAGAATTCTATCTCCAGGAAACTACTCTCTTATGCTCTGTCAAGCTCCTTCAATACAAACGTTTGTGGATCAACCCAGATATGCATGCAAAACATATCAGTCAAGCTAAGCCACGCCAAGTACTTTCTTTACAGGCCAAGCATATTAGTCAAGCAAATATCAAATAGACAACATCAGAGGCAAAATGGCCAAACCGATGGGCCATCACTCTTGATACAAGATGAGAATTTATGCTCTTACTACTGCATGACATTATCGCAATTTAGTAACTATGCTCTACTATGCTTAGCATGCTCATTCACATGCTTTGGTTATTATTTTAACGAATTCACCATATAACTTTGTCTACCAATATCATATATTGACCATAATATTTCATTATAGGCATTCACAAGAAGCAAGCAAGCAAAAAAACAAAAAACAAAACAAAACAAAAAACAAAAAAAAGAAACGAGGATACAATATGCCAAGCGAAATTTCCAAACCAACATGCCATCACCATACAAGAGGTGCATAAATACCAATACTTAATTTAGCCATGCCAAGAGGATTCCGTGGATGCTGATGCTCAAGCTTCAACAAAAATCAGGCGTTGGAAGAGACTGAGATGTAAAAGAAATCGTGCCTAGAGAAGCAAAAACCTCACAAGCAAACTGCAGGCTCAAAAGATATCCAGGCCAAGCAAGAAAGAACTCTTTATAACATGCCAAGCCAAGAAGAAACTCTTCATCTCCAAAACCATGCAACTCAAGCATTGCACTTGATACAATCATCTCAAGAAAGCAATACAATCGTCATAAAAATGGCAACCTTAGACCAGGCAGTTCTAATTGCCGAAAGCAGGAAGGAGCCATGCGTTATCATACCAAATGGTCACCATTGCAGCAAAGGGATACCCCAAGTTCATCATGCCATGCAATGATTCAATCAAATACCAAGAAGGTCATGCTACGAGCTCATGCAAATCAAATCCTTTCCTAATGATTAGGATGCACTTAGGGGCTGAGAAATGAATTATTTACATCCATCACCTCACATCCCTTATTACTAAAACCACCACTGCAATGCCCAAAAATCTCCTCAGATTTTCAATTCCAGCACCTATCCCGCATCAAGCAAACCACTTCCAATACCTACTCCAGCAAAACACTTTCACCACCTATTCCAAGCCAGGTTTCAAACATCCTTCTAGCGTCTACCAATCACGTCAGCGCGTAATCTCCACTGAGGTTTTTGTCACAAATAACCTTCACTCTTTCCCAACTAGTCCTAAAACTAGATCATGCCAATAAACATGCTAAAATATATTTTTTCTAGACTTCAACCCCACACTACTCACAACTTCTATAACCTCCATAGCTAAAACCCCAAATACTCAAGCATAGCCATCATGCTAAATAGCCCAAAAGCTATATTAAACCATGCCACCTTAACCAACACTCTAACAATCAAGCCCAAAGTCGAGCTACTATAACCCATAGCAAGGTGCCGGAAGATGCTGGACCCATAACCTCGTCGAATCCGTATCAAGCTGCAGGAACTCATACCAAACTCCCAAAACCCAATACGGAGCATACATGACAATCCCAAGCATACGTGCCAATACGAGGCATACATGCTAATATCAAGCATCCAAGTCAATACCGAGCATACATGCCTGAAGGGAAAGTAGGGTGTAGGGATTTCTAAAATCCCAAGAAACTATGAGAGAACAAATCATCTAGCATGACATATCTAATAAGGAATTAAAATGAAAGCAGAAGCAATAAATAGCTAAAGATTCATACAAGTCTCCTCCTAGGTCCCAATCTTTCTAGGCTTATGAAAATTTTGCACCAATGACTCTCTACAACAACTATTGAGAGAAGGATTGAGAAGACATACCCTTGGAGCGAATCTTCAACCTAAGAATGGTGTTCAAGTAGAGGGCCTTTTTGGGCTATCTTGGTTAACCACATTTATCTCATAATGTGTCATGCTTGTGTCTAAGTTTATATTGTCCATTTCTATAAATTTCCAAGTCATATGGGACCCTAACTAAAGTTCCATAATTTTAATTGGATAATTGAACTAATCTAATTAATTTAATTATTTCAATGACTTAACAAATTAAGTCACTTACTTGTTTAACACGTGTTGGTCCCGGTCATCCTTAGTTGATCGTGTCAAGTGTTGGGCAACAGTTTGACCCTTGACTTTGACTTTCTTTGACTGTAACCTTGACTTTGACTTTGAATTTGACCAAGCCGCAAAATCATTTATTCTTTTTTAAATTCTTGATCCATACCTTTTGGGTGTGCATCTTATAGGTTCTAATTAACAAGGCCGTGGGTAAGAATGATTTCTACTAAATAGAATGTGAATTGTATCCCTTCATACAATTCTCCCGATTGGCGAAGGCTAATTGTAATTAGTCCTTACAGGGTTTCCAGAAATCATGAGTGACACCTAGCAGTATGTCATAGCTACCCAAGTTAAATAGAATTCATTTAGAGAACCTAGTCAGTTTGTGATTACAATGCATTTCTGTCCTTGTCTAAGACAATGATTAATCCTTTGAATGCTTTCATAAATGATTAATCATCTTTGAATGCCATTATTAAATAATTAAAAGTGCTTTTATAAATCCTTTTTATAATCCATCACCATTTTCTCATATGTATGGGAAATGATTGTCTGACTAATTCCTTTCCAAATGGATGTAGTACGTTCAAATAGTTAAAGGACTTGACTTGCTTCATCATTTTGAGCTACTCCGAAACAAAAAAGCTTTCAGAAAACAATGACTGGGATGCACCTTTTAACAAAAACATTGTATATTGAATTTACCATGAAAAATGACAAGAAAATCAAGTTGGACTCGGGCTACAAATTTTGGGAATGTTTAGTCGTCTTAGAAGTTTCAATGGTTTCTCATCGCTCGCTCGCCATCACAGAAGCTTCAAGCATCCTCCCTTCCTCGATGTAACCACCAAAATATAAACGAACGCGACCTTTGTTCTGAGGCAGAATAAGATGGATAAAATGATTTTAATGTATCATAGATTTTCTTGGCCTTTACTAGCAACCATTTGAAGTACATCCTTATAAGTAGTAATCAAATTGTGTGAATATTTGTTACCATTTGGGCTAGGAAGGAGTAATGCAATATGTTAGCTGTGGGAGCAAATTTCGTCCCACTAGAATATTCGCCTAAGATTCTTTCGTCTTCTCCACTTCTCTTTCTCCTTGCAAAACAGATCGGGGTTAAAAGGACCACACCCGGGGGGTGTTGGCCAAAGGCCCTCCGATGCCTAAGTTAGGTAGGGTATTTCAAGGAAAACCGGGTGGCCGGAGCCGTGTGTGGTGGCCGGAGCCTTGTGTCAGAGAGAGAAAGAAAGTGGTGGCTAGGGTTTGTGAGAAATAATTTCTGCAGAGTTTCAGTAGGAATTTAGACGTACCTTGACCTTTGTGCGTAGCCAAGTATTTATAATGGTCTCGGAGATTAGGGTTTCAGAGGAATAATTCCATAGATGGAAAGGAATTATTCCTCCCCTATTTGGAATTGATTTGATTAATTAGGGATTTGATTTATTAGGGTAAATCAAATCCCTAGTCATGGTAGGTATCAGATCAAATCCTAATTTAATTAGGTAACTCCTCATTTAATTGGGAATTGGGGTAGGAATCAAATCAATTCCCAACTTAATTAGGTAATTCTCAATTTAATTGGGTAACTCCCAATTAAATTGAGTAACTCCCAATTAGGTTAGTAATTCCCAATTAGGTCAAATAATCCCTAAATGGAAGGAATTATTTGACCTAGGGTATGATTTAATTCGGTTCCCACAAATGCCCCCCAGCTTCTGCATGGCACATGGTGGCATGTAGGAGATGTGAATTGTTTTGGGCTGTCCGGTAATCAGGCTTCCTTCTTGGATTTGGGCTCTGCGTGGAGGAGGCTTTTTACTTGCTAATTTTCTGAACACCTGACTGGAAAGTGTCTGAAATTCCTTGTAGGTCAAGGAATTTTGATCCTTATAAATATAGGGCTCCTTCAAATTATTTTCACGTCACAATCTGATCCTCCAATTTCGTCAGTGAGAGAGAAAACTTTGGAAAATTGCTTCAGCTGGCTTGAGACTTTGTCCTCGTCACACACCCAAGGTAATTTGTCTTGGGCAGCATATATATTTTTCCTTTTGTTCCGACTTTTGGCAGCAAGGAGGTGGTCCGTGCCTTGTGATTGGACTGGGGTATGATTGGAGGTCTGGAAGGCTGGCAGGATCAGGCTTTGCACGTGTTGGGCTCGGCAGGGGCATGGAGGCACTGGACCAAGAGCTGGAGCAAGGGGAATTGGGCCATTCGCGACATGGGCTTGCGCTAGGCAAGCCGCCACGTGCTCGATTTGGAGCGGTTTGGCGCATCACAGGCCTCGTGCATGCGGAGCAGGCCTCATTGGCACTCGAGCTAGCGGGAGACTTGGGGAGACGCGAGTTGTCTTGTATTTAGGCGATTCATCTTTGGGATGCTTCCTTTTTCTTTTTCTTTTTCTTTTTTTTTTCTTGCTGTTTTTTCTTTTCTTCTTTTTTTTCCTGTTCACGAGCTAGGAATTTTAACCTGCAATTTCCTTTGTTATTCTTTGCAGCTACTCAACAACCATGTCTTCTGAAAGAAGGAGCCGATCACCAAGCTCGCAAGTACCCTTGTACCTATGGGGTGGCTCTCAAGTTCCCAAAGAGAAGTTTGTGGCCAATCTGCACCGTGTCACCACCGAGGCCCGAGTTCAAAGCATGGCGTGCCCTTTTCGATTCGCCATTCCCAGGGCGTACATGTCAAGTTAGCGAGCCCTCGTCCGACAACCACAGGTGGATTCGAACAATCCAGTGCCGGGATCATCACGTTCCGCCCTTTCTATTTCTCGCTAGGCTTCACGTTTCCGATGTCGAAATTTTTCAGGGATGTGCTTTGCGCCATGGAGTGTGCCCCGAGCCAGTGTACTCCAAACGTTTATCGAGCGGTCATTTGCTTTGAAAATTTGAGTCACTTCTTCAAGCTAGATTTGACAGTGCAGGAATTCTTCTATTTCTTCGAGGTGAGACGCTTCAAGAAGTATGCCCAACTTCGTGCACGCAAACCCAAGTTGCTTGATAATTTAAGTCAAGGCGATCATGTGTGGAGCAAGGATGTGCTGGAGGTTAGTGGCGAATGGGAAGGGGAGGTTGGCGACGGTCCGCTCGTTCCTCTCACCTACTGTGACGGTAAGTTGCATCCCTTTGGTATGCTACGTTTGTTGAGGATTTTTCATGTCGTGTGTCGACTAATTTTTGTCTTACGCTTGCAGATAATGCCATCCGAAAGAAGCTCGTTCTCAATCCGGACATGGACGAAGATTCGCGGGCTTTGAGCATCCCTGCCAAGTTTCGTGAATGGCGTTGTTGAGCGAACATCGGAAGAAAGTCGGTGGCCCCCTGAAGATATTGAAAGATGGAAGTTGCGCTTGAAGCTAAGTGACTTGCCGTTGAGCGGGATGAGTCATCGATCGAGTCCCGAGGATAGGAAGGCATGCGATGGACCCGCCGCGATGGAGCTGCGCCACGATCAATGGATACGTCTCTGGGCAGCCGAGATCTTCTCTTGCCGCGAACAAGTCTTCCTCACGGGAGGCTTCGTCTGCGGGATCAAGCGCCTCGTCAGCAGGAAGGCCAATGGCATGCAGGAAGTTCGGGATATGCTGTTCAAGTCGCCAACCATATTGCCCAAAACTCGTGATACGCCTTGTAAGGAGGCTGTTGAGAAGCAAGGTTTGGGGCGTCTGCACCGTCTGGGACCAAAGCGAGAGGATTGTTCCTCTGCCCAGCCACCATGACTCGTCTGCGGGACCACGAACAATCAAGCGTGGAGCTGACTCGATGTTGCAAGCTGCAAGCAAGAGAGCTAAAGAGTCATCTGCTCGAGCAAAGAGTCCTCCATCGTGCGAACTGCTGGTTTGGGGATTGGCGATAGCTCTGTTGGGGTGAGCCTGTGTCCGATCTGCTGAAAATGGGCTTTCTATCAAGTCCATCTGCTTGTGCTAAGCTAGCTGACCATGTGTATCGAGCTGCTAATCTTTGTGCCTTCTCTAGCCTTCCCTTGGATAAGCAAGAAGAGGCTGCCATGTATCACCTTCAAAAGGGATGGTTTTTGCTGTTGGGGCTATGCAGAACTCGCATGATGTTGCCCTCTTCGCCTCGCTTGACGAGGTGGTGAAGAAGAACGCGACCTGACTGACAAGCTCTCGAACGAGCGGATTCGCCATGATGTGAGGATTTCGAGATGAAGGAGAGTATGTCCGCACTTAAGAGTTCTGTTGGCAAAAAGATGACGAACTCAAGTCTCTTGTGGCTACCCTGCTCGAACGCAAGGAAGCCTACTTTAGCCTCGAACACAAGCATGCCGCTATAGCCCAAGATCGTGATAGACTGCTGGTCAAGTTTGACAACCATGTGGAAGCCACGGAGGCGTCCAAACATGAGATTGCTACTAATGCGTACAAGGATACCTAGCTCGCGAACGGTGCTTCTCCTTGCGCCTCTCGAAGATGACGATGATGAGCAGTCCTGCCTTGATCGCCCCTGCTCATAGTAAGCAGATCAATGTTGTGGATGCAAGCTTGAAGAAGGTAGCAAATGAAGCCGCAACGGAGGAAGACAAGCCCAAGGCGGGCAGTTGAGGAGGGTAAGGAACAAGCGAGGCGGTTGAGTAGGTGGTGATGGTTAAGCAGTGAGGCTGTTGCCAGCAAATTGAGGATGTGATCGGCTAAGGTTCACCTGCTGAAGTCCCCTAGTAGATGTAGTTCATTTTTGCTATTTTTGAACTTTGTAATTTTCTTTCAATAAGTGGTCTTTGGTTGACCGCCCTATTGTTTGTTGAACTTGGCTGGTTGGCCGCTTTGCTATGGAATTTTCAGTTATTTTTCAAACTTCAATTCTCATTATATCTTGTAAGTGTACGTCCGGAGACATAGCACTTGAAAGAGATTCCATTGAATTTGTACTCGTGAAGTAGCTTGCCCACAATGGAGGTAAGGCTCGTCGCCTGTGTGCGTATGTCGGGGACATGACGCTTGAAAAGACTCCATGAAGTTTGTACTCGAAGAGTAGCTTGTCTTCAGTGGAGGTGAGACTTGTCGCCTACGAGCGTATGTCAGGGACACAATGCTCGAAATAAAAAGATTCCATTGAGTTTGTGCTTGGCGAAGCTTGTCTGCAATGGAGATGAGGCTTGTCGCTGCGGCGTATGTCGGACACAACGCTCGAAAAAGACTCCATTGAGTTTGTGCTTCATGGAGCGGCTTATGCAATGGAGATGAGGCTTGTCGCTGCGGCGTATGTCGTGACACAACACTTGAAAAGACTCCATTGAGTTTGTGCTTCATGAAGCGGCACTGTCGCAATGGAGATGAGGCTTGTCGCCTTACGAGCGTATGTCGGACACAACGCTCGAAAAAGACTCCATTGAGTTTGTGCTTCGTGAAGCGGTCTGCAATGGAGATGAGGCTTGTCGCCTGCGGCGTATGTCGGACACAACGCTCGAAAAAGACTCTATTGAGTTTGTGCTTCGTGAAGCAGCCTGTCTACAATGGAGATGAGGCTTGCTGCCGCCATGTGTATGTTCGTAAGACATAATGCTCAAAAAAGTACTTCATTGAAAAGCTTGCTCTTGTATTGATGTTGGTGTGAATACATCGCTTTATTGAATAAAGGAAATTGACAACAAAGGTAACATCAAAAGTAGTTCATCTTTAATGGAAGTACAGGAGGCTCGTCGCCTGCTAGCAGCCAAGTGGTAAGCGAAGAGTTTCATGGATAGTATCTTCGAAGGTGGTGGGCATTCCATTGTCTCGAATTTCTCTTCCTTCTAAAGTATCAAAGGTGTAACTTCGCCCCAGATCGGTGATCACGTAGGGGCCTTCCCAGTTTGGCTTCATCTTCTTTGACCCTTGCCTTGGTGCTATGATGAAAGTTTTTCTAAGCACAAGGTCTCAGTGGCCCATCGATCTTGGCCTTCTTATTGTAGTAGGACGTCAAGCTGCTGGTAGGAGGCAACTCGAACAATGGCATTTTCTCGTTCTTCTTGAGCAGATCAAGATTGACTTTCATCCGCTTGCGTTTTGGTCAAGACCCCATCTCAATGCTCATGGAAGGGATGATGTGTGGGGAATGATTGCTTCATCCCATAGGCCGGGAAAATGGTGTCTCTCCGGTCAATCTCCTTTTGGTCGTGCGATAAGCCCATAAGACTCCTGGCAGCTCGTCGACCCATTTTCCTTCTGCGCCTTCCAGTCTTTTCTTTAGGCATCTAGCACTATCTTGTTGGATGCCTCTGCTTGGCCATTGCCTTGCGGGTATCGGGGTGTTGAGATCTTTGTTTGATGCCATACTGCAAAGAATGCGGTGATCTGCCGCCACGAATGTACCATTGTCGGTGACTATCGATTGCGGGCAACCGAATCTGCAAATAATATTCTTCCAGATGAACCGTTCCACATCGGCCTCTTTGGTAGAAGATAAAGCCTCGGCCTCGATCCATTTGGTGAAGTAATCAGTGGCAACGATCATCATCTCTTTATTGGCAGGTGCCGTCGGCATAGGTCCCACCAAGTCAATGGCCCACTGCATGAATGGCCATGGACTATTCTGCGGATGGTATTCCTCAGCGGGCAGGCCAGGGACCGGCTTGTAGCGTTGGCATCGATCACATCTTCGAGCATACTCCGTGGAGTCTTGGCGCATGGTAGGCCGAAATAACCGATGCCTTGAGAGCCTTCGAGCAAGCGATCTGCCCCAGCGTGATTCCCACATTCGCCGTCGTGTATCTTGTAGAGAACCTCGATCGTTTGTGGGTACTTGATGCAAGTGAGATGAGGCCCGGAGTATGATCTGCGGATAAGCATGTCGCCTTTCATGTAGTATCTTGCAGCCTTCTGCTTGATTTTTCTGGCCTCGGACTTGTCCTCGGGCAGGTTTTCATTCACTAGATAGTCAATAATTGGGTCTTGCCAGCTAGGATCCTCATTGATCTGCATCAGTCCGCTGCTCGCTTTTCTATGCTAGGTGGTGAAGGTGCCCGACCGGATGGGCGTCTCGGGTATCCGGTGCGATCCTAAGCTTGCGGTGCATCTGCGTCGCGCGTTCTCGCTCTGGGAACTTGCTGGATGGTGAAGGTGGGAAACGCCTTCAACAACTCTTGGACTTTGTCAAGGTACAAGATCATCATTGGGTGCTTCGTCATGTATTCTCCTGAGGCTTGACTTGTGATTAGCGGGAATCTGAGTAGATGGCCAGCTTTTTGATTGATAGCTCCTTTGCCAAGCGCAAGCCAGCGAGCAATGCTTCGTACTCTGCCTCGTTGTTTGAAGCCGGGAAGCCAAGCGTGATAGCTTGCTCTAGCGAGGTTCCATCGGGTGATGATGACGACCCTGCTCCAGCTCCTTTCGTTCGACGCCCGTCTACGCGCAATCGCCACATGTCTGGGTTGGTCGAGGTTCAGAGAGGTCTTATCTGCTCTCGAACTTTCCTTCTTTTTTTGACCGACTTCTCTTCTTGGTGATGGTGTGAATTCTGCAACAAAGTCTGCTAAGGCTTGAGCTTTTATTGCAGTCTTCGACCGGTAGAGGAGGTCGTATTGGCTTAGCTCTATAGCCCACTTCATGAGTCGCTGAGAAGCATTAGGGCTGTGGAGGATTGATCTCAAAGGAAAGTCGGTCATGACGATGACTCGGTGAGCTTGGTAATAAGGTCGCAACTTTCTCGCAGAAACCATAAGGGCCAAAATGAGCTTCTCCAATTTTGGGTAGCGAGTCTCTGCATCAAGGAGAGCTTTTGACGTGTAGAATATCGGATGTTGGGCCCCAAGTTCTTCTCGGATGAGAGCTGAGTGACGGCCGAGTTGGACACTGCCAGGTACACGAACAAGTCTTCACCAGGCGGCTTTGAGAGCAGGGGAGGTGAAGTAAGGTAAGTCTTTAGATTCTGGAAAGCTACTTCGCACTCTTCGTCCCATTTGTCTTTTTGTCCTTTCTTCAAAGCTTTGAAGAATGGTCTGCACTTGTCGGTAGACTTTGAGAGGAATCTGTTAAGAGCCGCTGCTGTCAGGCTTTGTATTTCCTTCACTGTGGAAGGCGACTTCATCTCGAGAATGGCTTTGATTTGGCGCGGGTGTGCCTCGATACCTCGTTGCGTCACTAAGTACCCCAGGAACCGGCCAGACGATACACCGAACGTGCATTTACTTGGATTCACTTCATGCGATATTGGCGGAGTAAGTCAATGCCTCGGTGAGGTTTTTGAGGTGGTCTGCCCGCTGGGGGCTTTAACCAACATATCGTCCACGTACACCTCCATGGTTCTGCCGATCTGCTCCTTGAAAATTTTATTCACGAGCCTTTGGTAGGTTGCTCCGGCGTTCTTGACCCAAAAGGCATGACCTTGTAGCAGTAGGTCCCTCTTTCGATGATGAAAGAGGTCTTCACCTTGTCATCATCGTACATCATAATTTGATTATAGCCGGAGTAAGCATCCATGAAGCTGAGCAGCTGGTTGCCGGAAGTTGAATCCACGAGCTGGTCGATTCTCGGCAATGGGAAGTTGTCTTTAGGGCATGCTTTGTTGAGGTCGGTGTAATCAACGCATACTCTCCATTTTCCCTTTTCTTGTTTCGCCACCGTAACAACGTTGGCTACAGCCATTCCAAGTAGGAGACCTCTTCAATGAAACCGGCAGCTAGGAGCTTGTCGATCTCGGCTTCAATAATCGCGACCCGCTCGGGAGCAAAGTTGCGTCTCTTCTGCACCACGGGCTTGCTAGCAGTGGTTGACATGGATCCGGTGGCAAATGATGTTTGGGTCAATGCCGACATGTCGATGGTGACCACGCGAACATGTCTTTGTTGTTCGAGGAAGATGGTCGCTCCATCTTCTCGCGTCAGGCTTAGGCGTGAGCCGATCCGCGCCTTCTTGTCCGGCTGGTGAGGATCGAGGGTACTAACTCAACGTCTTCCTCGGGCTTCCAACCTTCTTCAAGGGAGCCTTCCGGGTGGATTCCCTCATCTCGATCCTTCTTGTTTGAACTCGGCGCGAGCCGTGCCTCCTTCTGCGGTGATCAGATCGGGGTACTAACTCAACGCGTCTTCCTCGGGCTTCCAACCTTCTTCAAGGGAGCCTTCCGGGCGGATTCCCTCGTCTCGATCTTTCTTGTTTGAATTTTGGCACGAGCCGATCTGCGCCTCTTTGTCCGGTTGGCGTGATCATGGGTACTAACTCAACGCGTCATCCTCGGGCTTCCAACCCTTTTCGGGAGTCTTCCGGGCGGATTTCCTCTCCTTGATCCTGGTTCCTTAATCTGCTATTGTGAGGCATCAACTTCCTTCCCTTTCGGGTTTGCTTGTCCGCTAGGAGCACTTCCTCGCCTCGTTGGCGCCTTGCATTCTTGGTGTGAAGCTGCGGTGCTTGCTCTTCTTGAGCCCTTGGGCTGTGCATCTCCTTGCCATGGCTTGGTCATGTTGATCTGCCCGATCCCGCCCCCAGGGATGGGATAGCGGATCTTGATGTAGAGCAGATGTGATGGCCTCGATCTTGCGATCCACGGTCGGCCCAAGATTCCGTTGTAGGGGGAAACCTCGTCGATGACCATGAAGGTTTGCGAGCGGACCATTGGGGTGAGTGGACATCCAGCCGATCGTTCCAACAGTGATTGATGTGGCCCCATTGAAGCCGATGAGCGATCTGGCAAGTTTGCTAATCTTGGGCTCGAACCCCATCTGTTGGATAACAGATAGTTGCAGGATGTTGGCTGCACCTGCCCTCATCTACATGAACTCGCTCGATCACAACTTGTTCAATTTGGATGCAGATGACTAGGGCGTCATTATGTAGCAGGTCAAGCCCGATCAAGTCATTTTTCTGGAAGCCGATGATAGGTGTGTCCACAATGGCTGGTACTCCCGTTGTGACTTGGGAGATATAAGTTGCCTGAGCGATTTTTCTCTTGCGCTCCTCGGTGGTCAGCCCGGACTCTTGGGAGTCGGCTAAAATGGTGTTGATTCGAATGACCTTTTGGGGAGGTTCCTTGACAGCTGCATCACGATCCTCGATCTGTTGGATTGCTTTCTTTGCAACGAACTCTGTGCAATGGCCTTCTCTGACCAGCTCCTCAAGGTGCCTTTTCCAAAGCGTTGCAGTTGTTGGTGTAATGACCGTGCTCCCCGTGGAATGCGCAGTATTTATTGGTGTCTCTTTTAGAGGGGTCTCCCTCCATGGATGGTGGTCTCCTTATCCACGGCTTGTCCTTCACCTGAGCTAGGATCTGGTGGATTGGGATAGCGAACTCAGTGAAGGTCCCTGTTTCGAGCTTCCCTCTTGGGGCCGCGATCTGCGCTTATCTCGGACTTTCTGCTCGAACTTGTTGCTCTTTTGGCTTGCCTCGCTTCATCGGGTGGTCAACTTGCTTGCTAGCTTTCTTTGCGGCGATACGATCATCGTCCCAAAGTGCGTAGCGCTCTGCCGTCGCGAACACTTCTACCAAGGTTTGACTTGGAGTTATGGCCAGCTCCCGGTATAGCTCGTGCTCGGTTGGCAAGCTCTTCTGAAAGCTGAGGATGCAACTTGGTCGTTGCATCCTATGATGTTAGCCTTCTCACCTTAAACCGTCTCGTAGTCTCGTAGAGACTCGTCGCTTCTTGCACAGTTGAACAGTGGTCCTGCATGCTTTCTGACCGCCTTGTAGGAGGTGTACTCCTTTGTGAAAATAATGGCGAACTCCTTGAAGTTGCCTATTGATGCGGATGGTAGGGTGTGGAACCAATCCTGAGCTGCTCCTCGCAGAGTCATCGCGAACACTTTGCACATCGGGCGTCGTCGCCTTTGTACAGGATCATGGCGCTCTTGAAGTGCCTCAAATGGCTCTCGGTCAAAGTCCCCTTGAATGGAGTGATGGATGGCGCGTAAACCGCCGGCGGCGGAGCTCGTTCCACCTCGTCGGTAAAGGGCGAGCATCAACTCGATCAATTTCCTTGACGGGGCCTCCTCCGTGCTTCCTTTGAGTCGGAGACCTCGGAGTTGGTCATTTACTAGCTTCGCGACATCCTCTCGCTCGCAGGTTGGAGTCTCGTGCCGACGCGTCTTGGTGCCTCGAGCGCGATCGCTAACTTCTTCTCCGGCCCCAAGGGTCGATCCCTTGGTTGCCGCCGGTGGGGCGGGAAAGAAGGTTGAGTTGTGAGGATCCCTCCACGCCTTGTCGTCGCATGTTGGACCTCGAGCGGTGGTGAGCGTTGATCGTCATCCTCCGCTTGCAAGGAAGGTCGTTCGAGTCGGACGTCTTGGTGCCTCGAGCGTAATTGGCTAACTTCCTCTCCAGCTCCCAAGGGTCGATCCCTTGGTTGCCTGCCGGTGGGGCGGGAGAGAAGGTTGAGTTTGGGAGGATCCTCAGCCTTGTCGCCGCATGTTGGACCTCGAGCGGGCTGGTGAGCGTTGATCGTCATCCTCCGCTTGCAAGAAAGGTCGTTCAGGTCGACGTCTTGGTGCCTCGAGCGTGATTGCCTAACTTCTTCTCCGGCTCCCAAGGGTCGATCCCTTGGTTGCCTGCCCGTGAGGCGGAGAGAAGGTTGAGTTTGGGAAGATCCTTTCACGCTTGTCGCGCGACCGCTCATGAACTCGAGCTCCTTGTGGACCTAAGCGACCACGAAGATTGGATTGTGGGCCTAGCCTCTCGAGCACATTGGTCCTGGGTCCTAACCTCGAACGGCTTAGAGTACGGCTCACACCGTGTCTCGTCTGCACGATCTCGCTCTCTCCCCTGCCGGTTTGCCCTTGTCTGACTAGCCTGGGACCTCTCGAACTGCTCGCTAGCATGCTCGTGTGCCCTCCTCTCCTCGTCACGGGGTCCAAGATTGGGGCCTTGATTCAAGTTGATCTGCCTGAGTAGCTGGCCAATTAGGTTGTTTTGATCATCGACCTTCTGTGTGAGTTGATCAACCCGCGAGTTAAGGTCCACCGACTGCCGGGTCAAGTAGAGTGGTGTGCATCGGGCCCAACGGCATGTGGGCTAGGGCTCCATTAGACGCGTACACAGGTGCATATGTCAAGTGTGATCGCATAGGAGGGAGAGAATGGATCTGCTCCAAGACCGGACGACGCGTCGAGTAGTCGTGGGGCCTGGTCCGTAGTTAAGTGGTGTGGCTCTTGTGCTCCAACGGGACAGCGAGGCGCAGTAACTCAGAATGGGCGCCGCGATCGCAAGGCCGTGGAGGTGCGAGGTCATGTGGCGGCTGTTCTGCAATTCCAGCAGTTGAAGGCGGCTGCAAAGCACTAGAAGACGGCTACAAGGCGTTGGCAGCCATGATTCCGTGCGGTTGCATTGAGGTTTCCACCACAAAACCATGAGATGGGCCCATCGTGGTGGCGTTACTCTTCGAACGTCTTGTATCAACCATGGTTGTTTGAAAAAATGTGTGAAAGATGGATTTGGAGCACGCTTTGAATATATCTCGTGCTCTCAATGAAAGCACCAATTTGTAGGAGCAAATTTCTTCCCACTAGAATATTCGTCTAAGATTCCTTCGTCTTCTCCACTTCTCTTTCTCCCTGCAAAACAGATCGGGGTAAAGGACCACACCCGGGGGGTGTTGGCCAAAGGCCCTCCGATGCCTAAGTTAGGTAGGGTATTTCAAAGAAAACCGGGTGGCCGGAGCCGTGTGTGGTGGCCGGAGCCTTGTGTCAGAGAGAGAAAGAAAGTGGTGGCTAGGGTTTGTGAGAAATAATTTCTGCAGAGTTTCAGTAGGAATTTAGACGTACCTTGACCTTTGTGCGTAGCCAAGTATTTATAATGGTCTCGGAGATTAGGGTTTCAGAGGAATAATTCCATAGATGGAAAGGAATTATTCCTCCCCTATTTGGAATTGATTTGATTAATTAGGGATTTGATTTATTAGGGTAAATCAAATCCCTAATCGTGGTAGGTATCAGATCAAATCCTAATTTAATTAGGTAACTCCTCATTTAATTGGGAATTGGGGTAGGAATCAAATCAATTCCCAACTTAATTAGGTAATTCTCAATTTAATTGGGTAACTCCCAATTAAATTGAGTAACTCCCAATTAGGTTAGTAATTCCCAATTAGGTCAAATAATCCCCAAATGGAAGGAATTATTTGACCTAGGGTATGATTTAATTCGGTTCCCACATTAGCCACTTAAAAATCTCTTGCATAATCGTGGGATCATGGGATGCTATGGAAACAAGGTATAGCTAAAACAATTTGAAGCATAGATTACATGTAAGTTGTTAATGATTCTCATATTACCTCCCAAGTCCAAGTGGTAAGCTTCGATTAAAGTCCTAAGCTCCCATTTAAACCAATGGTCGGCCCTCGTGCTGTATTGCAGGGCATCAAACACATTTGGGATAGAGTAAAAGCACCAACTGGTAGTATAATTACTGCAGCAGGGATTTGTGGGACGATTAAGTGTGACTTCTTCAGTAGGAAGAAAAGTATTGAGCAACAGAAGCTGATTGGTACGACTGTGGAGCACGTAACCAGCATTACAAAAAAACTACAAAGTGCCACTCTTGAGATTAAGGAATCGACTAAGGAGTTGCATTCATCTTTGTATGCTTTCATAAATGATTAATCATCTTTGAATGCTATTATTAAATAATTAAAAATGCTTTCATAAATCCTTTTTATAATCCATCACCATTTTCTCACATGTATGGAAAATGATTGTCTGACTAATTCCTTTGCAAATGGATGTAGTACGTTCATATAGTTAAAGGACTTGACTTGTCTCATCATTTTGAGCAACTTCGAAAACGAAAAGCTTTTGGAAAACAATGACTGGGATGCACCTCTGAAACCTTGTACATTGAATTTACCATGAAAAAGGACAAGAAAATCATGCTGGAGTAAGGCTACAAGTTTTGGGAATGTTTAGTCGTCTTAGAAGTTTCGTTGGTTTCGTATCGCTCTCTCGCTCGCCATCACAGAAGCTTCAAGCGTCCTCCATTCTTCGATGTAACCACCAAAAATATAAATGAACAAGACCTTTGTTCTGAGGCAGAAGAAGATGGATAAAATGATTTTAATATATCATTAATTTTCATGGCGTCTACTAGCTACCATTTGAAGTACATCCTTATAGGTAGTAATCAAATAGTGGTAATTTTTGTTACAATTTGGGCAAGGAAGGAGTATATACAAGATATTAACCACTTAAGAATCTCTTGCATAAGTCGTGGGATCATGGGATGCCTTGGAAACAAGGTATAGCTAAAACAATTTGAAGCATAGATCACATGTAAGTTGTCAATGATTAAACATATCATATTACCTCCCAATTCCAAGTGGTAAGCTCCGATTAAAGTCTTAAGCTCCCAGTCAAACTAATAGCCAACGCTCGTGCTGTATTGGAGGTATCAAACACATCTGGGGTAGAGTAAAAGCACCAACCGACATTATAATGACTGCAGCAGGCATTTGTGGGACGACTAATGTGACTTCTTCCGTAGGAAGAAAAGTATTAAGCAACAAAAGGTGATGGGTACGACTGTGGAGCACCTAACCAACATTACAAAAGAACTCCAAAGTGCCACTCTTGAGATTAAGGAATCAACTAAGGAGTTGCATTCATCTTTGAATGCTTTCATAAATGATTAATCATCTTTGAATGCCATTATTAAATAATTAAAAATGCTTTCACAAATGCTTTCATAATCCATCACCATTTTCTCACATGTATGGAAAATAATTGTCTATCAAATTCATTTGCAAATGAATGTAGCACATTCATATAGTTAGAGGACTTGACTTGCCTCATTGTTGTGAGCTACTCCGAAAATGAAAAGCAATTGGAAAACAATGATTGGGATGCACCTCTTAACAAAAACCCTGTACAAAGAACAGTGCTTGCATAAGAGGTCTTATTCGACAGTATTACGTTGTGGTGGGATGTTCTTTGCTGGGCTTGTAGATGTGCTTTATTTTGTCTGGTTTGGTGGAGTTGGTATTTGGTGCTTCTGCTTGTTCTGTTTATGATGCTCAAGACACATTTGTTCGACACTGTACAAAGAACTATGCGAGCATAGAAGGTCTTCTTTGATAGTACGTTGTGATGGGATATTATTTGTTGGGCATGTAGTTGTACTCTGTCGTATTTCTTTTGGTGTTTGTGTCGTTATGACTCTTTTGTAGTCCAATACATGTGTGGCACTCTTTTCCCTACTCCAGAATTTTGTCCAATATGATTTTCCCTAGAAAGATTTAAATGAGACTGCATTCCCACATGCAGCTTCCTTTATAATGATTTCTAATGATTCTAATGACATTCCCCTTTCCCTTAAAAAAAAGAAAAAAACGTTGGAAGGTGGCAATATCATGGTACTGAACGAAACGATGCCGTAGGAGTGTGCCTTTCCTTGCACCTTCCTACTTCCCTACCTCAACCACATTGCAATATCTACATTAAAATTAGAGATATTTAGTTATATACGCATTTTTAGCACTAAAACTATAAATAAACCATATACAATTTAATTTCTATAAACAAATAAAAAAAAACCCCAAAAAATAATAGCTGATCCTATTGAATTTAATTTTGATTATTAAATTACTTTGATGCCTTATTAAGTTTCTTCGGCTTTTTTATGAGGTTTTGGGGTTTGACTTATTTTAAGAAATCAATGATAGTTTTGTAATTTAAAAGAAGTTAAAAGTCTTTTTATTATGTTGTAAATGGGTTTTAGGTATGTTTCTAAAGTCCATTTCATATATGGTTTTATTTATTTATTTTATAATTTGGACTCTTATATCGGGTATAATAGTGAATCTCCCTTAAAATTATTCACCTATCTACATTTTCAAACCCTTTATTTGAGTCTTTGACCAAAACGAAACAAAACAAAAATAAAATAATATATATATATATATATATATATATATATATATCTCGAACCCGACGCACCACATAACCCCAATCCCATATTAATAATGTTCACGCCATCTGCACATGCATATCTCTATATCCCTTGGTATAATAATTCGTACTTCAATAATCTTATAAATAAACCCCCATACCCTCATTCATACACACACTTTCATACACCCACTCAACCCCACACACATAGAGCCCCCCAAAAACATCACAATCAAAATGCCAAAACTACCCTTCTATCTCTTCCTTCTCCTTTCTCTTCTCTACAACTTTTCACTGCTTTTGCCAACCTCTGCATCCTCCTCCTCCTCGGCCTCTTCCGCTTGCAAGTCCACCCTCTACCCGAAACTATGCCGTTCAATCCTATCCACCATCCGATCCTCCCCCTCCGATCCCTACAACTACGGCAAGTTCTCTATCAAACAATGCCTAAAGCAAGCACGCAAGACATCCAAAGCCATCGACCATTTCCTTCACAAGACCAAATACAAGTCGGTCCTCGTAAACCACAGTGAGGGGAACGCGCTGGAGGACTGCCTCGAGTTCTCGGAGCTCAACGTGGAGTTCTTGGAGGCGATCTCGACGGAGCTGAAGTCCGCCGAGTCGCTGAACGAGGCGCTGGTGGACAAAGTGCAGACGCTGCTGAGCGGCATTGTGACCAACCAGCAGACTTGCTACGACGGGCTCGTGGCGTCGAAGAGCACAATTTTGGGAAACGACACGTCGCTGGCTACGGCGTTTTCGAATGCTACGCAGTTGTATAGCGTGTCGCTTGGTTTGGTCACGCATGCATTGGCTCGTAATCTCAAGAAGCATAAGAAAGACAAGGGCTCTGATCACGGTGGAATCAAAGCACGCAAAATTCGGGAGCCACTTGAAACTTTCATTAAGGTACGTATGCTTTTTAAATTTTAGTTTACTAATAAATCTGACATTTAATTATCTAATTGTGGTTTTAGATTATTAAATAATTGGGCAAACTTTGTACCATATCTGATAGCAGAGGCTACTTGCCTAAATTTGTCTACATTGAATTTTAAAACAATGCATTGCCTATATCCATAAACAAGTAGAGTTATTTTAAGTTATGTATGAGACGAAAAAATAATTTACGTGAGTGCGTGCTTAAAAGCTAGTCAAGATAATACAAGTCCGGTAGTTAAGTAATTTAATATACTATCGCTCCTCTCAATAATAAAGGTCCTAAGAAAAACAAAAATAAAAATAAAAATAAAATGAAAAATCATCCCTCAATAGTTAACCCAATGCCTGAAGTTTCAACAGATTTTGTAGAAATATATTGGAGTTATATTTTGTATATTTATTTGGCATTCCCAGCTTTTCAATTTGTAATTTTTTATATAAAGAAAGACGATATATTGTATTCATAATTCAAGCCTAAATGTTGTTAATAACACATAAGATTAATAAAAATACGTATATAGTTAAGTTGAATTGTTTATTTAAGTCAAATGGGCTTTTCGTGTGATTGAAGCAGAGCTGGAGTAATGATAAATGAGTCAACGACTTAATATAAGAGGGCTTGGTCAATTATTATTATTGCGACTTCACATGATTTCTGCATATGGACCGCCGATGCCCTCCCTCACCAAATGCACCACGCCACCTCCTCATCTTGTTTTCTTGTCAACCCACCACGCATTTCATTCATTAAGGCTTTAATTATTCAATAATTATAGCCAATCTTAGACAAAAAGTATTCTTAACATGTTAATCAAACCAATAATTATCTTCTTCTTTTTTCACAATCGGTTCTAAATCCTAATTAGGTTTAAGTATTTTTTATTTTAATACAAACTCTACATTAGTTTAATTTACGCCGAGGCCAACTGATAAATAGTTCAAATCTTTCTTTTCGGGATATATATATATAATATATATTTTAGGCAGTCGTCTCCCATTGAAGGATTCTTCAAATAATTTTATTCGAGAGACACCCTTTAGGACCAACAATAAATTTGTTTTCAATTATTTGAACCATCTGTATTTTAAGTCTGCATTCATAGATCATCTTTGCAAAAAATTAAACAAATCGGAAATCGTTTTGATATCGAATTGTGTCGTACAAAATCAATAAACACAGTGCTTCAAGAAAGTACTCAAATTTCAATAATTTAATTGAGTGGTGAAATGATATCGAATTTAAGTGATTTGTTTGTAAATATGATCTTTGGTGTAATCTCATTTGATATTATTTTTACTTGTCCTGTAGTATTTTTAACTTATTAAATTTTCTTTATTTTTTTAATGGGTATGTGAGAGCACAATTGACATTTGGTTGGCAGTGAATAACTGGGGTTGTCCAGCACGTGAACACGTTTAATAAACCTAAATCTTCGTCAATACGTCAAACAATGGTTGAATTAATGCAACACTTTGAGATAAATACATTGCAGGCTCTACGGAAAATTCCTGCCAAAAAATCCACTGCTTCACAAAGAGGGGAACGAATTCTTGAGCAAATGGAGAGCAGTGGCATTCTAGTAAATGACACCGTGATTGTGGGCTCTTATGGTACGGACAACTTCACATCCATTGGAGAAGCCATTGCTTTTGCTCCCAATAATTCAAAGGCTGAAGATGGATATTTTGTGATTTATGTCAGAGAAGGATACTATGAGGAGTATCTTGTGGTCCCCAAACACAAGACCAACATAATGCTGCTTGGCGATGGCATTAACAAGACTGTCATTACTGGAAACCATAACTTTGTTGATGGCTGGACTACCTTCAATTCTTCCACCTTTGGTGAGTATATCACATTTCTTGTGCTAGTACTCTTCCCTTTCCAAAGTTAAGTTTAAAAACTTGTACCAGACTGTTGATGTTTCGTGGCAGTGTTGAGTGACTAAAAAGTTAGATACTGATTTTTATTTTTTAAGTTTTTAGATATATGTCATCTTTTAATTGGACTATTTTGCCACTTAACATTGCAACATACGCTTCACAATTTTTTCTCATTCGAGTGGTTTCCGCTTCTGTTTGAGATGTGAGTAGATTTATAGTCAAACTGCATATATATTAAGGAAAATGCTACAGGATCCATGTAGCATTGCTCCGAAGTAAACGTATAAAAAATTTGAAAATTCTGAACACCTTGAAATTGAAGTATATGTTTGACTTGATCATGCTTATTCTAAAACTCAATTCTGTCCTGTTACAGCTGTTTCTGCAGAACGATTTATAGCCATAGATATTACATTCAGGAACACAGCTGGTCCTCAGAAGCACCAAGCAGTAGCTGTGAGAAACAATGCTGACCTCTCCACATTTTACAGATGCAGTTTTGAAGGCTATCAGGACACACTATATGTACATTCCCTAAGGCAATTCTATAAAGAATGTGATATATATGGAACTGTGGATTTCATTTTTGGGGATGCTACTGCTGTCTTCCAGAGCTGCAACTTATACGCTCGAAAGCCGATGGCTAACCAGAAAAATGCCTTCACGGCGCAAGGACGATCTGATCCGAATCAGAACACCGGAATCTCCATCCACAACTGCACAATTGAAGCTGCACCAGAGTTGGCATTGGACCTCAACTCCACTTTAAATTATCTGGGAAGACCTTGGAAGTTGTATTCTAGGACTGTTATCATGCAGTCTTATATTGGCCCTCTCATCAGTTCAGTTGGATGGTTGGAATGGAATGGGACAGTTGGCTTGGACACCCTGTACTATGGTGAGTTTCAGAACCACGGGCCCGGCGCGAATACGAGCAAGAGAGTACAATGGCCTGGTTATAATCTGATGAATGCTTCACAAGCTGTGAATTTTACTGTCCTTAATTTCACTCTTGGTGATACTTGGTTGCCTGACACAGATATACCCTTTTATGGAGGGTTACTCAAATAGAGAACTGAAACTTCCAAGTGATATAAATCTTTGTATTGATTGTATTTATTGCTTGAACTTTAGTTTCCATCAAAGCCAAAAAGTTGTATTACAAATTTGCTGTGCAAGAACAATCGGAAAGTATAATAAGGGAGACAAAACAATCATGATCAAAAAAGAGAAGCAGAAAATAAATTGAAAAAAGAAAAACAGAGAAACAAGTTTTCCCATGAAACCATCAAATATATTGGTCAAAGGTTGGATTTATAGGTAACACCCGCATCAGAGATCCACTTGTTTCCTTGCAGAAGTGAGTGCACTGTAAATATTCCGGCCGCTTTACTGTTGATGGTTCTCAATCCCTTCCATTTAACTCTATTCCTTGTGGAAGAACCGGGCCCGAAATTTTGAAACTCGGAGTAAAATATGGTGTCGGGTGCTGTATTGCCTACCCATGGCAGCCATCCACTTGGGTTAATCAAGCTTCCCATGAATGTCTGCATGTACACAGTTGTTGAGTAATTCTTCCAAGGCCTACCGAGATAAGTTTGGACAGACGACAAGTCGCCGTAAGGCGAAATGGAGCAATTCTGAATTGAAATTCCTGTGTTCTGATTGGGATCAATCTTCCCTTGAGCAGTGATGGTGTTCTGTTGGCCAGCCATGGGTCTCTTAGGCATTATGTTACAGTTTTGGAGCACCACTGCTGAATTCCCAAATATGAAATCAACTGTTCCATAAATGTTGCATTCCCGGTAGAACTGGCGATTGGAATGAGCGTAGAGAGTGTCCTGGAATGCATCAATGTGACACCGGTAGAAGACGGATTGGTCAGCAGTCGACATCAAGGCCACTGCCTGGTGCTTGGCTGCTCCGGCAGTGTTGCGAAATCCGATGTCCCGAGCAATGAAGCCCTTCCCAAAAACGGCTGCACGAAAACAAAACAAAAAAATTTCATGTAAGAATTTATTGGTAACATTGCTTAGCACATCGCTCACATGAGTTAAAAAATTAAAGCGAGGTCATCAGTAAATATAGTACAAACAGTTTATGTTAACGTAGAAATTGTTAGCACATAAAAATTTACCAAATGTGGCGCTCGAAAATGTAGGAGTTCCATCGATAACGTTGCGGCCGGCAGATACGATGGTTGCGGTGGATCCATCGCCGACTACCAAGACATTCCACTTGGTTTTCTCAACTCTCGCATTCTCAAAATAAACCCCCTTCTTGACGTAGATGACTGTTCTCTTCTTGCTTTTATCAGGGACATCCTTGAGTGCAGCATGAATGGTTTTGTATTTTCCACTGCCGTCGCTCGCCACCACAATGTCTGCCTTCTTCCTCAAATCCGAACTCTCAAGTAGCTTCCGGTCCCTCGGGTGCAGCCACTCTGGCACACCCTCGCTATAGCTGGCTGTAGCTGTAGTTGCAGGGTGTGTCAATAATCGCCTTAGCTTCACAGAGCTAACAACTTTCGAAATCCAAGAGACTATAGCAAGGCTATTGCTAGTTAACTCAGTAGAATTCTTCAAGTAACTGACAATTTTATCCTTGAGTTCTGCTTTTGCATCATCAAAACCATCGATGCAAGTTTGCTGATAAGTGCCTGAAGAACTCAGCCAAGTTTTAAGATCATCAAACACATCAAACAAAGACTTGTCATCCGATAACGAGTCGTTGAGATGATCCAAAGCCAGGCTCAAAAGTTCTTGACAATTTTCCAAAGCTGCCTTAGACAATGTGTCGTTGGAAGTCCCATTCAAAATCCCATCACCCGAAAAACGACTTGCGGCTTTCGACAACTCGTTGATCGCCACTCGAATCGCCAACTTGAACAGATCCTCAGGCTTCGCATTGGTGGAGTTAACCAGAGCGCCAAGACTGCTATAACATGAGTCTTGGTACAAGGTCACATCACAAACAGCCTTCACAGAAGTAGAGAGGCTTGAGCCTTGTTTGCCACCAGAGTTATTCTTATGAATGGTGGTTCCAACCACAGCAGCAACCACCACACACACAAGAACTATGGAGGACAGGCTTATGATGACGACTCTCCTCCGCGTCTTCCGACGAGCGTCGAGCCGGGATTGCTCCAACTCATTGACTTTGCCATAGGCTTTGAAGGAAGACATGATGCCAAATTTTTCTTTCGTTTTGTTTTTCTATGTGTGTGTGGATTGCATGAGGGATGGTGGGTTGGGCGTGCTTATATATATACTGAGGGTTTGAATAACATAACGCGGCACTACGTGCTTTGCACTACACTATTTTTGTTAACATTTTCAACTGATGTGAGTGCTTCACATGTTATTGGAGGCTTTAAATCGTGGGGTTCATATATATGGCTGGTAAAGTGTGTTCGGTGCGGTCATTTTCTCTCCCTACAGCACCAAACCATTATTATATAAACAAATAGAATAAATTTAAAATAAAATAAATAGAATAAATTTAAAATAAAACAAAATAAAATAAAAATTAGGGACATTTTGGAAAAAGCAAAAGGAGAGAGAAAAATTTTAAAAGAAGCAAAAATGGACAAAAATACCCTTATTTATTTTTAGATTTCCTAAGGAATCCAATACATTTGCATGTCTTTGATTTGAAAGTTGAGTGGTTTTTTTGTCTTTTTTGAAAAAGTTTTGGCTTTTTCCAAAAGTGAAAATTTTTTTATGTCTAAAATCTAAAAAACCTTAAAAAGTAATCGGCTAGCTGGTCATGAATTTCGGCATTTAAGTACTTGTGCCCATTCCAACACATATTAGATGGGTTCAGAAAAAAACTATTTACAATTTTCTTGCAAAACTCTGGAAACTTTAAATAGGTTTTTAGCAATAAGTTCATTTTAATTAGCATGATATATTATATAATTACTCATATATAGCTTATTTGGAGGTAAAAATTTAAAATTAGCCACTTGTTATTTTCTAATTAGTTTTAATTTCTAAAATAAATTAGAAAATGACAAGTGGCTAGTTTTGGGTTTTTCCCTCCAAATAAGGTATATATGGATAATTATATAATATGTCATGCTAAAATGAGCCTATTAATGAAATGACCGAACTTAAACTACCACCTAAAATAAAAAAAATTCTTGGTTATTTCTTCAACGGAGATTAAATAAAGACTAGCCACCATATTGCTCAATATTCCAATGTTTCTAATGTTTATCCTTTTTGTATTTTATATCCTGAAATTATATATCATCTTTTTACTCCTTGTACTTACAGTAACACTATTTAGACACACAAGATTGACTACATTACCTGACCACCTTATGTGGTCGTTGATGTGGTCATGTCATGTCAATTAATGAATATTGACATGTGAATTCTATTTTTATTTATTTTACTTTTTAATAATCATTAAAAAAAACAAAAATAAAATGGAAAAGAAAAAACAAAACCCTAGAATCCTCGTCTGTAGTCTCACGCTTTATCTACTCTTCGTCTCCAGCACTCCCTTCCTCCCTCAAATCCACCCATCCCCATCCTCCATTATTGTTGCTGAGATTTGGAGTTTTCTCAATAAAACTCTTCTACCACTTTTTATTATTATTTAAACCTAGAAGCACATACTGCTAAAATATGAATATGGTTTGAATGTATTAGGTTGTACTTTATTCTTCTCCATAAGGAGGTATATATAGGAGTTTACATATGAGGGTTTTACAAGGAATTAGATATAGTAAAGAATTAGGAAAGTATCTCCTAATTGTACAATGATTTATCACTTATATAAAAAAAATAGGAAAGTAAATCCCTTAATTAATCAAGGAAGTAAATCTCCTTGATTAATTAGGAGACTTACGTCAACACATACGCGAAAAACATTTGTAAAAAGAAAAATGAAAATCAACAAATTGATTATCGAAGTTGTTGTTTTGATTGCTCCATCAGTCTATCCAAACACTCTTTCCAATCCGAAACCTTCTCGTCTTCATTGACTACTTAGTCACACACAATTTCTTGAAGATTCGTCACTTTTATCAAGAAGGGAAAAAAGACATATAAAAACAAATTAATAACAAGGGATTACAAATTTACAATATTACATCTTCTCCACTGCAATGTCTCCATTTTTGTTGTGTTCTTGCCAATAAATATGAACTAGTTGTATATTGTGGAAAACAAATTGGTGTTGCATATGTGGAATTTTAATCAAGTTTTATTCCTTTTTTTTTATTTTTAGTTTTTTATATTTTTTATATTTTTGTGTTTTGGAATTTTTAGTGTATAGTTTATTCTTTTCATAGTGCAATAACAATGGAGGATGCAGATGGGTTGATGGAGGAAGGTAGTGCTAGAGATGAAGAGCAGAGAAAGCGTGAGATTACAAGACGCTAGGGTTTTATTTATTTATTATCTATTTCACTTTTAGTTTTTGTTTTTAATGATAATTAAAAAGAGAAATTAATAAATAAAAATAGAATCCACATGGAAAAAGTCATTAATTGATATGGCATTGTTTGGGCCAAAAATTGACACACCCAGCCCAGCGAAAATTAGGCAGAATAAAGTGCAAAAAATCAAAGAAAGATGGAAGCCCAAAAACTGAAGAGTCCAAGGCTCATCGAGCAAACAAAGTGATTTGGGCCTCATAGGCCCAATCTAATAGGAAGAGGGAGCCAGAAGAAGGAACAATCCCACGTGACATCTCGGGATAAAGAAAGTCAGCAATGGCGCATGTCATAGAAGAAGTGATTGAAGGGTTCATGACATCAAGTTGATTCGAAGAATGAAGATCAAATCCCTCTTATATATGTATATTCAGAGATTTTTTCTTCTGTCCTTTCAGAGAAGGTAATTCTCCCAAGAAGATAAGCAAGTTACAATCTCAGAGAGGGATAAGCAGGAAAGCAAGGAGCTGTCCAGAAAAGGAATCAAACTAACCATCACGGGTAAAATATCACAAGGGGCAGCTGAAATTGAGAAAGAGATTAGGTTCCTTTTCAAGAAAATCAGGGAAGTGATTGCCTATCTGAGAGCCTATCTGCCAAAACTGAAGAAGAAGAGGAAAATAGGGGAAATATCTTTGCCGCCCAATAAATAAACACAATCACCCTACTCCAGAGAAGAAACAGTTTACTATAAATACAAGAAGGAGTGAACAGGGTAAGGAACAACCAAAAAATCAATCAAAAACAAAAACTCAAAATGATCACTTGATCTCAAAAAACCTTCAAAACACTGAAGCAACCAAAGCTCATTGAGCCAAAACACAAACACAACAACTCAAAATCAACCAGAAGCTCACTTGAATTCCAAGTGAAAACCAGCTTTAGATTAGAATTCCCAAGGTTCAGACTTAGAAAATAAGTCATTCAAAACAAGATTTCTCTCGTTACAAATTTGGTTTAGCAAAAAACCAAGACAGGTAGAGCTTGAGCTTTTCCCAAACATGAAAACCTCAACAAATTTTACAGTGCAGTCTCTAGCCCACTGAAGTCCTCGAGAACGACCATACGCCCTTACAGATGAAGAAGCGCAGATTCGCCCACTCGAAGCTTCACAAAAGCTTAAGGTACATTGAAGCTCTGCCAGAATCAACCTTTGGTATCGATTTATAGTTGAAGCTTAGCAATCAAGGTTGTCAACGGTCCATCCAAGCGTCTCGATCCGGCCGGACATTTCGATTCAGCCCAGCAGAACCTTCCATCTCGACAGAAATGGAGTTCCAACTGTATCTTCATCTCTCTAGCATGAGTATTTATTGTTATAGTTTTGTAAAAGGCAGTTCTGCCTAAAAACAGTTTAAATTCCCATCAACCATTCTGGCCAGAACAACCTCTTTATACTGAGATAAATTGTTAAAGTCCTCACCAGTCTGAGGCAAGAAAAGAACTTACTTGGGAGATATTCCTCACCCAAATTCACAATCGTTTGTTTGCAGAAATCAGTAACTTGGGGCGCAAGTTATCCATTCCAAACTAAGTCTGCTAGAATTTTTATTACTAGCAGTGGCATGCTCGCACACCAAAGAAAGCTGACTTGTTGACCAGTCCATGGTTCTCAAGGCAGTGGGGAACTTTGCCTTTCCATCACAGGAGTAAACGCAAAACGGGCAAACAGGCATGACCACATCAACTGCCACATAAAGTGGTTAGCTAATGTGGTCAATACTTTCATACTTATTCTAAGCGGGGGTCGCTCTCATTCAAGCGAGGAGAGCCAAAACTATTGACGGTTAAGGTTAGGGTTTTCTCTAGTTTTCTTGATCCATTTTATGCTCTGTCTCTCTTAGTCCTCTATGATTGTCCCTCTAGGTTCTTCTTGGTGTATTGGGTCTCATGGGTTTCACTCGTTTGTTCTTTGTGGGGAGGGCTACGTCGGCTCTTCGTGTTCCTCGTCTAGTTTACTCACTCATGGGCTCTTGGTTTGGTTTCTCTCAATCCCAGGGTTTATGATTTGGATTCGAGACCCTCCTTCCCCAAGTCTTCCTCCGATGTGGCTTGTGTGCTTTTGTTCTCAACATACAAAGTTGGGCTTCGGTTTTTGTGTTTTTTTTTTTCTATGGGGATGTCTAATCTAGATGAGGAAGTGGCACTTGATGATATTGACCGCTCGTTTGGGAGTGTCTGGTGCTTACAAATCAAGACGAAGCTAGAGTGGTGACTGCTAGTTCAGTGGCCTCAATTTAGATCTTGATTTGTGGTGGGAAACAGAAGTGTGTAGAAATTGACGATGGAGGCGAGCATATGATCGATAGTGGCATCGATTTTAATGGTCAGCGATGATTGGGTACAGCTTTCCAAGTCCATCCTTATTGCCCTCACATTGAGTCATAAGCCCATGTTACTTGGCTCGGCGATTTAACTTCTAGCATTCGTGTATATAAAGTGTGTGACAAAAGCATCTCTCGCCGATGTGGGACTGATACAATTAGTTGTCAAGAGAAACCATATTTCTTTTCTGATAAAGATTAATGGGAAGAAATCAAATTGTTTCAACCATGGTGATTTCAGATTGTCAAAACTAAACCTCAAAACCGACATGATTCTGTTCTCTCCTTCTAGTAATTTCAATATTGTACTGTCTTTAATTGACAATCATTCATCTTTACTATTTGGAGAATAACTTGCTTCTCAAAACCTGTTACTATTAGAGTATGGATTGTGTATTAAATAATTTCTAGTACAATAACAATAAACTTTAAATAGTTCAATCTAAGTTGACCATATTTCAAGTTTTTTACTTTCGTGACTCAATCCAAAATGTAAAATAGTGAATTTTCTAGACATACATCTCGATTCTTATATGATTATAGTTTCTTTGTTTTTTTTTTATCATTGGGTGGGGGGGGCTTTGAACGTGAGACATCATCCAACATTTGGAAGAGAAGTATAACTTGTCCATTTCAAAACTCAAACAAACTTGATAAATGATGAACTTGTACTGATGATCGTGTTTATTCAAGCACTTTGTATTCATTAACCATTGTAAAAATGTAAATGAAGCACTTTGGGTTTTTTGTTTTTTGTTTTTTTTTGGGGTAAATATAGGTTAAACTACACAACATTTTCAAGTCCATTCCATGCTACCCCAATTGAGTTTTGCAACCCATCATTTGAATGTGCCTTCTAACTTCACCACACCGAGATGGATAATGGATGAAATGATGGCATCATGGAGAGAAACATATGCTAGTAATTTCTTCCTCTCAAAGTATAAAAACCCTAATGTGCTTGGAGGCTACGTGATGTTTATATAGCACATAAGAAAACCCTTGGTTCCCTCTTCCTCTTTGTGTGGTCGGCCTTGTAGTTTCATTGGAACCTTAGGCCTCGTGGTCAAGTTGTCATGTATAACTTGTGTTACAAGCCCAATATGTCTAAGCCCAATAGACCAGGAACCTCAAATAAAATTTTAAGTCCAATACAATTCCCCCATCCAATTATTTAATTAATCTCCATTAACTTAATTAATTTATGCTCATCATCTTTAACCTCCACATTATGTATGTAATCCATTAGGTTCTAACTGGCGAAGCGATGGGTGATTTGAATTCTTTCTTTATCGATTGTAAATTAAAACTCCCTTCTACCTTTTGTGATAACAGTGTTGTGGTTAATCCTTAAGGCTTCCACATGGCTGAGTGATGTGTAGCAAAATATCATGACTACCCAAGCCAATATAGAAAATGTGGAGAACCTTTTCAGTTGGAAGACATGTCAAGCCCCTGATATGAATCCCAAGCTTATATAATTCATACAAGTATGATTAGAATCAACATTCTTATTCATACCCATTGCTTTGGCCAAAGACTTCTAAATCATATCTTTAGTGCATTATGCCTCTATATTGAAGGTAGAGATCCCTTGTCGTATACTCACATGCCTTCATGGATTAATCGATGATCACAACCATGCCTTAAGCCATGTCCATAAGAACACAACTATATTGCATGATTTGAGATCAACACTTTCATAATGTTAGGACCAATTTTTGGTATATTGGCAATTTTCTGTTACAACCTACATGTATCCACCGACCAACTTCATCTTCATCTTCATCGTAGACAAAGAGGAGTGCCAAAACCCAAATATGATAGGTGTGCGGACTCGTACTCACTAATGAAGGCATGCTCCAACTTTTCTTCTCCTAATCTTGGCTTAGCATTTTAAACCTAACGGGCTTAACGGTAAAGGGCAAAGTGAGACACAAAACATCGGTCAAGGATCAAGGTGAGTCACTTTGAGTTTCAGGGGCAATGTGAGATTTGACCATACTTTCAAAGTGCATTAGAGAAATTAAACCTTTTTTTTTTATTATTAAGAAAAATTAGGGGAAATAACATAGGAAAGATGGGTGGAATTTGAAGAAATTCTATCAAACGAGCACAAGAATAGAAATCTCTCTTGCAAATTTGGGTTAGGCTAGTTGGGCAATGTAATGTGCCAACCAGGGACGGACCTAGAAAGGTACTAACCTGGGCTATAGCCCAGGTGACTTTTCTTGTCTTTCAACTCAAAATTACATGTAGCCCACCTCTACTAGCTAGAAGTTTGACTTGTAAATCTTTGCAAAGGATAACACAGTGTGAACATAGTGTGAAATTAATGTTAGCTGATATTGGAAACTATTTTTTTCCTTTTTGAAAACATTGGAAACTTTATCTTGGACTAATTATGTTCTACATCAATTCTGAGTTGATGAACACGTGCTATTTTTAGATTTTTTTGGAAAACCATTCATATCACTAGCTTTCCTTTTCTTCATACTATAGCTAAAAGAATTACTTCCATTTCATTTTGTCATAGAGTTCATGTGAGAAAACCAGTCAAAGGCTTTTATTATCATGAAATAGAGAAAACTATGATAACAATTCTGATGTTCTTGCTTGTATGAATAATGAATTATTGATAAGTGAGATTTAATGAATTAATTAGTTGCTGATATGTTGTCTTGTATATATTATTCAATAGGTTATACTTTTATAATATCGGATCAACATAAAAAACCTAAGAGATCAAAGATTCTTTGGAATTCTTTTGTTATCAATGAAATTCATTCGTATCATCGAGTTTTCTATCTTCTTAGTATGTTTGTATGTCATGTAAATTTATTTCATCCTATTTTGAAATCATGGGTCCCTCTCCCTGGTGCCGATACCATTGCACCAAAGTTTGAGTCCTCCTCCTCTTAAATTATAGTAGTTTATAATGTCACATTGTCAAAACAAAAACAAAATAAAAAAGCCTTTTTTTGGTAGAATGATGCCAAATCAAATTGTAAAATAGATAGATTTCTTTAAATAATAAAACTTAATCATAATAAAGCAACTTTACCATATAGTCTTGTTGGTTAGTCATTTTCTAATTTTGGTTAATTCCACACATGAGAAAACTAAATTCGTTATTTATGTACACAATGCATTAAATATTTCAGTGTTACCGAACACAATAACTTGGTTGATTGCAAAGCTTAGTCTTCAAGGTAGGAGCACCAGAGGTCAAGAGGTGTTCATTCCTTGGCCGTGATCGTTTGAAGAAGTCCAAATCCAATGCATTCATTGAATATCAATTACACATCGTGGCTTTCTTTTATTATTAATTGAAATACGAAAAATGTTGTTTTGAATAATGGTCTCATTAAATGTAGTTTACTTAACTCATTTGTGAGATGAGATAAGTGATCTAAAGAAGTTAGATCCATGAAACCTTTTCATATAACTCACACCCTAAAGAGTTTATGGTCATAAGATTGTAAATTGGGCATTAACATATCCATAAAGACTAGTATACATTGTATATGTTCAATTCGGAGGATGACTGGTCTCAAGTCATCTGTGTGGGTGACATTAAGATAAATGCATGGGTATTCACTAAAGAGTGAATTTATTGAACGTGATAATCAAAAAAGGATTGTATGGAAAGTTTTAGTTATATGTCAAACAAGATCTCTAAGTTGCTATAATATAAATTAGTCCTTAGACTTAAGGCTCCACTGTTATCTTATGTGAAATTTCCTAGAATGGCCAACTGATCTGTTTCTTAAGACTCAAACACCACAGCAGGATTGAAATACTGTAACAATCCTATAAGCAAAAATTCAGAAAACATAGCAGAATAAATTCAAATAAAAACGCAAACAATTGCATAAGGGACACACGATATGTTGACGCAGTAAAAAACCTCAAGATGAGAAAAACAACTGCGGGCACTATACTAGAGAACAAATCACTATGAGAAAGAATACAAAAAGGTCTTACAAGTCTCAACTCACAATACTAACGCTCACAAGGCAGACTTGCCTACCCGCCTTTGCTACTCAACCTAACCAGCAATCTTTTCTTCCTTCGTCAACAAGAGATGGCACAACTCTGGTCTCGGCTGCTCACACCTCAAGGCACTATTGCTGATCACCAACATGCATAATGCTCGTGAACTCACACATATATGAAAAGATGATGATTTAATCACTCATAGAGGCTCACAAGGAACAGCCACATGAGTTTTCAATATAAACTCTCAAAAAACCTCTCTACAAATATTTTTTTTGTTCTTTTTCTATTCAACGTTGCAGAGAGAAACAAAACGGTTAAGTTCATTTCTTGTATTACACGCTTAAAACTAGGTCAGAGACCAAAAAAGGCTTTTAGCAAAAATGGGCTTTTTAACAAATAAATTATTTCTTTAAAACAAATAAAGCCACTTAATTAAAAACTCAGCTGTAAAGACAAAAGAACCCTTTTTGCTTAAATTGGTCGGTGGATACATGTAGGTGGTTGTTGGAGGTGGGGGTGGCTGTGAGTGGAAGAAGTTCAGGAGAGGTGGCTGTGTCTTGCTTGGGAGTGATGGTGGTGACTATTGGGTTTTTGACGTAGAAGGAAGGGCGGTCTTTGGGTGGGAATTGGATGATTGATATATATTTTTTTTCGTTAAACAATAAAACATTTAAAAACTTATTTTTATTATTTATTATTTATCTTAAATCATTATTATTTTACATAAAATATTTTATTATGTTTTTGCACACATAGCACTTATGTGGTACATATTTTAGTAAAATAGTGGGTCTCGCTCGTTCCATGTTAGCCTTTTTAACGGAGTTATTAAAGGATTTAACAGTAAGGGGCAAAGTGAGACACAAAACATCGGATAAGGGATCAAAGTGGGTCAACTTGAGATTCACATGGCAATGTAAGATTTGACCATACTTTAAAATGGAACTAGAGCAATTAAACCTTAAAAAAAATGAACACAAAAACAAATATCATACGTTGACAACTTTGATGAAATAATGGTTTTATAAAAATAAAAAAAATCAATAATAGCTAACATAAATAATAGAATCTCAGTTGTTAATCATATATAGACCATTGGATGTAATTTTGTTTACAAAATAAAAGCAAATAAGTGTGCATACCAATTATATTAGAATGCATATTAGATTGAAATATACCGTTGCGCATATGTGATTATATTTTTCTCTTTTATAGGCAACAAACAAATTTCATATCAAAATTAACTATTACGAAACAATTTCCGAAATGCGCAAATGTACATAAAAGAAAATTTTAATATACATAGTTAATTTCTTTCCTTTTTACAAAAAATATATATATATATATGTGTGTGTGTATGGTGCGAGTTTTAGATTCATAAATATTAAAAATAAGTAAATAAAAAGAAGACTACTAAAAACGTTTATGCGCTGTGTTCTTCAATATCGCTTGTATAAGAAAAATGTATTGAAAACACCGATAAAATAAGTAAAACTTAAATTTTATTCAATTCAATGAGATGAATTGACCATGGAATAATCTTGTGACCACACATGATGGGATGTAACGTGGTTGTTTGGTGAAGCACCAATGACTTCAGTGTGAGGAAGTGCACAGAAGAGAATCCCGACCACAATTAAAAGGCTTTTCATATGCGAAGGGAAAACCAAAAGGTTGCCTCCCACGTCTTAACCGCGGTTAAAACGTAACCTGACTCTAGTTAAATAAAAAGTCACCTTTGCTTCTTCCTATCTTCTGTCCCTTCCCTGCAGTCGCCACTCTTATCTTTTTCTCTCATTTTCTCATTTTCTTCCTCCATTAAGAAAGGGAAAGAAAATCCACTAAATTCTCTCTCTTCTGACTCTCTGAGCAATCAGAGGGTGCTTGAGGAGCTTCAATGCTCTCCTATTAACACATGATATCCATGAATCAGGTACCTCTCATCTTTCTGCTTTTTTATTTGAAGTACTTGTTTCATTTCTCTGTCTTCTGGTCTACAGAATTGATTATAAATATATATTTTTGTTCTCAATCTTGTGATTTTTCATGGGTTTTGATGGTTGATCTTTCTGCTGATGCTATATCTGATATGCTCCACTATCTGGTTCTTTTCTTAGTAATAGTTTTTCTCTGGGTTTTGTTTGGTGTGTCTTGTTGTTTTGTAGTTCGTTTAGGTTCAGGTCCTGGTTTGCGTTTTTACCATTTTTTTTCTTTCTATCTGATCGTTTTAATTTTCGTGTTATTTCTTTTAATTTTTTGTTTGTGAATTTTGGATTGGATATGTGTGGATCTGGATGGGATTGACAGCTTTGAACAACCTTCTGATCCAAAAGAGGGCTACCCTGAATTTCTGAATTTATATTAAATAATGGAAGAAAATAATAATTGAATTATGTTGCTTAGATGGGTGAAATATATGCTGTAAACCTGCGTTTTAAGCTATAACAGTTTGTGTAAACCAAAAGAAAAAAAAAATCAATAATATGGTTTTTTTGAAGAAAATGAATCCGGTGATGGTGGATCTGGGGGAAGTTTTCTATGTTCTTTCTGCTTTAGTGGTTGTTTGCAGTTGCAGGGTACGTACATGTAACTTAAATTTAGTTTTTATTGTAATGATCTCATGTTTTTCGCATCACTGATGAATATTTTTTCGTTTTTGTTTTCTGTTCTTTTTTCTCGGTTATTCGAGAACCTTATCTTTTGTTTTGGTTCGTAACTTATTTTGTTGCTTTTAGTGATGAGGCCCATGTTCTAGGGTTTTCTTTGGGTTCTTTTAGTGTAAGAACACGAAGATCTGTTGCGTCACTTCGTTTGTCTGCATTAGTTGTTGGTTTCATGCTAATTTAATGTATGGTGTGTCTAGGTGCTTCTGTCCAAGTACTTGTTCTCTTTGTAATTACTCCTTATTTATGAAATATCTAGTTTCCCTTGTTTTTCCTTTCATTCAATTAGAGTTAATATTGCGAGTTCAATTTACCTGATCTATGATACGCGACACTTTGGGATTGAACTGACTTATTTGTAATTTATTCATTTGCAGAAGTTTGGGTTTAGTATCCTTTATTGAGAAACCTTGGCTCATAAGAAGTTTAAAGCTAATATCTGTGCGCAAGATCGGAAATCTTTTCCAGAACGGTGGTGAAGTTGACTTGGACTGCATTTAATTGCTCAATTTTATATTAGTATATATAATCAGGGCTGTTCTCTTTGTCGGTGCTAAATGGGGATCTTTGAAGAAATGGGTTTCTGTGGTAATCTTGATTTCCTTTCGGCGGCTCCTGGGGAAGGGGAGGCAGCTCCAGAGCATGACCCAGAGGCAACAGTAGAGGAGGATAATAGTGATGAAGAAATGGATGTTGATGAGCTTGAGAGGAGGATGTGGAGAGATCGGATGCTATTAAAGCGACTTAAAGAACAAAGTAAGGGAAAGGAAGGAGTTGACAATGCAAGGCAGCGTCAATCACAGGAACAAGCTCGGAGGAAGAAGATGTCGCGGGCACAAGATGGAATCCTGAAATATATGCTGAAAATGATGGAAGTTTGCAAAGCTCAGGGTTTTGTTTATGGGATTATCCCTGAAAAAGGAAAACCAGTGAGTGGTGCATCTGACAATCTTCGAGAGTGGTGGAAGGAAAAAGTAAGGTTTGATCGTAATGGCCCGGCTGCAATTTCCAAGTATCAGGCAGATCATTCAATTCCTGGGAAAAATGAAGACTGCAGTGCTGTGGCATCCACTCCTCACACCTTGCAGGAGCTCCAAGACACAACTCTTGGTTCCCTTTTATCGGCTTTGATGCAGCACTGTGATCCACCCCAAAGACGTTTTCCATTGGAGAAGGGTGTTGCCCCACCTTGGTGGCCTACTGGTAATGAGGAATGGTGGCCTCAATTAAATTTACCAAAGGATCAGGGTCCTCCCCCATACAAGAAGCCTCATGATTTGAAGAAGGCTTGGAAGGTGAGTGTTCTCACGGCTGTGATAAAGCACATGTCACCTGATATTTCCAAGATCCGCAAGCTTGTTCGTCAGTCTAAATGTTTGCAGGACAAAATGACTGCTAAGGAGAGTGCTACTTGGCTAGCCATTATAAACCAGGAGGAAGCTTTGGCCCGGAGGTTGTATCCTGATAGATGCCCCCCTCCATCAGCTGTTGGGAGTGGGTCTTTTACAATCAGCGGTACCAGTGATTATGATGTTGAAGGGGTGGATGATGAACAAAATGTTGAAGTAGAGGATTGCAAGCCTCTTGTTAATCACTTCAATATTGGAACAGCTGGGCAAAGAGATAGGATGGTACCTCAGATTAAGGGAGAGCTGATTGAGACCAACTCAGACTTTGGTCAGAAGAGGAAGCAGCTGGCCGAAGAGCCACAGATGATGCTAAATCAGAAGATTTACACCTGTGAATACCCCCAATGCCCATATCATGATTGCCGCCTAGGCTTTCTCGACATAACTGCAAGAAACAATCACCAGTTGAATTGTGCATGCCGGGGTAATTCTTCACAAGTGTTTGGAATGTCAGGATTTCATCTTAACAACGACAAACCTGTGGGCTTCTCTCTACCCATTACTCAACCTAAGCCAGCTATTCAACAACCAGTGAACCAGACAAGTAGTTTTAATGCTTCGGGACTTGGACTAGCTGAGGATGGGCAGAAAATGATATCTCAACTGATGTCATTCTATGATACTAATGTTCAGCAGAACAAGAACTCAAATCCTGGAAACCTCAATGTTGTCGAAGACCACAACCAGCAGCAGGTGAAATTTCAATTTCCAATGGAGGATAACTTCTATGGTCAAGGGCTGGTTATAGGACGCAACATGTCTGAACCGACCTCCTTGCCTATGCTTCATCCAGTTTTCCCACCCACAGAAATTCAGTTTGATCCGTGCAAGTTATTTGATTCTCCATATGGTAACCATCCCAATGATCCTGTCAACTTAGGTTTTGGCACTCACCTTAACTCAGTCGACTATAATGATGACTCAATGTTGAAGCAAGATGCATTTTGGATCTGATGAATTTGGGTTTTCATATATTGACTGCTCCAATATCTGAATAAGGCTGTATATTATGTTGTTTGGCGGGGGGTTGGGGGTGAATGAGGATATCCCCATACAGTTCTGGACCGAACAGGTGAAGCTTCTTTTTTTAAGTTTAGCTGCTTATTGCATCTGTCGGACCTTTTAGAAGAAGTTGGGGGTTCTCTTGCTGCAACTTCATCATCCAAGTATAGGTTGTCTAGTTGTTCTCAGTGCAGTATTTAGTAGGGCCAATAAAGGACTGGAAAGAAGCCAATCTAATACAAGTACTTTTGTTGAAATGTTAGAAACATTTTCTGGTTGCTAGAGTCATTGTTGGCATGTAGTTATGTAATGTATACAGAGACATCTATATATGTGGTGGTTTCATGTATCTTAGAAACATTTTGCTTGTTTCTCAACTGGTTTTCAGTTTGTGCTATCAACAATTCATTCTTGCTTTCGCAGTTTATCGGGGGAAAGCTCGAATAGAAATATCAGCACTCGTCTACTTACATAAGCAATGCCCTGTTAGGTCTGATAAAACTTCCAACTACTGATTTTTTGCCAATTATGTGATATAAATTAGATAGGAACTCCCTCCCGTCCGGATGCGCAGCTGAGCTGAAACTGAACCTTGATCTTTCAAATTAACTTTGCCCCTCAATGTCAAGTGTGCTTTTTTGTTTGGTGAATAAATGCCACGTATTTTTAGTTTTCTGTGGAGGTTTGTTTATTTTGTCACATCAATCAGAATGGTCTTACATGTGAGGAATGGGAAGAAAGTCAGAGACAGAAAACGGGTCAAAGTTGGGCAATTATTTTTGTTTTGGTCGATGTTAGGCAAGTTCATTGAAAGTAGTCATTCTTCACCTAGTAATGGCAATAGAGATAATTGGAGAGCAGTTGCCATTGTTGACTCTAGTCTTCCTACTTTCGATTCTTTTTGAAAGTCTATGTCAAGTCGTGTAAGCCAAGGAGAAATGTTCGTACCTTTAATCGATTGAAAGGATTGGATTTATAATGAGGAAAACTAATGAGTCCAGAGCTTGTGCACGCATAAGTGATTGTCAAGCAGTTATTGGACGTGAATCCTTTAGTGATGTAAACTATTCTATCCCGGCATCACTACCTTTCTTCTTATTTCTCTCCTTATGTTACTAATTCATGGAAAAAGAGATACAGAAATCATAATTCATGGAAAAAGAGAGATACAGAAATCATAATTCATGGAAAAAGCGAGATACAGAAAGGGCACATGACACCGAAATAAGATAGTGTGTTTCCACAATGAGACCCACATCCATCTACCCTACCAAAACTCTAACAATGAAAATCAACATCAGCCTGGATAAGATAGGTTTTGATGGGAGGGCCCAACACCCTTGTGAGATAGGTTTTGGTCTCATAAAACTTCTCTAAAAATATTTTTAGAACTTTCAACCGTATCAAGCTTTCCAATTTGATATAGATTTTGTGTATGCTTTTACATTCTTAAATCTTTGGGTTTTAAATTATCTTTTTTAAAAACGTTTTATACACGTAAAATCATTTGAATTTTAATTTTCAAATACATATTTTAGAAAAGTCCTATGTACCAAATTGTATTTTGAAAAATACATCGGCAAATAGGGTCTAGTCCGTGGAAAATGATATTGACTTGCAGACCAGTGATCTTACATTCGAACTCCCATAGCACCTCAGTAGTGTATATGAGAAAGAAAAAAATCGAGGTCCCCTTGTAAATTGTGGTCTTGCTTGCATTTCATTTAAAAAAAAAACAAAACAAAAATTGTAAACTTATTAATAGCGTATTTGAAACTCTCTCTCCTCTTGTTTGGATTATCGTTTGTACTATTAGAACATTAAACCACATCTAGTTATCAAGTTTTCAAACTTTAATGGCTATCCACTATATACTCAATGCGGGGCCACCGTGGTCAGTGCAATGATGAAGGACGACGGACGATGTCGTGCAAAGGTTTATTTGGTTGTGAGATACGGTAATGGTGTTGATCAATCTAGGGATTTTGGTTAATCAGATAATTAAAAAAAAAATAGTCACTCTTTAATTCATGCGGGAGATATAATGGATTTAAAGTTGATGATGTGGCGTATGCCACTTCATCCGAGATTCAAATTTGGTAACTTTAGCATTATTGATTGCAAAAGGTCTGTTTTAGTTAGACTTCTTGCAAACAACTTAGATCATTGCGGAATTGTTAGAAGTCATGATTGAACACGCTTACAATTGTATGAGTTTTATGGACTTTATAAAAGTTCATTGAAGTCTAGATTGAATGCACCTAAACTTTTATATTTTTCTTTAAAATTAATTTTAATTAAATATCTCCACTAAAAGGAAGTGACTCCTTATGATTGCAAGAGATGAGAAATTATACAACAGCACTAGCTGGCATTGATGATTGGTACCGTCCAACAAAATTCAGTCATGTCCACAATTTATACACATCAAGATAACTTCAAAGTTGTGTCGTTAGCACCACCAGCGTTGCATATCGAACAGAACCCACAAAAAAAGGTCACAGGTATCCAATCTATGACGAGGATACCTGACCAAAAGCCGAAAGGCCTCACGGCGGTGGCTTTACACCATGATCGCTTCAACACTTCACGCATAGATTGACAAATTTGTGTGCAGGGGCAGAGCCACCTGCAGGTCAACAGTGGCCATCGTCCCCAATATTTTATAAGTTAATGGGCACCCAATAAATTAATTTTGGATAATAATGTGAAGTCATTGGCCTCTCTTTATTTGTCTTTTGTTTTGGGCTTTAATAGATATTTTGGTTTCTTTAAGATAAAAATAAGAAAAGATGGCTATAGTTGGATAGATTTAGTTGAAAATAGGTTGAAAATATTTGATAAAAAAATAATTGAAATGACTATGAGTTTAATATATTTCTAAATAAGTATTACAAATTAATTTTTAAATTGTTTAATAATATACGTTTTTTTTTCTTCTTCTAAACGCAATCAATATAATTTTGTTTTTCTTCAATATTTTTGGTATATGTTAGGGGTGTGCATCAATTCGAAACCAATGTAATTTAGTTAATCCGCATTCGATCCAATATAAATTGGACAGTGATTTTTCTAATCCAATTCGATTGGATCAAAAGTAAATTCAATCGAATTGATATTGAATAGGATTGGATGTGGGGTTTTGATAATGAAAAAAGACAATGATGAAATATGAAACATTTATCATTAGGTTTAATCTAATCAAGCCAACGGGATCTAGCCCAGTGAAAAATGCCTTGATTTACAGACCAGAGGTCTCAGGTTCAAACCCCCATGGTCCTTTAGTTGTGTGTGTGAGAAATCTCCCTCTTCTTTAGTTTAAACTAGCAGTTGTACTCAAAATATATATTAAAAAAAAGGTTTAATCTAACCAAACACATTAATATAATTAAATTTAAAATATAAATGAAATGCTAGAGAAAATTGTTTTCATTATCTATATATTACAAGGGGCCTGTTATATATTAAGCATGGCTCCATCAAATAACTTAAAATGTTCATAACCTTTTCAATTACACATACCACAAGCAAAATAAGCATGAAACAATCTATATTGGATTGGATTCTCACAAAAGAAACTCCGTCATCCGATTCAATCATATTGATTTTTGAAATTAGGGATACAATCCAATCAATCAAATCATTGAAACTAATAAAAATTGAATTGAATTGGACTGGATCAATTGATTTTCCGAATTGAATTAGATCTTGCACACCCCTAATATATGTTAATTTTTTGGCCCCCTAAAATTTGAATTCTAGCTCCTCTTCTCGTTGTTTGCATAATATTGTTTGATCATTACCCAAAATACATAGGCTTAAGGCCATGATGGGCTATTGGGAGGCATAAGGGGTTGGCTGAGTACCTCACCATCAATAAGCCATCAACTTTATGGGGAAAGATGAAATCCCAATATTTTTAGGGAGCTAATTTTTCCACTCCTCGTTTGTGTACTTACACTTCATTTGTGAGGAATTGTATGTTATAGTAAAAAGTATTAAAAACCAAAAGAGGCTTATAGTTAATTGTAGTGATGTGAGCTAGTAGTTTTAGTGTCCGCTTTAATTTTGCAGGTCAACAGTGGCCATCGTCCCCAATATTTTATAAGTTAATGGGTACCCAATAAATTAATTTTGGATAATAATGTGAAGTCATTGGCCTCTCTTTATTTGTCTTTTGTTTTGGGCTTTAATAGATATTTTGGTTTCTTTAAGATAAAAATAAGAAAAGATGGCTATAGTTGGATAGATTTAGTTGAAAATAGGTTGAAAATATTTGATAAAAAAATAATTGAAATGACTATGAGTTTAATATATTTCTAAATAAGTATTACAAATTAATTTTTAAATTGTTTAATAATATACGTTTTTTTTTCTTCTTCTAAACGCAATCAATATAATTTTGTTTTTCTTCAATATTTTTGGTATATGTTAGGGGTGTGCATCAATTCGAAACCAATGTAATTTAGTCAATCCGCATTCGATCCAATATAGATTGGACAGTGATTTTTCTAATCCAATTCGATTGGATCAAAAGTAAATTCAATCGAATTGATATTGAATAGGATTGGATGTGGGGTTTTGATAATGAAAAAAGACAACGATGAAATATGAAACATTTATCATTAGGTTCAATCTAATCAAGCCAACGAGATTTAGCCCAATGGAAAAGGCCTTGACTTACAGACCAGAGGTCTCAGGTTCAAACCCCTATGGTCTCTTAGTTGTGTGTGTGAGAAATCCTCCTCTTCTTTAGTTTAAACTATCACTTGTACTCAAAATATATATATATATATATAAAGGTTTAATCTGGTTTAATCTAACCAAACACATTAATATAATTAAATTTAAAATATAAATGAAATGCTAGAGAAAATTGTTTTCATTATCTATATATTACAAGGGGCTAGTTATATATTAAGCATGGCTCCATCAAATAACTTAAAATGTTCATAACCTTTTCAATTACACATACCCACACAAGCAAAATAAGCATGAAACAAACTATATTGGATTGGATTCTCACAAAAGAAACTCCATCATCCGATTCAATCATATTGATTTTTGAAATTAGGGATACAATCCAATCAGTCAAATCATTGAAACCAATAAAAATTGAATTGAATTGGACTGGATCAATTGATTTTCCGAATTGAATTAGATCTTGCACACCCCTAATATATGTTAATTTTTCGGCCCCCTAAAATTTGAATTCTAGCTCCTCTCCTCGTTGTGTGCATAATATTGTTTGATCATTACCCAAAATACATAGGCTTAAGGCCATGATGGGCTATTGGGAGGCATAAGTGGTTGGCTGAGTACCTCACCACCAATAAGCCATCAACTTTATGGGGAAAGATGAAATCCCAATATTTTAGGGAGCTAATTTTTCCACTCCTCGTTTGTGGACTTACACTCCCTTTGTGGGAAATTGTATGTTATAGTAAAAAGTATTAAAAACCAAAAGAGGCTTATGGTTAATTGTAGTGATGTGAGCTAGTAGTTTTAGTGTCCGCTTTAATTTTGCTTTTTGCTTTTAGCATGTTAATTTGTTGCCCTCTTGGGATTGGTACTTTAGATGTCTTGTTGATGTCTTTGATTATTGTACCGTTGAAATTCATCTAATGAAATTTGTCTTCAATAAAAAATAAAAATAAAAAAAAACAAAAACAAAAACAAAAGAGAGTGGAAAAATCAGCTCCCTATTTTTAACATTATAATTACAACCATTGTTGTTTTTTTAATTTGTCAGCAATCGCTTTGACAAAATATTGCGGAAAAAAAACTATTTGGGCTATTTGCGAAGAATGTAGGAAGCGAAAAACCTTAATTGGTCTTAAGCACCACTCTATAATTAGTCTTGTCCACCCAAGTAGACTAACAAATTTATATTTCCACAAAACAGGTGGATAATTAATAGAAAATTTACCCTCTCTCAATTTGTTCATTAGTTGTTTATTGTTGTTGATCCCAGAAAATTAAAAAAAAGTTTCTTGTTAATTATAATTAGATCGTTTTGCGCATGGCTGTACAAGAGGAGCTAACTAAATATATATACATATGTATTCTATATATGAAATTTCAGGATTAAACTTTAGTATCCAATAATACTGATTAAAGAATTCGATTAGAGGTTCGGTTTGGTGGCCATGGAGTTCTCACAACCATGATCAAGGATTTCACAAGGGATGTGCGCCATTGCTTTGTTTGCATGTTTGTCACAAGGTTTTAATTAATTATTCTCAACTTCTTTACAAGGTTTTAATTTTTCTCTAATTCACCACAAGATTATGATGTTCAATCCATGATGGTTACAAATTACTAGGTAAATTTTGCGTTTCTGTTTACCAATTTTGTTTTCCAGTTAATTACCCTAAGCATTTGAGTCTAGAGAAAAAAAAAAATTTAAATTTAAGTGGATTTTTTTTTTTTTTTTTAAACTGAAGTGCTGCATTCAATAGAGAATAGACGGCAAAGAAACCACTACAAGGCTACAAATCAAGAGGGCCCAGCCACAAAAGGAAACAACATGGTGCTCGGTTAAAAACCAACCAAATTTAACATGTGCCAAAAGCAAAACACTGCTAGTGCCAAAGATAAACTAGCTAAAGGAGTTACATGAGTAGGGACATAGGCAGAGCCTAACATGTGTCCATTCCTTCTAGTAGGAAATATGGAGCCAAATACTTGGAGGGCAGAGAAGACCATCTTTGTTCAGAACATGGGTCCGAAAAGATGGGGTCTAATGACCCACACTTCCATGTGCATCATTTCCTTTGTTTTCGTTGCCAAAAGATTGGCTGCTTCATTCGCTGAACTAGGAATCCAAGAGCAATGACAATTAAAATACTTGGAAAGTTGCTGCTTGAACTTGTTCAAGATGGAATACATCGTCCAAGGCCCTCTCGCAATATTACCATTTAAGCATTGAGTCACAGAGCTTGAATCCGATTTTAGAATTACCCGCAACCGATTACTTCTCTAAATGGGTTAAAAAAATTCCTTTAAAGGAGGCACGAGTGGACGATGTTACAAACTTCATAAGGAACTACATCATCGACCGTTTTGGGGTTCCATCGAAGATAATATCCGATAATGCATTGTATTTCAAGTGCAAGTCCATGACCAAGTTATGCGAGAAGTATAGGTTTCAACACTCGGTTTCTGCGAGTTACAATTCGTATTCACACGGTCAAGCTGAAGCTTTCAATAAGATATTGTGCAATATCCTAAACAAGATGGTCTCAAGGAATAAAAGAGACTGGCATGAACGCCTCCCTGAAGCATTATGGGCTTATATGACGACCATACTCAACTCAACAGGATGTACACCGTACAATTTGGTGTTTGGCTCCAAGGCTGTTCTGCTGTTAGAAGTCCAATTGACATCGTTAAGGGTAGCCTTACAGCTGACCAGACACGCAAATGTGAGACTGGCAGAACTGAAGCTCTTGATGAGAAAAGACTTAAGGCTCGAAATATATCAAGCTCAGGTTAGGGGCATTCAACAGAAAAGTTAAGTTCAGATATCTCTCAACTGGAGATTTGGTTTTAACTATCCGAAGACCCTTTGTCATTACCAAGAAAATGCATGGTAAGTTTGAACCCAAATGGGAAGGGCCCTACGTCATTACTAAGGTTTTCTCCAAGGGTGCATACGAGTTGTCACACTTCGAAGGCAAGTGCATTTATCCTTGTGTGAATGGAAAATTCGTCAAGAAGTTTTATGCTTGATGATTAAAAAAAAATGCTCGTTGGGCTGAAAACCCGAAAGGGCAATCCAAGCAAAGAACTACGGTTGACTTGATCCCTCAAAAGGGGCACGTAGGTAGTCTAGTTCCTAAAAAACTAGATTCAGTCACAAGTCCCAAAATCTCCTTTCATCACCTCAATTCAAAGAGGGTGAACTACGTTCTGCTTGATCCCTTCACAAGGTACGTAGGCAAGCTAGCCCAAAAGCTAGGTGCAACCAAAAATTATCACAAATTCATTCTTGTCCACCGATGGTGTTAGCACGTGGTTAAACTGTTGTATACTATGCAAGAACTCCAACTTCACATGAGTATAAACTAGGGCTAGGCTCGGTCCGAGTTGGTTCGGTTTTGGGCTCAACCCGAAGCCGAACTGAAGGCTTCAGCTCAGCTATTTTTGAAACCGTACACCGAACCATAACCAGTGAAACCGACCATTCCGGTTAACCAGAGTTTGTGGTTTGGTTTGGTTCAGTTTCAAGTTTAGGCCGAAGAGAGAGAGCAAGAAGAAAGCTGGGGAAAAAATCGATAGAGGGAGAGATTGAGATAGGGGAGAAAGGAAGAAGAAAAAGGAAAAAAAAAATAGGAAAAGAAGAAGACAGATAGCATAAGGAAGAAGGAGAAGAAGGAAGAGGAGAGAGAGCGATGGAAAACAATAGAAAGAAGAGAGAGCATGGAAAAAAAAATAGAAAAAAGAGAGAGATATGGGAGAAGAGGAAAAAATTGCAGAGACTGAGGAAGAAGGAGGAAGAAAAGAAAGAGAGATGGAGAGAAGAAGGAAAAAGAAATAAAAAAGAGAGAGGGAGAGATAAAGAGATGGACAGTGACGGAAAGAGTAAGAAGAAGATGGGAAAACAAAAAAAAATGAAGAGGTTGGGAAATGCGAGATATTGGGAGAAGAAAAAGAATAAAAATAATACAATAGAAAGAAAAACAACATTGGTTTCGGCGTAGATGCAGCAGTGCATGCATCAAGTCATGTCCACTTGCATGCTCTCACATTTTTTTATAATATTTATTATTCTAAGTAACTAATTAGATATCATATTTATGGAAAGATTACACATGAAGGTTGTTTGCTCCAGTGGAAAGCAAGAACAATTCTTACATGGAGGTGTGGGGTTCGAACCCTTTTGTTGCAAAATATTTTTGTAATATTTGGCTTGTCAACAGTAACGGTCCGGTTTGGGTAAACCAGTTCATTTAAAATCTCAAACCATAAACCGGACTGGACTGACCGGTTTGGTGTAGTTTGAACCCGATATTAAATAATTAATAAATAAATAACCGGACCAAACCAACCCGATCGGTTTGGTTCGGCTAGTTTTTTGGGTTGGCGGTTTAATTTCCTAGCCCTAGTATAAACTAGGAAATAGGAAAGCAAAATCCTACCAAAATCTTTATTTTGAAAATTGTTCTTGGTGGAAAAAACACATTACAAGAGCAAACAATACTGAAACAAAGTCCTATCTACAAATTCTTGGTGGATGAACCATACTACAAGAACGCTTATTGAAGGGAAAAAGCATGCTAAACAAAATAATAATAATAATAATAATAGGCTCATCTCATAGAGCTCGCTACAAGAAGAAAATAGGGCATTGATCAAATAGTGGATCTCTTGCTCTTAAAGCATTCATTGACCGTTGAGCGCTCCCAATTTGGGAAAGTAGATCTTCTTTAGCATCAATTCTTGATTGTGGAAGTTGTGTTGCTGGTTCATTATGATGCTCTAAAGAAATCTCCAAGTTTATCTTTTGACTATTAAGGGAAGTTTTCTTAGCTTCATGCTCTTCCCGCACCGAGCGAACTCTCTCATCTGCTTCCCTGATGGTAGCTTCATTGACATCCAAGTCTTCAATCTCTTTAGCAACCTTTGTAAGTTGTGTCTCAAGAGCCAGCGTGGTGTTTAAACATTCCTCGTGTTGATGGATCAAATCCTGAATCACATCAACATTCACATCTCCTAAGGCTTCAATATAGGCACACGAATGTAAACTGTGGACCCCAAAAGTCGAAGGGCCTTGATGATCTAAGAATGGTACATATGAAGTTGAGCAAGCGTTTCTGAGGAGGAAAGTCGGCTGAATATACCTTCAATTTCTCTGCCGATAATCTCCCGCCTACTCTGGTTCACTCCATTCCCAAGAATCTGACAAACAAAATTCTCGACTGATACCAAATTCTGAAGAGGTCGCACAACTGGTATGGGCCCTACACCTTCAAGAAATTGATCATCGGCTAGGCTATTCTGAACTTGTTGAAATTCAGATTATTTAGCCAAGGGGACTGACCCACTGTCACCCATCAAATCTTATTTCCCCTTGCGCCAGATTGGAACTCTCTTCATCAGGTACATGGCTAGAGCTTCCAACCTCAACCCTATTGTGATTTTCATGATGTGCCCGTTTGAGGTGTGAGTCTCGATTAACCCTTTGGGAGTGGTGCATTATGTGATTAACCCCTAAGAAATGTTGATATCTAGCATTGCAAATCCTCTTCTTGTGTCCTCTGCTCGAAGAAGCACCATGAGGAGGTAAAGATGAATTGAAGCCTCTTTTGCCCATGCTTGTCGAGATATGTTTCAAATTATGAGTCACAAAGACATGGTCCCTCCTTTGGAAGTGCCTGTCTACAACTGAGAAATTTTTTGACATAAAAATCCTTTGTAAGGTGCACAAGCAATCATTTACCATCTACAATTCCACCGAGAGCACTCCCCTATGCGGGTAGAGCGCGGAATATAGAAACATGTTATTGGATCCTTGCGAAAGAGGACGGTTTGTGCTCTCGCTAATTTTTCAATCCCACACCGCTATCTCTCACAGACGCTAAATAGAAGTTTGTTCACTGGAACTCCTTGGTCAAAACCAAACTGGCGAGCAAATCTGTTTGGATAATAAGGTTCCAACCAAAGGTGGCCACCCACCCTTGAAAGAAGTAATGCCGAGCGCATGCAAATCAAGTACTCAAAGGTATCATCTGGTAGTGTCTCTGTGTCTAAACGGATACAATCTTCATGTGTGAGGAAGGCACTAGGGCGATAAACCACAGAATAACTCCTGAAGATTATCCTAGCTCGAGTGGGGTCAACATATTTGGCCTCAATTTGGCTATACCTTGCAAGAAGAGGGTAATATTCTAGAAAGTCGTTATCACATCAACGTGTAGTCAGGTCAAGATAATGCTTGCCTAATCGTCCAAGCACATAGTGAATGGGAAGACATGTGTTTGCTAGACCAGGGCCTCTAGGGTGAGTAGCAACTATACCAAAAGCATGGGAAATAACACCTAATACTGCTGGAGCAAGTGAAACTTTGAGCCCACGAGCCATCAAACTTTCCATATATAAGCACTCGGGCCTTATGGCCTTGCTAGTAGGCATGAAAAAATGGCTGAGCCAAAAAGCAAAGAAAACAGCCAGTTGATCTTCGTGAGAAATGTTCAAAGGACGTTTCCTAGCCTCAGCTACTTGTTTAGCAATTACGTTCTTGCTATTTCCAGTAGCACCATATACAGCTTCTCCTCGAAAAAAATGCTTAACCCAATGATTGCAAAAGACTTGACCTTTATGATGGAAAATGTATAACTGTGCATGGATTCACAAAAGTTCAACACTCAAAGGATACAAATCTTCACGGCATAATTCTTCGTTTAGAAGGATGAACTCATCATACTGGAGACCCAAAATTGGTAAGCCACCAATTACTTTCAAGTTGTACAAAGAAATGCCCATTTCTCCATTTCCGTGATGGAAAGTGTTGGATAGAGGCCCCCATAACTCGTAAAATGCTCTCCATACATTAGAGCAACAATCATAAGAGTAACGGGAAACGCCCACTGCACCAAAAATACTAGTTTGGTGGAAAATATCTCCAAAATTGTGCAAGATAGTTCTTGTCCATTCCATTACAAACTGTTGGAAGGTAGCTGATCATGAAACCTGAAATTGCTCTACCATGCAATTTTCTCACGAAGCATCTTGTGTAAAGCCAGATAAAATTCATCTATGGGTAAAAACTCTTTGTCTTCATTTAACGAGTTGTTTACTTTCGCCAAACAGTGAGCTTGAAAGTAAGCACCTCTTGCTTGGGAAACCTAAATGACTCTGTCCATGAGGATTAAACTTGAAATGTCCACTACTCATGTGATCAATACTGAACCAAGTCACGTGTCTCTCAGGGGATAAGGAGAGGTTGATCGAGTTCATATGAAAGGATCTCATATATTCTGAACCAGCTGTGATTGCTTCTCCACGCACATCGAGGGCATGTTCTTGGAGAAGGTTCTTGGGTGCATTCATCACCTAAAATTGAGAATGCAAAAGGGAATTAGTTCACAGTTTAAGACATTACACACATGAAGCTTGAGGGGGCAATTGTTGAGATAAAAAAATCGGCAAAATAAATTGCATTATTGTTCAAATAAAAATTAAATGATAAGCCATCATGGGTTCCCAAAAATTTTGGGATATCTGTTATGTTTCAAATTGATGGATATAAAAGATAATAGGCCTAAAAGGGTGGCTGAATCTGATTAGCACTTATTTGAAATTCAAAAGTGTTGTTTGTTCAAAGGAGTCTTATCCAATTGGCCTATAAAAAGGCTACAACAGAAAAAAGAAAGAAAAAGAAAAAGAAAGTGGGACATGACTAAAAAGGCTGTTGGAGAAATTAGAGCAGTGCAAAGAAGAGAAAAAAAAAATTGTTACAGGTATATTGTCATCCCTATTTTCTTTTCTATGTTAGGCATAGCATGCCACAAATGCATGGGTGAAAAACTCCGAAATTACTTGGATGCAAATCCATGGATGAGAAACCCCGAAATTATTTGGATGCAAATCTATGGGTGAGTGACCCCAAAATTATTTGGAAGCAAATCCATGGGTGAGTAACCCCGAAATTAATTGGATGTATATGGATGAGAAACCTAGAACCTCTGCAGATGAAAGAAATCTGGAAAAATGGGTTCAAAGATCTATGACAATTAGCAAACGAAATGGGTCTTTACTTTCATCCTGTTGTTTCTCCTTCTCTCTGCCTGAACAAGCTGTAAATGAAAAATGAGAAGTTAATTCTCTACCACCAACTGCAGCAAGGGAAAAAAAGAGTTGAAGTAAAGTTACTGGGGGTTTATTCCCATAGCAGATGCAAATAAAAAAGGGTTATGCCTCTGCCTTTGGAAAATCTAATCAACTCTCTCCCTCTTTGTTGAAAAAAACTAATTTCCTCTATGTTTATGCTGCTCTGAAACAAAAAAGAAAAAAAAAGAAAAAAAAAAGAAATCAGCAGTTTGCGTATAGACAGAACCAAAAAAGAAGAAAGGTTTGAAGGAGCAGGTCCCATTGCACAGCCAACTCTTGTATCAATTCCTAGTTTGGTGTTTGTGTACAGACTGTCAAAACAAAAGAAGGACATGCATGGAGTCATTAGTTACAGACCCATTTGAAATTGGGGAAGTGCATGATAGGAGCATATTTATGCGACTTTGCTATCATATTTCTTTGCATTTACTTAGTTAATTCCCATTTATTAGAGTGATTTAGCTTATTTTCGTACTATTGTAGGCCCAGATCGCAAGATTGGCAAGAAAGGGCATTTTGGAGCATTTTAGAGCTGTTTTGGACTTGGAATGGATAGCATATGCATGGGCTAAGATGGATGGACGTTTTTGAAGTTCAAAGAGGCTAGGAATGTGCTAAAAAGATGGGGAAATTAATTCAAGAAACAGCTTCTGGGAAGAAACAACCCTAACTGATTTTATTTTATTTTACCTTATCATAATCCTATTCTACCTAAATTCCAGTAAGGGGGGGATTATTTTCACATTAGGAAATCTAAAAACCTGGTTCTAGAAGAAACCATTGGGCCGCATCTCTTTCTTAAAAAGGTGGCGCCTGGGCCCTATCCTTATTCCAAAAGAAATCTGCCAAACAAATTTTGTGGGTTTTTGCTGGGCCCTTTTACCCTAGATCTACCACATATATAAAGGAGGAGTTGTCACAGGAGAAGGGAGTTCTTTTGATGCCATAGCAAGAAAGGAGAAAGGGAGAAGAAGAACTTGGAGCCGGAACCTGCTGCATCCATTGGGTTTTTCAGAGTTCTTCCCTTGATTAGTTTAAATGTTTATTCTAGATTGTTTTTCAATTAGTATGAACATGTGTGACTGAATTTCTTCTTAGTTAGAGGTGAATTCGAAGCCATGGACATATGTTTTATATGAATTGATTACTCCCAGTTATGGTTTCGTAAAGTATGAATGTGATTTACTTTTCTGTTTTATTGAGGACTTATTCTTGTATGTTTATTAAGGATGCATACTTAGTTTGCATGCAGGGATTTGATGCTAGAATATAGGGAATTTCACCTAATCGTTATGAACTTATATTCACAAGTAGTAAAAGTCACTAGTCATGATTGCGTTAAGTAAATTCCTGGCAGGAGTATCATGTTTTTCATAGTTATAAATACCTTGTCAAGGCTTATGATTTTCATAGAACTTAATGATCTTTGATATGTATCTCTATCATGCTGTTCATATAGGGAACTTGATAAGGATAATTTGGTTGCGTCACTGAGTCCAATTCAATGAACTTAGGAAAATCTGAGAGTTAATTAGTACATTCACAATTAATTTGGGGCTTTGTCATTCATACTTTATAGACAGAGTAACTGAAGATTGATTTGTGTGCATATGTTCCATGTGTGAAGAAGAATCTTCTAGCAATCCCTTAATCCATATTTCATTCACAACTTAGTTGTTTGCTGCTGTCAGTCTTACTTTAGTCTAAATCGTCAGAATTTCCCCCAATCATTGTTCCCTTAACAACTTAGTTTCCAGTTTAATAAGTTTAATTTGTGTTGATTAGCATCCCTCCTAATCCCCAAAATAGAACAATCCCTACTTACTCGTACTACGATTGCATGATTTATAAGGTTTAATTTGTGCGTTAGTTATTTCTCACACCAGTGCAGCAAACAATATTAAAAAAAATGGAGAAATTGATGACTGAAGCATAAGCGTAGGAGTTCAGTCTCGCAGCAGGTGCAAAGTAAAAATTGCAACTTTGCTCAACTCTCTCTTCTTCTCTACCTAGCAAATCTTACAAACATTTGGAATTTGTTCTAAATTTGTTTTAGTTCACATACAAACAGAACAAAGAAAAGCAAAGAAAAAAAGGGGTTCCATAGAAAGAAAGAAAGAAGGCTTGAAGGGGGGAGGCCACATTGCATAGACTTTGGAATTTGCTTTGGAATTGTGTTTGCAAACAAGCAAAACTAAAGAATGGTTGTTGGTGTGTGAACAGGCAAGGAAAAAAATATATGAAAAAAAAAATAGTTGGAGAAGGAAGAAAAGTCAACAAACAAAACAAAAGAGGAACAAGAAAGTGGTTATATGCTAGTTTGCTTGAATGTGCATATAGACAAAATAAGGGGTGTTCGCCAACATGGAGGAAAGTAAAGATGCTAGCTAAAGGGGAAAACGAGTAAAAAGACAAAACAAAACAAAAAAGAAACAAGACTCATTGTGGGTTTTCTCTCCCAGCTTGCTTCGCACCAGCAAACCTGTTTCGAAATTTTGGTTTGATCGGTCGAAGGGCTATTATGAGATATTTGAGTTAATCTCAAGTACTCCAGATAAATATGGGAGTTGCAAAGTCTGGTTATATTTGGAAACAAACTCTACAAGAGTTTCATAGTTATCGGGTTGGCTTCAATTGGCTGCTAGGTACCAAAGCTTTTCTGATATGGACTCCTTGCTCGTGGGCTAATTGATAACAAATATCAAAGGCTCGAGACAAATTAATGGGTTGTCAAAAATCTTGGCTCATTTGTTCTCAAAAGCCCAAAATATTTTATGGGTGATCCAAATAATTACCCATTAAATTTACAAATACCGAAATTGCCTATTATATGGTTAATGGATCAATTTTTAAATCCTCATAGCCATATCTGGGTCCAAATGCAAATGTCAATTGTGGAAAATTAATAGGTTCATCAAAATTGCTCATTATTTTTCTTGGATATTGACAATAAGAAAAATGGTACAAAACCATCCAATTTTTTCCCATGGACCCATGCAAATTTCAATGAGATTAAATTCAAATCTCTCAAACACAAATTCTCAATTAGTGGGCCACACTTACCTATTAATTTCCAATTTTTCTCATAGGTCATCTACCTATGAAAATCTCCAAATTGTCTCAAAGACACAAATTCTAAATTATTGGGCAACACTTATCCATTAATTTTCAAATTTTGGAACGCCAGTTTGATCTCATCAAGGATACGTAGGCAGTCTATCATCTTAATAGACACAACTGCAACCAAATTTGAATCATTTGTTACATCAACCAAATTCCCACAAATCAAATATCTATCTTCATATAAATCAATTTGGAATTACGCTGGTTTGATCCAACCAAATTTGAATCCCTAGTTTATTTCTTTAACCAAATTCGCCCCAAACACAATTCCATGTTGAATCCCTGGTTTCAGCTAAATTCACTCAAACACTTCTCAATACAATTCAAAATGAATTTTTCTAGCAATGAGTCATTTATTCATTGCGATTCTCTGAACTACAAGTGGCTTGATTTCTGCAAGGGATGCATAGGCACCTTGAGGTTGGACTTGGGAGCAGCCGCAAAACCAAAGACACACATTTTGTTTCTTTATGATGGAATCAAATGGTGTTCCCTTGAAGCAAGGAATTGTAATTAAGAGACACTGTGTCTCGAATGGGTTGAACCTAAAATAATAAAATCCCATTATTTAATTAGTGGTGGTGAAATTATGTTTGGAGGTTCACATTTTTGCTTCAATGGTAGGCTCTGTGCCGATCGTGTAAGGAGAGCCTCTCCTGTGACACCCACATCCCCTACTGATCGATAGGCTTCGTGCCAAACTTGTAAGGGAGAATCTCGCTCGACTAGAGCATTCTCCCTACCAATTCTTCAAGATATCACCATCTAGGAAATCATTAGTTGTGGTCATGGTACTAGGAGGGAAGGCTTATATTATGTGGATGATGTTAGCACATGAAGGAGTTTATTAGTAAAGGGATTTGCTCAAGATAAAGAAAATCATATTTGGTTATGGTATCATCATTTAGGTCATTCATCTTTTGGTTATCTGAAACATTTATTTCCATATTTATTTTCGGATAAGTGTAACACTTGCATTTTGGCTAAGAGTCACCTTTGTTACTTATCCGTTAAGTTCTAATAAAACTTATGTCCAATTTGCTTTGGTTCATACTAATGTTTGGGGTCCTGCCCCTGCTTCTACTGCTTCTGGATATTGGTGGTTTGTGATCTTTATGGATGATTTCACTCGTATGACGTGGTTATATTTCATGAAAAATTAGAGTGATGTCTATTATTGATTTCATGTTTTTCATAAAATGGCACAAACTTAGTTTTCTGCTACTTTGAAGGTTATTTTTTCTGAAAATGGAGGTGAATATGGCAATCAGATGTTACAAGCTTATTTTTAGGATCATGGTATTATTCATGAGACAACTTGTCCTTAAACACCACAAATGAATAAAGTTACGAAAAGGATAAATAGCAGCTTTTGGAGATAACTCGAGCCAGTCTCATTAGTGCCCACATGCACCTTACTTTCTAGGAGGATGTTATCACCTCTGTAGTGTATCTCCTCAATCGTGTCCCAATCAGCGTTTTGCAGTTTCAGACACCTTTGGAGAAATTGTCTGCCTATGTTACACTCTCTTCCCATTTGACCCTCGCTCCATAAGATTTTGGGTGTATTGTATTTGTCCACCTTTATAAAAATTTGTGTACTAAACTTGACCCTTTTGCTTTGAATTGTGTGTTTTTTTTTTTGCTACTTTCCACACCAAAAGGGTTACAGGTGTTATCATCCACCTTCCCAGCATTCTTTTGTCACCATGGATGTTACTTTTTCATAAAATAGAGATGTATTTTGCTCTATAGTGTCCAATTATTCTCTTGAGGAGGATATTGTAAGTGTGGAAGAGCTGAATTGGATGACTATGCTACCATATTTAGTTGGTGTACCATCATCAGATGTGACACAATCCGAGTTGACAGAACCATTGATAGCGGATAGAATACTAGACTTATCAACTATACCGACGGTAATGCCATCATTGTCTTATGCAAACCTTTTGGCTTATGATGCTTACTTTCCGCTCCTCTACTCCTATAGTACCAAATCATGACATTCCTCCTGCTAGTATTCCTAAGGTAAGTCAAGAAAATCAGATTAATACTAATAATTCTGCCATTGAACATATACCTGCTATACAAAATTGCAGTGACATGTATCAATTACTACTAAGGGATACCCATGGGAAACCTCTAGATAGGTACTCACCTGATAATTCTAAGCAGGAAAAATATCCAATTGCAAACTAAGTTTCTACTCATCGACTATTACCATCCCATGAGGCCTTTGTGAATCAAATGTTTGCAATAACTATCCCTACTAAAGTACATGATGCATTGTGAGGTTCTAAATGGGATGATGCAATGACTGAAGATATGCGAGCTCTTGAGAAGAATTAGATATTGGAATTAATACCGTTGCCAAAGAGGAAGAAGCCAGTGGGATACATATGGGTATTCACTATTGAACATAAACCGGATGGTACTGTGGACAACTACAAGACCAGATTAGTTGCAAGAGGATTTACTCAAACCTATGGTATTGACTATCAAGAAACATTTGCACATGTGGCAAAGATAAATAATATACGAGTTTTATTATTACTAGTTGCAAATCTTGACTAGCCCTTGCAGCAGTATGATGTGAAGAATGCTTTCTTGTATGGTGATTTGTGTGAGGAAGTTTATATGAGTATGCTACGTGGGTACAATATTTTTGATAAGATAGATTTGGTGTGCAAGTTGAAGAAGGCCTTGTATGGCTTGAAGTATTCTCTGAGAGCGTGGCTTGGGAGATTTAGCTTGGCCAGAAGAAGCACGCGTATAAGTAGAGAATGGTAAAATAATTGCATTCATTATTGATAAGTCCATAAATATACTCATTTATTTACTCTTTTTACTTAGGTTTTGTAGGAGAATTAGATTTAAGAAGGGCTTATTACTTTACTTTTCTAATTTTCAGCTCTTCTGCGCTCTTAGAAGGTTTTTAAGGAAAAATTAACTTTTCGGATGAATTTTAGTGCAAGGCCAATTGGAGATGAAAGCTAATATCTTGAAGTTCAATCTCTGATTTTTATAAAATTTTCTACTGAGCCAATTGGTATAGTATTACAAGTAAAGTTAGCCCACGTGCAGACAGGACAGTTTCGTACATGTTACGTGAATGTGAAGAAACGGAAGTCTTCCCGAATTTTCCAAGTTACATGCTATATATGGTTGGAAAGATAAGACATTTATCTTTCTAAAATATATTTTTAATGATTTTTCTAAAAGACCGAAGATCCCCAAATAATGTGACAATTAGGCTGAGCTGTATTTCCCTATGGAGTTAGGAATTGTGATTTTTACTTTCCAATTTGGATTCCTTGTTTACCAAGGCTTCTTAGACGACTTTTTAGTCAATCTTAGGGTTTAGAACTCTGATATAAGTGATATAAAAGGCCAGCCAAGGCCCCCATACAATGGATTCACGTCCAAAAGAGATCAACCGCTCAAGAGGAGAAAGCTGCCAACGAGTTCTTTCTTTTCCTTCCTTCTTTTACGTTTCAGTTCTTATGTATTTATTTTTGAGTTCATCCGAGAACTTGAGTAACTAATTTGTTGTTAGTTAGGGCTTAATCTTGAAGCCCTAAACATGATTTCAATTCTATAAACAAGTTTGAATGGATTTTCAGTTTCTACAGGCATGATGATTTCGGTTTCTCTATGTTATGTGAATTCTAATATTTTGTTTCTTTGAGTAGCTAACCTTGAAGCATGTATTGGAATTAAATTGTTGTAGAACATAGGTCAATTGCCATATTGAATGTGTTCTTGTTTGCAACGAATAATTGGGTTAAGAACTAGTTATGAGAAATCGATTCTTGAATTCCTAATAAAAAATGCCATGTTTTAGGGTTTTTGTGACACTCATATTCTCTTTGATCTTAATGGATTCTTGATTGTTAATTTGAGTAAATGTCATACTAGATTTCAATTAAGAATACATGTGTTGATGTAAATGTCATATACTTTACATACGCTTAAGAGAGAATTATACAACTCGAGTCAAATACCATGATCTTGTTGTGAGTCTCGTCATCATATGCTTGCTAGAAATTGATTATCTATTATTGTTTATGGATTGATTGATTGTTTGGAGGTGGATAGTGAGTCCTAGCTATTGTTCTTGACTGATTTTAAACCAATTTCTCTTATACTCTAATTTAAATTATGTTTTCTTTTCTTTTCCTTGTTTTTTTTTATTCACAAAATCAAATCAAAACCCCCCTTGGTGTTGGCGTGTGTGTGGAAGTCCTTGTGTTTTAATTTTCGTTGTGTGACATTGATAAACATCTCTTTAGATTACAATCTCTGTGGGAATGACCCTTGCTTGCTTACTATACTATCATTTGATTTGTGCACTTGCAAGGTTTTAATATTGTTGTTAAAAATTACCAACAATTATATATGTAGATGATATGATTGTGACAAGTGATGACACTGAAGAAACTGGAAAGCTGAAAACTTATTTGGCTTTTGAATTTGATACAAAAAACCTGGGAAGTTTAAAATATATTTTGGGTATTGAGGTTACTTGTTCCAAGCAGGTTATATTTCTATCTCAAAAGAAATATGTTATGGATTTATTGACGGAAACTGGCATGCTGGATTGTAAGCCAGTGAATACACATATTGAATAGAATCACGGCTTGGAAGAATCTCCTATCATACACCAACAAACAAGGAGAGATATCATACATAGGTTTGTAGATTTATTTATCTGTCACGTACAAGACCTGACATTGCTTATGTAGTCAGTGTTGTGAGTCAATTTATGCATAATTCAAGTGACAATCATGTGGATGCAATTATGAGGATTCTACAATATTTAAAGTCTGCGGGAAAGGTCTTATGTTCTCTCGGCATGGACATGTGGATATTGCAGGATATACAAACTCTGATTGAGGTGGGAAAGGAGTTAAATGAAGGTCTATTTCTAGCTACTTCACATTTGTGGGAGGTCATATATTTACTTGGCAAAGCAAGAAATAGAAAGCTGTAAACTTATCTAGTGCAGAGGCCGAATACATGGCCATGACTAAAAACATTTGTGAACTCTTATGGTTGCGAATACTCATGGGGAGTTGGGATTTGAACCTAAAACTACCTTGAAGTTATATTGTGATAATTAGTGAGCAATTAAGATGGCAGAGAATCTGGTACAACATGATCGTACTAAACACGTGAAGATTGATTGTAATTTCACATATGAGATGCTGGAGGAAGATATTATACAGATTCTGCATGTCAAGACTATTAAATAGCTGGCAGATATTCTGAGAAAGGTGGTATCAAGTCAAGCGCTTCATGACTCACTTGTCAAGTTTGGCATTGGAGATATCTATGCGCCACTTTGAGGGGGAGTGCTGGTGCGAGTCCCTCCTAAAATTAGGAGATAATTTTGTAATTAATTATAATTCCTTATTAGATGGATTGTTTTTATTTTCCTAGTTGACTATAAATACCCCTAAAGAGAAGAATAATAAAATATACAAATTATTCTTAACCTATTTTGCGTTAATTGACCATGATACAATTTATAATGTAACTGTTCCTCCTCCCCTCTCCTCTCTTGTTCCCCTTTTCTTTTAGGTTAGTGAATAAGTACCTGGGGGATTTTTGACTAAGAAGTTCCTTGTGGTGGTTTCTTCTAAGCTATGCTCAAATCGAACTTCACCACTACCTCTTTTCGGCTAATTCCTCAATCAAATTCTTCTTCCAAAACCCTCCCTCTAAAACTTTGCATATTCTCTAAATTTAATTATACATTGCATTTGAAGGAGTTTGCTAGAGTTTACCGAAATTTTTTCACCATGATTTCGATTGGCATATTTGTGCATTGTTTTCTTGTAGGCTAGATGCAGTGGGTTTGACGGTGGCACAGCTTCAGGTGGTGACAGTAATGTTCATTTAGGCTCATAAGTTGTTTAAGAGGAGTGGTTTGTGCGATTTCTATCTACTTTAGTTTTTTTATTTTATTAGTGTGTTAATTTTATTGTTCTTTTGGGTTTGGTACTTTGAATATCATAGTGATGTCTTACTTGCATTTTTTTAAGGGTGTAATGAAGTTGCTCTCTGATTTATTTTATTTTTTAATTATCAAAATCTCGCAATGGGCTTAGAGTTTTGTGTTACGAACTCTCTCTTGCAAAGTATATTTCGTTTTCTCATCAAAACTGTTCCAAACCTTTTTGCAATGAAGTTTATCATGGGAAAATTTACCCCTTTTTTCTGGATATTTACTCGAATATTCGTTTTGTGTTTTTCTTTTTCTGTGTGAGAACGCAATCTTTAGTAAACGCCCAAAGACTGATAGAGAAACAGCAAGCGGACCACAAGACAAGATTGACCACAGACCAAGAAGGTCAAGCCCCAATAGACTACAGAATTCTTGTATGCGAAGGAGGAAAGAGGAAGAAAAAAAAAACAAAAAAAAGGAGAACAGTCAAGCACGTGATTTTTGTTTTTACTTTACAGGTTTTTAATGGTTGTTGACGGCCGTTAAGTAAATAATTAGAGGTAAATAAATAAGGGTAAATTAGTAAGTAGACGAGGTGGGGACACAAAGGATGCGAACAGCAAATATGACCTCCCAAATTAGTTGTCTCATTCGTACGTGGCATTGATCCCAAATTAGGAATTTAAAGGTCAGCAAGGCTATTATAGTAAAATCCCGCTCCATTATGACTAAATATTATTATTTAAAGTAACATATCTAATTGGTCATTTGAACCTTCCAGGAAAGAGAGTTTTCCTTTCAGGTGCATTTTTTCTATTCTCGGGTGCTTGTTTTCCATTTAAACGCTTTTTTTCCATTTAAGCAATTGTTTTCCATTTCAGTGTTTGCTTTCCATTTAGGGCGCAGATATTTATAACTCAAGTGGTTAAAAAGATTCAATTTAATGTCGGAAATCTTGTGTTAAAGTCTCTACTTAATATCGCTCGTATGAAAAGAAAAAAAAAAAAGCAGCCAATAAAGCCACTTTGAATTTATAAAGTCCGAGTATCATACCTAAAAAGCTTCAATCTTACATAGACGGGGCTAGATGGCGAATATCTAATTCAACTTCGTACGTAGTAGATACGATCATGCTGCCATGAACGTGTGATTATTATTATTTTTCTTACTTTTATTTTGAATTAATAGAGAGAGAGATGATTCAACGTTGAGATACCTTTCAACATTTGGAAGATAAATACTATTAAACAAATAGTTATGTGGTCTTTTTTTTTTTTCTTTTTTTTTTTTAAACTTAGACAACATAGATCGTACGTAATTATTGGCGTAATAATCGATTACGCAGAATAAAATCTCATACTCAAATTGCACGTATGTTACAACAAATGAATACTAAAATCATTAAAAACGTCTGATACGCTGTGTTAAACTCCATCACCCTGTGATTGTGATGAGTTTCGCATAATAATTTGCGGAATCCATAAATAATAGCTAAAAACTGCTTGACAGAACATAAAAATATCTACGAATTGACCAAAATGGTGGGATGTAACGCACGTTTGGTGAAAGCAGCAGTGACTTCAGGTTGAGAAAAAGTGTGGAAGAAAATCTCACTACAATAAAAGAGTCTTCCGTATCTAAACGCCAAAAAGGTTACCCACGTCTTAACCACGGTTAAAACGTCACCTAACCCTAGTTACATAGGCCACCTTCCAAAATGAAAAAGTTACTGTTGTTGCTTCATATCCTCCTCGTCCCTGCACCACCACCGTTCTTATCTTTTCTCTTCCATTTATAAAGGCTCGGAAAACCCACTAATAAACACACTCTCTCTCTGTCTATCTGTCTCTCTCTCTCTCTCTTCTGACCAGAAAAAGAAAAAAAAACCTCTCTCTCTCCGAGCAATCAGAGAGTGCTGGAGGAGCTTGATGGTACCTTCATTTTCTGCTTCTTTTATTTAAAAAAGTACTTGTTTCATTTCTTATTGTTCATGGCTGCTGAATTTTGTAAAAAAAAAATTTTTGCTCAATCTTTTGATGTTTCATGGTTTTTGATGGTTGATCTGCTTGCTGTTTTGTATCTGATATGCATCACTGTCTGGAGTTGTTTCTCTTATTCATTTGTAAAAATATGTAATAGTTTGTGCCTGCGTTTTGTTTGATATGCCTGTTGTTTCATGGTAAATATATATATATATATATGTTTTTTTATTTTTGCGTTTTGTTCTTTTTATTTCTTGTATAAGAATTTAGGTTTTATATGTTTGGATCTGGATGGACAGATAGGTTTAGCCTTTTGATCCCAAAGATGGCTACCCTGAATTTCCGGATTTATATTGAATTATGAAAAAGAATTAATAAGTGAATTATGTTGCTTACATAGGTGGAAAATTTGCTGTAAACCTGCGTTATAAGCTATATAGCCGTTTGTGTAAACCGAAATCAATAAATTAAATAAAACCTGAAACGTGGTCCTGTCAATACTTAATGATAACGTAATTGTGAAGAAAATGAATCTGGGTAACATGTAATTGTGAAGAAAATGAATCTGAGTGTTCGTAGATCTGGGGGTGCTTGGCTCTGTTCTTTCTGCTTTAGTGGTTCGCATTTGCAGGGTATTTACGTGTCACTTGAATTTGGTTTTTATAGCGATTATCTCATGTTTTTTGTATCACTCATGGACACTTTTCCCTTTTTGTTTTTCTCTTTTTTCTCGGTTTTTCGAGAACCTCATCTTTTTTTGCTTTTAGTGACTCAGAGCCATGTGTTAGGATTTTGTTTTGTTTCGTCTTGAATGTGAAAATAAGGAAACCCATTGTGATCTTTTGTTGATTTCATGCATTTAATTATGGTGCTTTTGTAAGTGGTTCTGCTTTGTTTAGCGTATTACCTTTTATGTTTCTAATTACTTGTTAGTTATGAAATTATGTACCTTACCTTGTATTTTCTTTCATTAGATGAAAGTTATTAATGCTAGTTCAATGTACCTGATCTATGATATACTAATTGTGGGTTTAACTAACTTATTTGTTATTTATTTCATTGGCAGAATATTGAATTTCATTTACTCTTCGCGGTCGAGTATCCTTTATTGGGAAACCTTTGCTTCTAAAGTTTTGAAGCTAATATCTGTGCGCAAGATTGTAAATCTTTTAAAGAGTGAGCGAAGTGTGGAGAATCCGTCGTAGACTGTGTTGATTACCCCTTCTTTTATATATATTTATATACCATAAATATATAATCAGGGTTGTTCTTCGTGCCGGTGCTAAATGGGGATCTTTGAGGAAATGGGTTTCTGTGGTGAGCTTGACTTTCTTTCGACCACCTCTGGGGAAGGCGACGGCGTCGACGCAGCTCCAGAGCATGAACCAGAGACAACAGTAGAGGAGGATTATAGTGATGAAGAAATGGATGTTGACGAGCTTGAGAAGAGGATGTGGAGAGATCGAATGCTATTGAAGAAGCTGAAAGAACAAAATAAGGGAAAGGAAAGAGTTGACAACGCAAGGCAGCGTCAATCACAGGAACAAGCTCGGAGGAAGAAGATGTCACGGGCACAAGACGGAATCCTGAAATATATGCTGAAAATGATGGAAGTTTGCAAAGCTCAGGGTTTCGTTTATGGGATTATCCCTGAAAAAGGAAAACCAGTGAGTGGTGCTTCTGACAATCTCCGAGCATGGTGGAAAGAAAAAGTAAGATTCGATCGTAATGGCCCAGCTGCAATTTCCAAGTATCAGGCAGATCATTCAATCCCTGGTAAGGATGAAGACTGGAGTGGAGTGGCATCAACTCCTCACACCTTGCAGGAGCTCCAAGACACCACTCTTGGTTCACTTTTGTCTGCTCTTATGCAGCACTGTGATCCACCCCAAAGACGTTTCCCATTGGAGAAGGGTGTTGCCCCACCTTGGTGGCCTACTGGTAATGAGGTATGGTGGCCTCAATTGAGTCTGCCCAAGGATCAGGGTCCTCCTCCATACAAGAAGCCTCATGATCTGAAGAAGGCGTGGAAGGTTGGCGTTCTCACGGCTGTGATAAAGCACATGTCACCAGATATTGCCAAGATCCGCAAGCTTGTTCGTCAGTCTAAATGTCTGCAGGACAAAATGACTGCTAAGGAGAGCGCCACTTGGCTAGCCATTATAAACCAGGAGGAAGCTTTGGCCCGGAGTTTGTATCCTGATAGATGTCCTCCTCTATTGACTGGTGGTAGTGGCTCTTTTGCAATCAGTGGAACCAGTGATTATGATGTTGAAGGGATTGATGATGAACAAAATGTTGAAATAGAGGATTGCAAACCTCATGTTAATCACTTCAACATTGGTACTGCTGGACAAAGAGATAGGCCGGTACCGCAGATTAAGGGAGAGCTCATTGAGATCAACTCGGATTTTGGTCAAAAGAGGAAGCAGCTGGCTGAAGAGCCACCAATTATGCTAAATCCGAACATTTACACCTGCGAATACCCCCAATGCCCGTATCATGATTATCGTCGGGCTTTTCTCGACATAACTGCAAGAAACAATCACCAGTTGAATTGTGCGTACCGGAGTAATTCTTTACAAGTGTTTGGAATGTCCAGCTTTCAACTTAACAATGAAAAACCTGCGGTCTTCTCTCTACCCCTTGGTCAACCAACACAAGCTGTTCAACAACCAGTGAGCCAGGCAGGTAGTTTTAATGCTTCAGGATTTGGACTGGCTGATGATGGACAAAAAATGATATCTGAGCTTATGTCATTTTATGATAGTAATATTCACCCGAACAAGAACTCCAATCCTGGAAACCTCAATGTTGTAGAAGGCCACAACCAGCAGCAGGCAGGATTTCGTTTTGCAATGAATGATAATTTCTTTGGTCAAGGGGTGGATATGGGACGAAACATGTCTGAACCGAACTCCATGCCCGTGGATATGGGATGCAACATGTCTGAAACAACCCCCATGCCTATGCATCGTCAAGCTTTCCCATCCGCAGAAGTTCAGTTTGATCAGTGCACAATATTTGATTCTCCATTTGGTGACAATCCCAATGATACTGTTGACCTAAGATTTGACTCCCCGCTTCACTTGGCACCAGCTGACTATAATGTTCTGGACCCACCAAAGCAAGATGCATCCTTTTGGTTCCCATAAAGTTGTGTTTTTCTTGTACTGACTGCTCCAATACATGTGTTGGAGGGAGGACGGTGAAAGCTATCTTCAAACAGTTGTGGACCGAGTAGGTGAAGCTTCCTTTTAAGTTTAGTTGCTCATTTTGTCTTTCAGACTTGTTTAGATGTTTATATTGACTGCTCCAATCTATGTTTGGGCAGTTTACACAGTTCTGGAAGCATTAGGTGAAGCTTCTTTTTATGTTTAGTTCATTTTATCTGTTGGACTTGTTAGATGTTTATAACCCTTAACAACTTGGGGGTTCTCTTGCTGCAACCTTCTCATCTGAGTGTAAGGTTATCTAGTTGCAGTATTGAGTAGGGCCAATAAAGGACCGGAAAACCCCAAATGTGAGTTTCAGTACTTTTGTTGAAATGTTAGAAACATTTTCCGGTTTCCGGTTTAAATGTTGGCATATAGGTTATGCAATGTATACAGAGACATCTATATATGTGGTGGTTTGATATATTTAGCTGCCCATTGCTTGTTTCTTTGGCTATGTTGCAGAGATTGGTTTCAACTGTTCTTGCTATCAACAATACTCATTCTGATTTATTCTATGAATCTTATGCCGTTGCTTTTGCACTTCCTTGCGATAAAGCTGAAATAGGAAAATTAGTATTAATCTTCTTGCTTAAGAGCGCTCAGGTTGCAACAAGGGGCTTGTAGCTCAAGTAGTTAAAGAGCATTTACTCTTGAACCCGAGTTCCTGCATTAAAAATAAATAAATAAAGTGCCCAAGGTACATAATGTGCTAGTTGAAGTGATATGCATGGTTTCTAATTTTTTTGCACTGAAATTGTTTGTCAAATCAGCCACAATGGTCTTCTATGTTAGGCAAGGGAATAAAAAGAAGACCTGGAAGAGACACAATGGTTGGAAGAATGGAGATTCCAAGACCAAATTGAAATTCTAAGAGCAGTTAGGCTTGGGTCAAAGTTAGGCAAGTTTTTCTCAAGTAATTTGTTATTCTTCAACATATAATAACAGGGAGATGGTAATAATAATTGGAAAAGTTTTTGACTCAGTCTCAAGAATTTCAACAATTCTTTTTAAGGTATGTTCAAGTCCTATACGCATAGAAAAGTGTTCGTACTCTAACTGTAGAAGAAAAACGTGCTTTAGCAATCAAATTCACCCTTCGTATCCCAAAACCAAAAACAAAACAAAAAACAAAGAGAAGAAAATTTATGTAGAATGATAAGGGCTTATTCTGAATGAATGCTTGAAATTTATCTTCTTCTTAAAAGGTACCACATATCTTCTTCTTATTGGGCCACTTCATGCGTAAGGAAATTGGACTCTGGATTGTCCTTTAGGTAAAACAATTGACAAGTTATAAAAAATAAAAAATAAAAAATAAAAAAGCTAAATACAATTGTCTCAAACGAGTAATTATAGTGTGGTACTGAAGTATGGTATTGATGGTATTACGATATCGTATAATAATTTTTTTTTAACGCAAATAAAGTTTTGTTAAATATGTAATTACTTCTATTTTTTGAGTCGTTTGGTTGAGGATTTTAGAGAATTTTGAAGACATTTAAGTAGTGATATTCGTTGTTTTCTTTTTATAGAAGCCAATATCATAACGCATAGATTAGCTTGTTGTACATTATTTGTGAATGATGTATCATCTTGGTACCAAGACCCACCTGCTATCATTTATGATGCTTTAGTGGGGGATATTTTATAAATTTTTATATCAATATATTGATTTTTTTTTCTAAAAGAAAAGTAATTATTTCTTAATATCCACTTAAAGTTGCAAAAAATTGTTATGTGAATTAAAATTAATGAAAGGGAATATTTTCTAAAAACATAAGTACAAATAAGATCCTCAAGCGATCTTACAACCATACAAGTTAAATTCAAATTTAAGTAACATTTTAGGAAGGAAGTTAAAAAACCAAATATGTTATAAAGATAGAGGGAAAATGTAGAGAGAAATAAGGGGAATGGAAAAACAAGAAGTTGTTCTCTATACTCGTTATCTTCATCTTTGATAATTACCTATTTATAATCTTACTAGAAAATTAACCCGCTAAATATAGGTTAAAAGCTACTAATTACTATACTAATAACATATGTTACAAAATAATAAAAGGTGGAGATAATGGATATAATGGTGGTTATCCACATTCCATGGATTTATAACACTCTCACTTGGATGTCCACCATACAATGACAATGTTGTCTCATTAAAAACATTGCTTGGAAAACCCTAACAAAGCCGAAAAGAAGGGAAAAAGAGTGCAAATTTTTTTGGATGATTGATATGGTGTTCGACAAGCTTATGTTGCCTCGTTAAAAGCTTGTTAGGAAAAACCTAGTGGGACAAAAACCTAGTCGAAGGGAAAAGGAGCACAATGCGCATATGTCATATATGTAGTAGAATTAGGATGCTCCCCCTGATTGATATCTCCTCCTGATTTTCATTAACTTTGGGAATATAAGCTTCGGAAAAGCTTTGGTAAAAATGGTTCGCCAGATTATCTTGTGAACGAATTTGTTTGACTCCAATCTCTAGGCTCTTTCTGAAACTATGTCACCCTTCATGAACCCTTCTTTTATTTGAGCAATACAAGCAACATTGTCTTCATACATGATTGTTTATCACACTATTCGACCTGATTTTCACTTTTTAAACGATTGAATTCTTTAGGAGCATCAACAACTAATCTAATAGTCAGAATATGTTACAGCAATATCACATTTGAATTCAAAATACTCATACTCTTAGTGTAAACGTTTAATTAAGAATATCCTGGTACTTAATATCCTTCAAGGGGTCGCTTCATGCATATATCTTAAATATTTCATGAGCCTTGAGGATTTCCATATACCATACAGTCTTAATAAATACGCATTTAACACATGCTATAAATTTCGCGTTAAAATAACAATTATACTTACAGAAAGGTGGATGCATCTACGATGGGGTGAGAGACTAAAACTATGTATACACTAGGAAACCTTATATCATATTAGTGATCTTATTTCACTTCATAGACATCAATACGTAAACTTCATACTTAACATTTGTAATTCAGTGTTTGAGCCATAGGTTTAATATTCAACACATCATATTTAGTAATAAATGAAATTGCCTATTTCCATTTTGGCCAATCACTTAACTTGTCAACATTCATGAAACGAGATTTAATATAATCATAGCCCTTGATGATTGTAGAAGCTACTAATAAACCAAATGTATCATCAATTTGTGATCCCACAATTCTCTTGGATATGCATAATTTATAAATATATCATTGCTTTGGGGTACCAATGCCTCTTAAGGGCCTTCTGTTGTCATTAATGGAACAAACATCGCTTTTAAGATGAATTATTTAGAATATGTGGATCATAACCTCCTATAGAGTGTTATTTTCGATAAGGCTTGAATTTTTCAAATAATCTCCACTTCATGTGAGTTAAATCTTTAGAACCTATAGATCTGTCATGCTTCAGGCATGCAACAGATTAGTTACTGATAGTCACTTATTGTAATTTTAATGGATTGTGATACGAGAATATCAATCCATGTTAGCATATATATAACTTATATATGCATTATCTTGATGAGACAAAAGTGGATTGATTTAGCATTATTCACGATATTCTTTAGGAATTGTCATATCTCCCCCCTAACAACGGGAAAGTTGTCTCATCAAAGGGACAATCCTTAAAACATATGGTAAAGTGCAGACATAACCAAAACCAACTTAGAGTTTTAATTTGCATTGATAATTCAGTGCATTCATTATGTTTGTGCAATCATAAACAACCAAAAACACATAACCGAGATGTACGGAGGGATTTTTGTTGGTTGGAAACATGCCTTAACTGAACTAATACTGTAATTATATAAAATGGCATGGGCTTCAACTACTTTAATGGTTGTGTAATATAACTCACAAAAGAAAGTAGGCAGTTTCTCCAATGGACGCCTCTGGCTGTCAATATTGGGAGTAATGAAAAAATATTACCATTAACTAACAATCCAACACAAAGATAAAGAAATACTATCTTGATTTAAAAGAACTCAAAACGAGAAATAAATTAAAATATATAATTGAAAACAAAAACAGCAAATGAGATCTACATAAAACATCCAAATTAAGTTAAAAATATGAAAAGAAAATAAGACATCAAATTAATTGGGGAGGACTCCACCACTAATTATGGAATCGTGTGATTTGCCATTAGTATCAACGAAGAAGGCTGAAACATCAAGGTGGGTTATATCCACTAGGTGTCAGCCCATAAGATCAGGTTCAAATCAATGTGTCTCAACAATTTTTTTTTTTCTTCTTTCTTTGCCCATTATCGAGGCTTGGTAAAGATCTACCAAATGTTTTGACGCGCGATAAACGTGTGCCCAATGCCCGTATGCAGCACACCTATGACAAGCTTCCCCAATTACCTTATCAGTTGTATTTTTGGGGCCCTTTGCCTTGTCTTGTTTGTTCCACTTCTAGTGATTATTGTTTATGAAGTAAACATTAATACATCTACCAAAACTTCTGGTTTTGGGATGTTTACAATTGGAATTGAGGAACTTCATGTCCTCAATTATTTAGAATCAAAGAACTTTAGATTCTAATTCTATCAAGGAACTTCAAGTCTTGATCTAGTTATATGATGAAGATTGATGAACTTCAGGCCCTGATCTCTTGTATAATACAAACTCATTATAAGAAATAATAATTAATTAAAATCATGCTTAAAGAAAGAAAGAAAGAAAGAAATAAAACCATGATAAGGTTAGAATTGTATGAAATTATGAAATAACGACAGTCACGTAACCTAAAAAATGCCATAAATATTAACGAAGAAAAAAGAAACATATCATCGTAGAATGATTAAGCACTAGAGCTGAATAAGATGAGAGATGAAAAATAAAGCAAACATGCAACCAAAACAAAAATTTCAAACATGGCATTCATGCCCAAGATTAAGAAACTTCTTATTTATTTATTTATTTTTAAAAAGAGCATGGTGAAGTTTGACGGTGAGTACAAAGAGAACTCTATACCATATAATGATTCTAACTCAGACAGAAAATAAAATTAAGATAAATAAATAATATCAAGAACAACAGCATGTTGATAACGTATTATAAAACTAGAGGGAAAATGTAGAGAAATAAGGGGAAAGGAAAAACGAGAATTTATTCTCTGAACTTGTTATCTTCATCTTTGATAAGTACATATTTATAGGCTTATAACCATAGAAAATTAACCCACTAAATAGAGGTTAAAGGCTACTAATTACTATATTAATAACATATGTTACAAAATAACAAAAGGTGGAGATAAGAGCATTTACAATGGGTTCACTACACCACCTTAGACAAATTTTAGGGAGGAATTGGAAAAATACAACTCTAACCATGCTCCATATCCACCTCATAAAATAGGGAGATCTCTATGATCTTCTAAGTCAAAGGAGAGAGAAATGACTCATAGTGGCTTCCTATAATTTAATGCTGCTTTGTTTTATGCATAGTTTAAACTTTTAATTAATGCTAACAATTTTTTTATTATATTTTTTATGGAGACGGACCAATCATATTAAATTAAAAAATAACTATAGTATTTATGACTCCCTAAACTATGGAGTATAATTGGAGTTCAAATTTTATAAAGAGTTCCTAAAATAACTTTTATGTGTTTTTAACTAAATTTTAATTAAAAAATAAAAGCATAATTATAGATGTGCTAATGGATATAATAGTGGTGAACCACATTCCATGTATTTGTAGAAACATGTCCCGTCATGGCGTTGGCGGCCATATGCTTCATGGAAGACATGTTTGACAGGTACCCGGTAAAAAGATCCCAATATCTTTACAATTACAATGCATATTTGACATCATTACAATCCAAACAAATTAAGCTCCCGGTTGTATTACTTGAGTTTCAAGGACCTTCCACAGGTTGAGAGAGAGAGAGAGAGAGAGAGACAGAGACAGACAGAGTACAGCACTATTTCCTTGCACACGCAAGAGAGATTAATCAAAACAAACAGTAGAAACCCTATTTCTGTGCACATGCGTGACAGTTGACTCTGTCTTTGTCTCTTCTTCCTCATCACCTACCCCTACAATATATTCCCTCACGTCCCTTTGATATCTTTTTCTCATATTTTATGCATTAAACAAGTTAAACAACTGTTCACAAGCTGATGTCAATCCATGTAATTCCAATGCCCGTTTCAACTTCTCCCCCTTTTCAATGAAACCACCTTGCCCTTTCACCAATATTATACACATTATTTTCTCTGCGACTGCTTCTCATCATCAGATTCAAAGATTCGATTTCTTTCTATTCTATCCCTCTTGGGTCTCTCTCCCTCTCTCTCTCGCTCTCTCTCTCTCTCTCCCCCCTTCTGCCAGTTCGATCTCTTCAGGGTTTTTTGTCATCGTCATGGGACAAGAAACAAGAAGACTGGCAGATGAGTATGAGATATCAGAGATTTTAGGCAGAGGAGGATTCTCTGTAGTGAGAAAAGGCATCAGCAGAAAATCAGGCAGCAGTGACAAAAACAATGTTGCAATCAAGACCCTCAAAAGGCCATTTGGACCATCAAACCCTCCGCCCGGCAGATCGGGTGCCGGTGATCATCAGAAAAGCTTTGCTGCTGCTTTCCAAGCCCGGAAGCAGGTGTCCATATCAAACGTCTTGCTCACAAATGAAATCTTGGTCATGAGGAGAATAGTTGAAAATGTCTCACCACACCCAAATGTCATTGACCTCTATGATGTGTATGAGGATGAAAATGGGGTCCACCTTGTGTTGGAGCTTTGCTCTGGGGGTGAACTGTTTGATAGGATTGTGAAGCAAGAAAGGTATTCTGAGGCTGGAGCTGCAGCTGTTGTAAGGCAGATTGCTCAAGGCTTAGCAGCTCTTCACAAGTCCAATATTGTTCACAGGGACTTGAAGCCAGAGAACTGCCTGTTCTTGAATAATACTGATGATTCTTCTTTGAAGATTATGGATTTTGGGCTCAGTTCTGTGGAGGAGTTTACTGATCCTGTTGTTGGGTTGTTTGGTTCCATAGATTATGTCTCACCTGAGGCTCTTTCTCAGGGACAAGTCACTTCTAAGAGTGATATGTGGGCTCTGGGTGTAATCTTGTATATCCTTCTCTCTGGGTATGTTCTGTTCCATATGTTGTCCTCTTTATTTTCTTGGGAACCAAACAGATGACTGTAACATTAGTAGTGGTTTTTTTTTTTTTTTTTGTTTGCCAAAGTCAGGAAGCGGGAAGGGGGGTTTTTTCACACACTCCGAGATATAATTGGGGTTTGATTATGAGATCACTAATCTGCAAATCAAGGCTTTTTTCACTGTGCTGAACTCTCGTTCGCTAATATTAGTAGTGTTTAAGGCATAGTTTAACTTTAATTGGATCCTACAGTTACTTTACTCTGCTCAACGTTTTTTAAGCAATCCCATTTAAGAACAGAGAAATTTCAAGTCAATCTCTAAATGTCATGAAATATTCAATTTCTACAAATTTCTAGAGCACTCTTAATGTATATATTCTTGTACAATGCCTTAGGTACCCACCTTTTATTGCTCAGTCGAATCGGCAAAAGCAACAGATGATAATGGCTGTAAGTCATTTCTATTCACATTATACTAGAACATAGAAATTAACATGATATATATATTTTTAAACAATTCTGTTAAAGTTACAAGAGAAAATACTTTTTCCTGCAGGGAGAATTCAGTTTCTATGAGAAAACTTGGAAGGGCATTTCTTTGTCAGCAAAGCAATTAATTTCGGATCTCCTCAAAGTTGACCCTGACAAGAGACCTAGTGCTCAAGAGGTAGGGTAGCAATTAATTTCCCTGTTTTTTTTTCTTCTGGGTTAAGTCATAAGATATCTGATCTGAGTTAAATAGCAACTTGGCATGGGTTGTAAACATAAGCTAAATGCACTAGAGTATTACAGTTCTTGGTAGCTCAAAATGAACTCATCTAGGATTGTAACTTAAACTAATTTAGTTCTTGTGTTAAACAGCTTCTGGACCATCCATGGGTTGTAGGTCTTTCAGCCAGAGAAGATCAAATGGATGCTGAGATAGTGTCACGACTGCAGAGTTTTAATGCTCGACGAAAACTCCGTGCTGCAGCAATAGCTAGTGTGTGGACCAGCTCAATTTTCTTAAGGACGAAGAAGCTAAAATCACTACTAGGTTCCCACGACCTTAAACCGGATGAAATCCAGAAACTGAGTTTACATTTCAAGAAAATGTGAGTAGCCAAAACAAATTCTTGCACCTTACTAAGTCTCTGAATATGGTGATAAAATGCAGGCCAGGCATAGACAATTGTAGCACATCAGCTACATAACAAGTTCAGTTTAATGATTAACTAATCATGCTTATGAAGATAACAAATGGGCCTTCTCTTTAAGTGGATCACTTAACCAATCCTAAGTTCTCTGGTGAGCCAGTGCATATATATTCTGATAAAGAATACCAATTTGGCAAAGTGCAGATGTGTAAAAGGTGACAATGCTACTCTATCTGAATTTGAGGAGGTGCTGAAAGCAATGAACATGTCGTCATTAATCCCTCTGGCACCCCGGATCTTTGACCTATTCGACAACAACCGTGATGGAACAGTTGACATGCGAGAGATCCTCTGTGGGTTCTCTAGTCTCAAGAATTCACAAGGAGATGATGCACTCCGCCTGTGCTTCCAGGTGCGTTTTCATCTAGTACAAGTACATGAACAAAAACTCACTCTAACCGAACTAATTTTGACTCATAATGAAGCTTCCTGAGGAAATTAAACCTTCCTGGCCAAATTAAAGAACCTAGGGAGTGTTTCGGTAAAATCTTACTACTAGATTCATCGTTATAAAGTTTTTGTAATCCAAATTTCCTTCTCTCTTGCTCTGCCTTCTTCACTATTATTATTCATGAACCCTATGCTAATTGTCTCACTCTTTTGATTTTGCAAGCAGATGTACGATACGGATCGGTCTGGATGCATCAGTAAAGAAGAAGTGGCATCTATGCTCAGGGTAATGCCTCTCAATTCATCTCACTTGGTATAGCTTGCTTGCTTGATTAGTTTCAAATAAGATCATGACCAAATAAAATTACATTGAGCAGGCTTTACCAGATGACTGCCTTCCAGCTGATATCACTGAACCTGGGAAATTGGATGAAATATTTGATCGCATGGATGCAAACAGTGATGGACAAGTTACCTTTGATGAGTTCAAGGCTGCCATGCAGAGAGACAGCTCTCTCCAAGATGTAGTCCTCTCCTCTCTTCGACCATTATAGCTTCTCCCATCATCCACAACGGCGATCAACTTTTTCACTAAATTCTGGAAGTTAATTTCCTTCTTTCTTTGGACATATATGCTATAGGCAATAGAAGACCAATGACCAAAGTGCTGAAAATAAATGCTAACTTCTGCCATGGAAATTAGGAGCTTTGTCACTTTTACTTCCAGACTAAACAAAATCGAAATCCAAGGTAGTACTTTTCTTTCAGTAGCAGCAATGAGAAAACCAAATCCCCAGTACTTTTTTATTTATTTTTTTTTAATTTTAATGTCTGAGAAGTTTTTTATATTTACAAAAAAGGATGATTTTATTTAAAACAAAAAAGATAACCAATCCACCACATGCAGCCAAGGCACAAATTTTAAATCTTCTGTTAGCATTATTTGCCAGCCATTCAAGATATATGTCTTAATGTTACCACCAAAGAATATAGAGCTGTTATTGGCACTCTAAAATAGTCATCACTCGCTCCACCCTAATGAAAAAGTAAGGGAGAGAAGAGCGAAAGACGACTATTTTGGAGTGCCAATAACAATATCTATGATCCACGACTATTTTGGACCTTACACTATATCTGAACTATTTATGATTTACCTGTAAAAATCTAACCTGTGTTTTCCATACAAAGAAAGAACAAAAGTGGCATCTGCATACCAAGCAAAGATACCATTGAAGAGAACCTTGGCAAGACGCACAAAAGAAATTTTTTGAAATCAAGGTTTTGCTCTCTTCCTGCGGCCTGACCTTTATGACAGTAATAACTAAAAAGCTATCATTGATTCATCAAGTTCTTGTCCCAAGTTAATAAAAACAGATTTTGGAAATTCCCTTTTCCCTCTTTTCTTTTCCTGGAAACTTAAAAATTATGTTTCAGTCACCAAGATCGAGTTGCCGAGTACAGATTCGTAATCCGTACACTATAAGATTTATTAACGTATTAAGTATACATACTGTAAGTTATAGCACAAAATGAAGACAGAATGTCTTTAATTGTGATCCTAAATATTCAAAAAATTTGATTTGATACAAGATATACAGAAAAAGGATAATAATAGTTCCTGCTAAAGAGCAACTCCATTCATGCTCACGACCTAGTCACCTAGCTAAACCATATTCAAGACGTTGATATATGATCATTTTGGGGATGGTTCATCTCTAGACTATACTGATTGACACAACTCACTACCCACCCCTGTAAACATTTTTTACTTTATTTATTTTTATAATTTTATGTTCAAGGCAGGGTTCTCCGTTTCGTAGCACACTGCTGCATCAGTCAAATGATTCAATGAAACTCAACAGTTCTGTTAATTCATATTAACATCCGTTATATCCAGCAATTCATACTAGAATATAAGGAAAGAAACTAATGCCACCAACTAGCAGAGTAATCTGTACAGTCATTACAACCATTGTGATATTCTATACTACATGTCATCATTTGTGTCCACACCTCTCCCATCATCACTACCCCTATCATCTGTACTGTCATTACAGTCATCCATATTCTCTACTCTATGATTCAAAAATTTCCACTCACCAGGGACTGTCACGTCCATCCAGCTTAGGCCATCGCTGCCAATAGCTCCCAGATCTTCCACCCAATCTCCCATGTTGGCATCGATAGCTTCTAAGCATATAGGATCGAGTGTACCTCTTGTATAAATGGCTTTACTTGCTTCAGAACGCCTGCTTCCAATAAACAAAAAACGAGAAAGAACAAATAAATAAAAAGGAAAAGAGTTGAGGCCGATGAAGAATGGGAACAGTTAAAGGCTCACAAACGTTACCAATTAGCCAGTGGAATTTCAAAATTCCTCCTTATTATCCAAAGAAAAATAATAATTTATTTTGCTAACACATATAAATTTGTAAACGTGTAATACTAAGTTTAAGGAATATTTCACAAAATTGTTGAACTGGGTCAGCCAAATTGACTTAATCTGGGTTAATGGGAACTAGGGAAGAATTTGAATGCATTAATTAGTACATAATATGTATAAAATGCACTTGTTTTTTGTTCATTAAAAGAAAAAAGATGCTACTTAGCTACAGTCAAGACACTAAACAATTCCTCTGTAAAAGAAAAAAAAACACATGACTAGGGCGACTAGATTACACTATGCAAAACAGTTCACAAAAGAGTAGGCATTCTGATTCCTGAACTAACAAGTCAACAGCTTCTAGAAATTATATTTAATATTTATTCAACGAGGACGTAAGAAAACTCTGTTATGATTCGCAAACAAGAACACAAGTGTTTTGTGTCAATACCATCAACTTCCAAAAGTCCAGACAGAAGAAAAGTCAATAAATACATATTTGCTTTAATTTAAAAATCCATCTAGCTATATTAGGATAATAATCATGAAACTAGCATCTAGCTATATAATTAATTATGAAACTAATAATCATGTGTAAAATTCTTTACAAAAATGCACAACACCTTTCAAATTCTGCACTCCTTAGTCTTAAATTTGTACCGTTGGTGTCCAACATAGCAAAGTTTTATAGAATAACAGCCTTACAAGTCATATATTGTCAGCAACATAAAGTAACATGCTACTTTTCATATACTGCTGCATAGCACTGAACAATGCCTTAACATAGTCTTATCATGGATTGGGAAGGAACCAAAACTCACACAGCCATCAAGGGCTCAATGGACAGATGCACTTTTTTCACCAAATGGAGGAAACTCTTTTTTTTTTTTCTTTTAATAACAGAATGTGTTCCTTGACCAAAATACATATGGAAACTTTGAGAGAGAGCACAGGGAAAGCTTCTTGGGCATTGGCTTGCCAATTAAAAATGAGGGACAATGCAGGAATGGGCATCCCCTCTTCCATGACCTTTTATGAAAGTGACTACATCAATGACCGAGACCGAGAGGCCCACAACTCTCATTTTCCTTAAATGCATTCATTATAGTCTCCGTCTGGAAGTGCCTCACTCTCACATTTATCTATCAAGTCTCTGATATGTTCAATCTAGAATCCTATACAGTACCACCTTCTCTTAGGAACAACTACTTCCTTCAAGCTCATAACAACGAGTCCCACAGTCCCACTCAACACCTAGCAAAGATTCTAAGACCCAAAATAATTATCTTAAGCTAGATTACCCTTAGGAACATATGGCTTTGATAGAGGAAACTAAAGCAAATTCGAGTTTATCCCAACAAAACATATACATTTCCATTCAATTAATTTTGGAATTCTTGTACTCACAAAATAGCATGTCTCCCCCAAAGTCATATTTTCATGCTTAAATATGAAATTATATCCTTATCCAATGAAACAGAAGACTAGCTAGTCCCAGGATACATTTTGACTGCATTCATTATCCTTCCTCAAGAGCTTCAGAGTGCATCACAAGGACTTTTAATTGAAAAGAAAAGCAGATAACTGACACAATAACTCTGGCAGTTATTCTAGGATAAATTAACATAGGTCCATTTTCATTGGAATTTATCCCTGAACTACAGGAGTATACAGCGAGGACCTACGTGCCACTAAGATTTACTCTATCTTGTGCAACCTTGGCATAAAAAATACATAAACATATTTAAAGAAATGCTAGTAGAGATAAGAGAGTAACTCCCGGCTATGACATATCTTATGAATATCAAAAGAAGTTACTGAGGATGGAAAAACTTACCTATGTTGAAGGTGCAAGTTATAATGAACAAATGCAAGGTGGTTGAACCTTTGCTGCTCCAATCGGTTCTTTTTCTTTGAGCACATACGTTCAAACATGGTCCTACTCCGCTTATATCGAATAATGCTGCAAGTTTGACTTAGTATCCTGACAGCTAATCGTTGGAGATCGGGATAATCTGCTGCATACAGTGACCACCAAGTAGCTGCAGAACAACACAAATAGTTTAATGCTTACACTGTACCCAAAAAGAATCTGGAAACTTGGAAACAATGAAAATCATTTTGACCTGGGGCCAATGATTCTCGACAACGTAATGCGACAGGTCGACCAAAATCCCCTACAGCTTCCTCGTAGAAATTTATATTGCTCGTAATCACAACTTGAGCTGTTAAGTTAGGCTCTAAGGTTTCAATACAGTCCAGCAATCCCTTCTGGATGACTTTGTTAGTAGAAAAGCTAGGGTTATAAAATATAGATGGGTTGAGATAGTATGCAGCTGCATGAAGGGGACTATGAAGCTCCTCTTGCCAAATGTGATCAATAATCTCCAGATATGGCACGTAGTCAGATTCCTTATTGTCAAATGACACAATTATACTTTTCTTTGCTTTTTCCATTGCATCATACAAATAGCCAACAGATGGCTTCTCCTCGCAGTCCATAAGCTGAAAAACAGAAAGTAGGGGCTTAGTCACCTTCAGAATTTGATCACACAGTGACCAGAAAAGTTGGTCCGCAATAATCTCTGCCAGCTCAAGTCCAGCCTTTTGCTTGGAGAAGGTTGAATGCATCCAAGCAGCACTGGCAAATATCTTTTTGAGCCGGTGCTTCAAAGCTACCATATTCTGTAGTGTCAGGAAGGTGGAAGCAAATCTTGTGCTTGCAAGCTGGACTATGTCTCTTCCACCTGTTTTCCTCCTCACTAGATTAAGCATCCAAGCACTGTTGTATATAAATTGGGTAATCTTTTTTGCCTTTGCCAAGACCTCTTCAACTTCATTCATTTTTCCAATTTCCTCAAGCATTAATTCAATACCATATCCACCACACGTACTACAGAAAAAGGTTTTATATTTCTCCATTAGAAGTTTTCTTGCAGCTTTACAACTGGCTGAAGCATCTGTGACAAAATTAACAATCCTCTTATGCCCAACTTCTTGAACAACGCAGTCAAATAAATTAAGAAGTGCATCTGGACATTCTGAAATGTCTGATGCATCTGCAGATTTGAGGAACAGAGTGCCTTTAGGACAGTATACAAAGAAGTTTATAACTGAATTACCAGTTTTATCCACCCACCTATCAACCATGACAGAACACCCAGTCACATCCCAAGATTTTCTGAGTTCCTCTTCATATTCTTCTGCATCCTGAACGCTTTTGTTCAACAGTTTTCCCCTCAAAGCATGATAAGAAGGCATCTTATAGCCAGGTCCTGCAGCAGCAATGGCATCAGCCATCTGTTGATAAAAATGCGAATTCGCAGCAGTGAATGGTATACCGGATTCATACATAAATCTTGCAACAGCCAAATCAGCTTGGGCTATGATCTCTTGAGAAGCAAAACTCTGATGTAAAGGTTGAGCAACAATAGTTGTTGCAGCAGGGAAAGAATGTTTTTTGTGCTTCTTCATTTGATTTGAAATGCATTCCATAGCCTCTTTTTCCCTTCTCCTTCGCTTGCCTCGTGTGCAAACGGTCTTTTGAGTTCTCATTCCATCTTCATTTTCTCCTTCTTCCCTATACTGCAAGTAGGGTGCGGAATCCTTGCTATTACTTAATCCTTTCTGTTTTTTAAGCTTCTCCAGTACTTTAAAACCAAGATGTTGTTGAATCTGCACTTTAACTTCTTCAGGTACTTCCTCACACGGAGCTACATTCCCCCTTTCCCCAGCCAAATGCTGTTTTAGTCTGGAAATTCCGCCCCCAAGCATTACTTTATGGCAGTATTTGCACTTAATCTTCTGGCGACCTCCATTCACCATAATACCATGAGCCCAGCCAGGATCGGATGCACGGGGAGGCACTGAAACCTGATGATTAGCACATGGTAGAAAAAAATGTAAAAATTAGAACATAAAGACACATGTATACAATTAAAGAAGAATTGATTGTTGTCCTTAGCCATACTACGAGATAATAAGATGAAAATCCTAGGTCTCTAAGCTCTGATATTAAATGGGAATGCAAAACATAGCTCACTTGAGTATCCTTGTACTGCATATCTGGGGAAGTGTCAGAAAGCTCCTGAGCAGAGTTTTCAAAGGCATGCCTTCGCGCGCGTCGGCGAGCGCGTCGGAGAGAGGCGGCAGGAAGTCGCCCGAGGCGGTCGGCTGTTTCGCGAGTTGCAGGTTTAGAGCGGGGAAGGCGTGAGGAGACGTAGCAAGGCGTGGCCAGGAGGCGCGCCAGATCTGGACACTTCTGAACCGGAAAAAATTTTGCGAGTCTGCAAATTGGCTGCGACTCTGCGAGGAAGACGACTCGCGTGGTTTTTTTTTTTTTTTTTTTTTTTTTGGGTTTATTGTAATGAAACGACGTCATTTCGATTTTAGTGTTTTAAAAAAAAACTTTAAATGAAACGACGTCGTTTCACTTGGAGTGTTTTAGAAAGTAAAAAAAATGCAAGTTTCTGTGTTTTTTTTACTTACCTTTATTGTAATAAACTTAAGGCAAGAAGAATTAATAACTTTCTTGCCTTTTCCAACTCCATAGGGCTGTAGCTTTATTCTATTTACCTTTTTTTTTTTCTTTTCTAAATTAATATATTAACACATGGACTTATATATATATATATATATATATATATTGTATAGTACAACCCTAATTTCTACTCTTACCATATAATCTTCATCAATTTCAAGAATTTTCTTCATTTTTCGATTGCAAGTAAGCCATTTTATTTTTCTCTCTAATTCTTCGCAACTGTAATTTGAAGTTTCGTATAATTTTTTTTCAATTTTTTTTTTCAATATATTAGTTATCTTATTCGTTTATGTGATATAGTAGAAATTTGACGTACATGCATCATACTTGTATCTTAGAAATATTAATGGTGTTGTTTTATAGTTATGAATCGAAAAGATCATGTGTGGAAGTATGCAAAAGAAATAGAGGGGAAAAATAATTAAGATGCACATTTTGTGATCAAAGATGCAGTGGAGGAATTTCTAGACTTAAGCACCATTTGGGTCAAACTCATCATGGTATACAACCATGTAAGAAAGTTCCTGAGCATGTAAAAAAAGAGTGTGTCGCAACTTTGAAAAATTTTCAACTTGAAAAAAGAAAGAAAAATGAAATGCTTAGAGAGATTGGGGATGGTCCATCATGAGAAAGGGCTCAGAGTATGGAAACTTCATTGGATGAAGAATATGGAATCCCCGGTACTAGGAGTGTTGCAGTTGATGAGACTCTTAGAGCACAACCTAAATCAAAAGGACTAATGGATAGATTTGTCACTTTATAAGTTTGGCAAAGTACATTAAATTCAGCACACAAACAAGAAGAAAGAAAGGAAAGTTGTTGAAAGATTGGTCATTTTTTCTTCTCTAGAGCACTCCCATTTAATATGTAAATGATCCATTTTGGCTACCTATGGTGGAAGAGATTGTCGCATATGGTGTAGGATTTAAGCCTCCATCAACGCATGAGCTGAGGACTTGGATCCTTAAGGAAGAAGTTGGATGCATCACATAGAGAAATATTGTTAGATGGCGACACTGAAGCTACACTCGCCTACATGAAAGCGAAAGCGTCAGTGGATCTTGAATTTTTTTGTAAGTTCAGTGTAGATGATGAGAATAGACTTGCTAACTTGTTTTGGAGGGGCTTTACTTCACTTTTGGATTATGTTGGCTCTAAAGACGTTCTTATATTCGACAAAATATACAAAATCAATATGTATGACAAGCCTCTAGTGTTATTTGTTGGTTCAAACAACCATCGAATGAGTGTTGGTTGTGCCCTATTGCTTGAAGAGACCTTTGCAACATAAAAGTAGTTATTGGAGACATTCATATCCTCCATGAAAGGCAAGAAGCCTACATCAATACTGACGGATAGGGATGAGCAGACACGTACAAAGCAATTGAGTATGTGTTGCTCATGTGCAATCATAGGTTGTGCTCATGGCATATGGCAAGGAATGCACAGAATAACTTAAAGGATGAAGAATTGGTATGATCATTTCAAGCATATCTTTGGGAACCAATTACAGTCAATGAATTTGAAAAGAAATTGGAGTTTTTGAAGGACAGAGTTACTACACATAAACAAAAGGAATGGTTGCAAATGATGTATGCAAAACGAGATGCGTGGGCGAAATCAATCCTTAGACCCAAGTTTTTCGATGGTATGTGCACTACTCAATGCGCAGAGTGTATGAACAAGTTTGTGAAAGATTACTTGAGGAAATGCGTTAAGATGTTTGAATGCATTTCGGCAATTGATAGGGCCATAGTACGAATGAGGACTGCCTCAGGGAAGGATGATTTTGACCAAAACAGTCAGAGAAAGTGCTTACAACTACCCTGAAAAGTCTTGAGCTACATACTTATCAAATTTACACTCATATGTGCTTTTTATTGGTATGTAACAAGATCAATGTTTCGTCAGCACTCATTCATGAAAAAATAGTTCATAATTTCGGAGGATGGCTGTATATTTTAGCGAAATACGGTGAACCATAAAATAATTGGAGTTGTGTGTACCTTGGGGGGAAAGATGTTCAAATAGAGTACAACTGTCAGAAATATGAAAGGAAAGGCATCTCATGTTGCCATTTGTTTTATGTGATGAAGTGGGAGCATGTCATGGAAATTACCTCGTCATTCATAATGAAGTGATGGACAAAAATACCCGAATGGACGTTGGATATGCATTTATGTCAGAAAGTAGTAGAAAGGAGGTTGTACAAACCGTGAGATACAGAAGTTTAAGTTGTATTGCCAATAAAGTGTGTTTGCATGCATTAAAGAGCACAGATGGGTATAGTATTATTCATAAATTTTTCTTATTAAAATAAATTAATGTTCAAAAGGTTTACGCCTCTCATAATGCAACTAAAACACCTCTCATCAAAGCCTCGCTTTTCAAAACATTGCTCCTAAGTATCCAATTAGCTGTTAATACTGTGAATTAGAGTCACCACTATACAAAATCATGATTAACAATGAAACAACAATTACATTACACCAAAATTAGGTTTAAGAACTTAATCTTATATTAAAGCCTATATATTATAAATCTCTATTCAAAATATGGAGTTTATGAATTAAATTTTAAAAATGATCATAAGCCATACTGCTATTTTTGAGCTATGCTTTGACCAAAGCAATATGGCTCAGGGCAAAACCATGTTCGTAATTATCAAAGCCTCAGTGTTTTACCAGTGTTATCACTCTTGGATTTATCCATAACCCTCTAATACCCATAGACATCGAAACTTGTTTGGATTACAATTACCTAAGAAAATCTTTTAAGAACAAAAATTCATTCCATTAACTTTAGGTACACAAGTCATCCAGAAAATAATGTGCCAATCAAATAAACAAAAAAAATTTAGAATCATAGTTAAGAAAGAAACATGACCTTAATGTTGAGCTCCTAGACCTTTTTGTTTCTTCCATCAAGATAAATAGCATATTTTTTCCTTAATTTCAGCTCAAATCATATCATATTGATGAAATGTTTCAATATGTTTCAACCACAGTTGTTTATAAATGAATTCAAATTAGTTGGATAGTATAGATCATTATAAATATACACATCGCAAATGACATCACATGTTGGAAGGAACAAAACATTAATTCCATTGCTTCTCACTGATTTGACTGCAATTATAATATTGCTTATTTTCAAAGAACTTATACATTTTGTAACTTACATAGACTTCCAAACATATACTGAAGTTCATGTAGTTGGTATGAAATCATATGTTATTCTATGTGCTTTGCAAAGAAAAAGACTATTCTTAGATGGAAGCATAAAATGCAGAATTGTAGTAATTAAGTCTCGACTTAAGATATGTACCAACTTGAGAAATAGAAAGAAAAAAAAAATACTTATCTTTGTTTGCAAAGATCGAGCAAAACGCATAACAAAATGTTCCAACAAAGACAAATCAAAGTACCACCACCCACCCAACATCCATCCAAGCAATTGAACTTACCATTACATAGCACACCTCCTTTTTGTGGATGATAACGACATGAGTTAACTGATACTAAATCAAGTGATAATAAATGAAAATGCAGTTAGATGAGCATCCAAAACTATCAAGTAGCAAAGGCACTACAACAGATAACAGATTAGACAAACAACTTTCACAGCTAAATGAAATATTTCAAGATTGAAGAGATAGCATTATAACTAGATGCATCTGTCATTTTCTTGGGTTGCAAGCAATCCAAAATACTATAATTCTTCATATATATATTTATTTATTTATATTTTTTTTTTCACTATGTTGCATACTAAACCAACATTAAATTGCATTGAAGTCCCATGTATTTTCACTACTACAAAAAGTGAAAAAGACGACCAGAAAAACACGACGGTCTAAGTGAAAACCGTCGTTGTTTTTTAAAAGACGACGGTTTTATAAAACCGCCGTGAAATAACACATTAGACAACTAAAAAATGGAGTTTCAAATGGCTGTTCATAAAACACGACGTACTTAATTTAAAAACCGACGTCTTATTGAAATAGGATTTTCAAGAGGTAAAATCGAAGCCAACAAATAACGGCGGAAGTTATGAACCGACCGACGTAGAAAGTAAAGACGACGGTTTCAAAAAAAGCCGTCGTTTTTACCCGAAATTAACACGACCAAGTTTTCGTATAAGGCGCCGTATAATTACAAATAAATCCACGGCGGTAAAATACAAAATACCGCCGTATTAAATTAATGTACAACTACGGCAAAGGTAAATATAACGACGTCTTTCTCGTATTTCTACGACGACATCTTTAATTCTTACCAAGTTGGGGTTTTCATATAACGACGTATTATATAATTTAACGTCGTATTTGTCCACTTTATACGTCATACATTATATTTAAACCGTCGTCTGAATAAGAATTGTTTTTAACAATTTATTTCTTGGATTTTGTTATCCTACGTCGGTAGATCTACTTAACGACAAGAATTGAAATAACCACGACGGTTTATATAGAAAACCGCCGACATAATCAGATTATTCTGAGATCACAAGGGTTAGGAAATCTTACAAGATGGAACTCTGTTGCTCATCATCATCTTACCAGAAGACAATATTTTAGAGGTTAATGATGTATGTGTATTTGTGTCTTTGAGATACACAAACGCACATACACATTAACATCCAAAAAATTGCATCTGAAATTTGACGACGGCAGCCTCAGATTTGCAATCAGAGAGACAATTTTTTGGAAGTGAACATTCACATCCAAACAATTGCCTCCTAAAACTTCACGACGGCAGCCACAGATTTGCAATCAGCGAGACAATTTATTGAAAATTGGTGATTTGCAATCAGAGATGAGGTGAGAAGAAGTTGAAACCCTAATCGAATACTAAAACTGAAAGAACCCGTGGAAAAAAACCCTATTTATAATTAAAAAACCAAATCCACGTCGGTTATATTACACATAACGACGTTTAACAAAAATAATCCTCGTCGGTAACAAATACATTACGTCGTTTTCTTCTTACTTAAGACGACAAGAAACAACGACGGTATAACAAAAACAGTCGTTGTTTTATATTTTTATTTGATTTAAATCAGTCACCTAGAAAAGAAACTTTATAAATTCTAGAACATTAATTTCCTCGGGAAAAAAAACTATATGTATAAGGCACTGTTTTTGAAAAATAAACTATAAGAAAAAGGAGAAAAAAATTATATTTATAATAAAAAAATAAAATCCACGTCGGTTATATTACACATAACGACGTGTAAAAACGAATCCACGTCGTGAAAAAATAATACGTCGTTTTAGTTTAGTGTTATCCACGTCGGTATATTACAATAAAACGACGTATATTATGAAAATAAACGTCGTAACTTTAAAATAACCGTCGTGTTAAATATTTCTACCATGACGCGAGATATTGAGTTATCGACTTTTATTTAGGAGTTTACTACGGCGGTACCTACAACACTACTGTCGTATTATGTACCACGTCATAAGTTCAAATTAACGTCGTAGTTTGTCTATTAATACGTCGTCGTTATATGTAAACCGCCGTCTTATTACTATGAAACGGTTTGTATACATATACAACTTTTCGTCTACCTGACTTACACATGCACTGTTTCCAAACCCGAGAAAAATTTCAATCTCCCAGAGAAAACTTTTCGTCTTTTTCCTTGTCGAGCATCGCCGAATATCTCATCGTCTTCCTCTTGTCTTCGTCGCCTCTGAACTTAAACACCAAAATCCGAGAGAAAGCTTTCATTGCACGCAAAAGGTAAGCTTTCATTTCTCTGTTTTTGTTGCTATTTTTGTTGCTATTTTGCATGCTCATACTGTTTTTGTTTTGAAAATCTTTTTACCTTTTTTCTGGCGAAAATCATTTTTACTCTTTCAAGTTTGATAAAATACACAGAAAGAGAGGGAAAGTTTCAACTTTGAACACAACTAATTCAACTAAATAAGACGACGGTAGCTTTGTATTTGCGTGGTTAAATATGTAGACCACGACGGTTCGTCAGTCGTCCTAGCGTCGTCTTAAAATTGATCTAAGTTGTTTTTAAACAGACGGTCAAATTTTTATTTGCTTGTTTAGTTGCAGGTTTGATTTCTCTGAACCATGGTTTTCGTTTTTCCTAATTTGATAAAATACAGAGAGAAAGAAAGTAGGGTTTGGTATCTTATATAGACGACGGTATCTTATTATTGACGCCGTGTGAATGTTCATACCACGACGTTGTTTTAAGATACCGTCGTCTATAAAAAGATGCCAAAGCTTTTTTTCTTTCTATTTTATCAAATTAGGAAAAACAAAAACCATGTTTCAGAGAAATTAAACCTGCAATCAAACATTCACAGAGAAAGAAAAATGTTTTTGGTTTCTTATAAATACGACGGTAGCTTATTATTCACGTCGTGTGAATATCCATAACACGACGGTATATTAATATTTACGTCGTGTTAATATGAATATCACGACGTCGTGTAAATATCGCCGTAATAAGTTCTTATTACGTCTTATTTAATATTGTTTCGTCGTTGTTTAAACATTTGTATTGTTTCTTCTTTAAACATTTATTACGTCTGATGTTATGTTATTACGTCGTGTAAAATCTTATCATACGTCGTAGTTTATAAATAACCGTCGTTTGTGTTCTAATTTTTTCCCGAAATATTTTCACTTGCAGGTTTGTTTATTCTGTAACCATGGTTTCTCAAGACCAAAGTAAGTACTCTGGCTCCAAAAAAAATGGAGGTAAGGAGCTTGGAATGGAAACTCCTCAAGACAAGCCCTTGAAGAAGATGAAGTTTGTTTCATCTGCTGAGACAGAACCAAGCAGCCCGACAACAATTTCTGAGGATTCAAAGTCAGGTCGAGGTATGAGCACAATGCCTCGTGTTGTGAAGAGAAAATTGCAGAAAATCAAGCCAGTTGTTGAGTACAATAAAGGGGGAAAGGATGTGGCCCTGCACATACTGAGATGCAGTCCTACATTGGTGTGTTGGCACGCTCCAGAGTCCCACTTGTGGACAAGAAATGGGCTGAAATCCCCAATGATATAAAGGAGCAGATTTGGGAAGCCGTTGACATGGCTTTTGTGGTAGGTCAAGGGGGCAAGACCTCGGTGTTATCTTCTGCTGCCAAGAAATGGAAGGATTTCAAGTCTACACTGACAAGGCATTATATCCTTCCATACATCAAGGAGAGGGAGAAATTAAGCCAACCCCCTGAAGTATATAAATTCATAGAGAAAGCAGAATGAGATGCCTTTGTAGCTTCAAGGTTATCCAAAGAATTTGAGTCTGTGCATTCTCAACATGCACAGATTAGGGAGAAACTTGAGTACAATCATCGATTGTCTCGAAAAGGATATGCTGGTTTGGAGGATCAATTGGAGGAAACCATGCCTGGGGTAGAAATTGATCGATCTACCTTATGGAAGAAAGCTAGACAGGACAAACATGGTAACATCCCAGATCCAAAGGTGGCAGAGAAAGCAAAATTAATTGTAAGCCTACACACTCTGTTTTAAAAATTTATTAAACTGTGTATATATAATTCTTATTACGTCTAATGTTATATTTTTTCGTCGTGTCAATGATTTTACTACGTCGAAATATTTTAAAAAACGTCGTGAAAGATCTAAAACCTGGAATCACAACTCTGTTTTCTGTAAGTATAGATAAGACGTCGGTGGTTAATTTTTTCGTCGTTTTAATGTTATTACTACGTCGAAATGTTTTCAAAAACGTCGTGAAAGATCTAAATCTGGAATCACAACTCTGTTTTCTGTAATTACGAAAAAGACGTCGGTGGTTTATTTATTGCGTCGTTTTAAACATCTAACCACGTCGGTTTTAATTAACGTCGTTATAAATATATTATAACGTCGAGTTCTATTTTGGTGCGTCGTGTGAAATTATATACTGCGTCGTTTGTTTATAAATAACCGTCGTGTGTTTTCTTGTGCTGACTTTTTTGTATGTCTTTGTTTTAGGATGAATTGCAAAAACAAGTGGCTGAAGGCAGTCTGAGTGTAACTGGCAGTAATGATGTCTTGACCTTGGCTTTGGGTCCCGAGCATCCAGGGAGAGTAAGAGGGGTAGGTGCTGGGATTTCCCCTAGGCAATTCTTCAATTTACCTAGACCACAGAGGGTAAAGTTTGCTGATCAATTGAAGGAAAGTGTAAGACTTGTCCTTCAAGAGGAGACTAAGAAGATGGAAGCTAGAACCAAACAATTAGTAGAGGCTGAGAGGGAACATTTACTAAGTCAGCTTTCCCACCTCATCCCCAATTTTGATCCAAGCATGCTTAAACCGAAAACTAGCCCCTCTCAAAACCAAGGTCTACAGCAAAGCCCCATAAATCCAATGTCTGATAAAGCTAGCTGTTCTGGGGCTGAAGGGAGATCCCAACATTTAGAGGATGATACTGCCAAAAATGGGGAGCAGCAGGAAGAAAGCGGTAACATAAGCGAACTTTGAATTCTCTGTTTTTTTTTTACATTAGACGTCGTTATTATGAATAAACCCGTCGTTTTAAAACCATACCACGACGATTTTATAAATAACCCGTCGTTTTTATTTAAATATCACGTCGTATTTAGTTTACTTGTTTTACACGCCACTAGACGTCGTACTTTGTGGTTTTTAGACGACGGTTTTAGTCCTTAACGACGTAATATACAATTACCACGACGTTTATTATTTACCATCGTTTAATAATTTTAAGACGTCCATAATTCTTACATACCGTCTTAGGTTATGCCTTACCACGACGTTTTGGTTTAATTTTTTTACTCTCTGTACAATCTGTCTTATATATATATTTCTTTATTATTTAAAACAGAAATCTGGGGCTTTAGATAATCAAGATGAAGAGAAGAAAGGAGAAAACAAAGATGAAGGGAAGAAGGAAGAAAAACAAGAGAAAAAAGATGAAGGACAAAAGGAAGAAACAAATGATGAAGAGAAGAAAGAAGAAAAACAAGAAGAAGAAAAGCATGACGAGGAGGTATATTCTCATAACTTTGCCTTTTTAATTTGTTTTTCACATTTCAGACGTCGATATTTTTCTTTAAACCGTCGTTTGTTTTCACATTAGACGTCGGAATTTATTTTCTACGACGTCTATAGTTATATAAAACGACGGTATTTAATTATCGTCGTTTAAATTATAATAAGACGACGTTTTTTAATTTAAACCGTCGTTTTTAATGAATTACCACGTCATTTTATTTTGCTTTATTTCTTTAAACAGGGTACTGAAGTAGTTGATTATTCGAATGTGGAGGTGCCATCTTCCTTACAGTCCCTTTGTCGTTATGTGGAAACGACACTAAAGCCTCAGGAGAAGATCATGACCTTCAACATTGAGAAGGAGGTGTTTGGTGCAGCTCGAAGTACCTTCGTCTTGCATGAAGATATTACACAGTTTGCAGGCATGGAAGAAATTGGGGCTACTGTGGTTGCAGTATATATGAGGTTTGTCATAATCAAATATCAAACATTATATCATAAGACGTCGGTTGTTTAATTATTACGTCGTTTTAAACCACTAAAAACGTCGTTCTTTTTCTACCGTCGTGATAAATTAGTTATCACGTCTGTTTCTATTTCATTTCGTCGTGTGAAATTGTATAATACGTCGTTTGTGTATAAATAACCGTCGTTTGTTTTATATATTTAGGTGCTTATATGATGTTTTGAGAGACGCAAATATGTGCAGCATGGTTGGCTTTATCGACCCTGCTCAAGTTAGTGCCAATTTGGGTCACTAAGCGATGATCACGAATTGTAGCCAGTCGACTTCAAAAAACAGATGGTGAACAGATTTTCATGATGCCTTACAATCCAGGGTTAGTCTCCTTAAAAGGATTTTGTTTGTATGATTTTCACTAATTGACCACTTATAAAACTGTTTAACTAATTCTGTGTCGTTTGAAACATCTAACCACGTCGGTTATTTATTTATTGAGTCGTTTGAAACAACTAACCACGTCGGTAGTTAATTATCGTCGTGATAAATTTATAATAACGTCGATGATTAAGTTATTACGTCGTGTGAAACTATATAATACGTCGGTTTTTATATTAACCGTCGTTTTTTATTTTATTTTTGTGCAGCCGTCATTGGGTCTTGCTGATTGTGAGGGCAAAGAGGGAAACCGTCTATTTTCTGGATCCTCTGCCTGGAAATCGTGTGGTTGATGAGGAGGGCAAAAACATCGTGAACAGTGCTTTAAAAATTTATAATTCCCACATAGGCAGACCAGGCCGTAAAGCACCAATCTGGAAAACTCGCCAGGCACACCAAAGCAACCCAGCAGTGTCGAATGCGGGTATTATGTGATGCGCTTCATGAGGGACATCATCATGGATCCTTCCTTGGAGTTTGAGAAGAAGGTAAGAATAAAATTTTCAGAAACATTTTTTGTGGTTTTTTGTATTATCAACGACGGTCATTTAAAATTACCGTCGTTGAATCGATATACTACGTCGGTTATGATAAAACAACGTCGTCTGTCTCTGAATTTCTTTTTATTTTGTAAAGCTTAATAATCATTGTTTATGGATTGCAGTTTGCCAAGGGAAAAGATCAAGCGCCATACCCCCAAGCAGCCATTGATGAAGTCAGGAAAGAATGGGCAGAGTTTGTTTGCCTTCATATGGATTAGATGATTGTTGGAACACTTGATATTTTTATATAATATATAATTTTTTCTATAATATATAATGTCCAAATTTTGTTTATAATATACATCCTTTTTTTCCCTGAAAATTTGTTGAGGTTTTCATAATATAAAAGAAAAAACAAATTGCGTAACCGACGTGTAATAACTTTCCAACGACATAATTATGTAAAAACCGACGTAAAATGATATTTAGACGTGATGGGGCGTACATAAGACGTCGTTTTGATGACAATTTCGCCATGGTTTCGCTTTTAAACGACGTGCTTTTGAACAAGTAAGTCGTTTATTAGGGTCTAGGTTAATACCTTATAACGACGGTGATTAGGTCGTTGAATATGTATTTTACGTCTGATGGTGAAACATCCGTCATGGTTTCTCTTTTCAACGACGTCTTTTTACATGTGAGTCGTTTATTATTATTTACAACGTCGTGGTTTGTTGTTGACATAAGAATATTTTATTATTTTTAATTCAAAATTTTAAAAATAAATTTAAAATAAATTCAAAAAATTCAACTTCAACTCCTATGAAGTCATTGATATATTTTCTTCCCCCTAAAACCCAAAAAATGCAGTTTGTGTAATAAAAGATTAAAATGTCCAACCTAAATAAAATTGTTTTGATGAGTCATAGCATCACTTACATAGTTTGATGGTTTAGGGTCTAGGGTTTGGGATTAGGGTTGTTATTTATTAGGGTTTATGGTTAAAGTATAATTTTTGGGGTTTAGGGTTTATGTTTGTTATTTCTTAGGATGTAAAACCATAAACAATTTTATAAAATTAAATTTTACAAATATATAATTTAGGGTTTTAAAGTTTAGGGTATTACTTTTAACGACGGTGATTGAGTCGTGGAATATGGAGTTTACGTCGTATGGCGAAAAATCCGACGTCGTTTCTCTTTTAAACGACGTTTTGTTTACACGTGAGTCGTTTGTTATTGTTTACAACGTCGGTAGTTAATTAACCTCGTCGTGGTTTGTTGTTGACATAAGAATATTTTATTATTTTTAATTCAAAATTTTAAAAATAAATTTAAAATAAATTCAAAAAATTCAACTTCAACTCCTATGAAGTCATTGATATATTTTCTTCCCCCTAAAACCCAAAAAAATGCAGTTTGTGTAATAAAAGATTAAAATGTCCAACCTAAATAAAATTGTTTTGATGAGTCATAGCATCACTTACATAGTTTGATGGTTTAGGGTCTAGGGTTTGGGGATTAGGGTTGTTATTTATTAGGGTTTATGGTTAAAGTATAATTTTTGGGGTTTAGGGTTTATGTTTGTTATTTCTTAGGATGTAAAACCATAAACAATTTTATAAAATTAAATTTTACAAATATATAATTTAGGGTTTTAAAGTTTAGGGTATTACTTTTAACGACGGTGATTGAGTCGTGGAATATGGAGTTTACGTCGTATGGCGAAAAATCCGACGTCGTTTCTCTTTTAAACGACGTTTTGTTTACACGTGAGTCGTTTGTTATTGTTTACAACGTCGGTAGTTAATTAACCTCGCCGTGGTTTGTTGTTGACATAAGAATATTTTATTATTTTTAATTCAAAATTTTAAAAATAAATTTAAAATAAATTCAAAAAATTCAACTTCAACTCCTATGAAGTCATTGATATATTTTCTTCCCCCTAAAACCCAAAAAAATGCAGTTTGTGTAATAAAAGATTAAAATGTCCAACCTAAATAAAATTGTTTTGATGAGTCATAGCATCACTTACATAGTTTGATGGTTTAGGGTCTAGGGTTTGGGGATTAGGGTTGTTATTTATTAGGGTTTATGGTTAAAGTATAATTTTTGGGGTTTAGGGTTTATGTTTGTTATTTCTTAGGATGTAAAACCATAAACAATTTTATAAAATTAAATTTTACAAATATATAATTTAGGGTTTTAAAGTTTAGGGTATTACTTTTAACGACGGTGATTGAGTCGTGGAATATGGAGTTTACGTCGTATGGCGAAAAATCCGACGTCGTTTCTCTTTTAAACGACGTTTTGTTTACACGTGAGTCGTTTGTTATTGTTTACAACGTCGGTAGTTAATTAACCTCGCCGTGGTTTGTTGTTGACATAAGAATATTTTATTATTTTTAATTCAAAATTTTAAAAATAAATTTAAAATAAATTCAAAAAATTCAACTTCAACTCCTATGAAGTCATTGATATATTTTCTTCCCCCTAAAACCCAAAAAAATGCAGTTTGTGTAATAAAAGATTAAAATGTCCAACCTAAATAAAATTGTTTTGATGAGTCATAGCATCACTTACATAGTTTGATGGTTTAGGGTCTAGGGTTTGAGGATTAGGGTTGTTATTTATTAGGGTTTATGGTTAAAGTATAATTTTTGGGGTTTAGGGTTTATGTTTGTTATTTCTTAGGATGTAAAAACATAAACAATTTTATAAAATTAAATTTTACAAATATATAATTTAGGGTTTTAAAGTTTAGGGTATTACTTTTAACGACGGTGATTGAGTCGTGGAATATGGAGTTTACGTCGTATGGTGAAAAATCCGACGTCGTTTCTCTTTTAAACGACGTGTTGTTTACACGTGAGTCGTTTATTATTGTTTACAACGTTGGTAGTTAATTAACCCCGCCGTGGTTTTTCATAGTTTTAACGCCTCTTTTGATTTTGCGTGGTACATATTTTACCACGACGTCCTTAATGTAATTAGCGTCATGTTTAATGTTAAATTTTAACGACGCGTGTTTTTTCGGTCGATGTTTTAAAAAGCGCGGTTTCTTAAAATATTCGCGGGACCTAAAATTTTCAGATTTGGCTCTTATTTTTATACTTCTAACCCTGAACCCTAAAATTGTCAGATTTCGCGCAACATAACATTTCGCTCTCTCACTTCATCTCTAATTCAAAGTTGGGCCAGGCTGTGTCAAATCCAATTTGGTCATAATCTGTGAGCTCTGCCAACCTGTAAGTACAAACCCTCTCTTCCCCTTGTAAATTCATTGAATGATATATTACGTTGTTTTGTTAAAGGGTTTTAGGTATATGTTTTGCGATCTGTTAATAATGTTGTTAAAGGGTTCATGGATTTTCTGTTTAATGTTTTCTTGATCACTCTCTGTTATGTTGAATTGGGAATGGATTTCATTTTGTCGGATCTTTTAATCACTCTCTGTTATGTTGAATTGGGAATGGATTTATTGTTTTCATGCTTAGTATATGTTGGTTTCACGTATATGTTAGTTTCTTGCTTGGTTTCATGTCTATGTTGTGTTGTTAATAGGGTTTTCGGATCTTGAAAATAAACTGGATATCGACGCGTTTTCAGGCATACAACGACGGTTTTTACTTTAAACCGTCGTTGTTATTCTATACACGACGGTGTTATGTAACTACCGTCGTGGTTATAATTAGACGACGTAAAATCCGTCGTCTATAAATGTCAAATACGTCTGTTTTTGTTTAAAAACCGTCGTCTATATTGTATATTACTTGCTATTAGACTTTATATAATCTGCTATAGTGATGGTCATTGCTTTCCTTTTCACTTTATTATATATAATAGGGTATAGTGTCGGAGATGGATAAGTCATGGATGCACTCGGATAGAAGATCGAAGGCATATGAGTTAGGGGTGGAAGCATTTTTGAACTTTTCTGTAGAAAATCTTCTAACTACCACACATATCCGTTGTCCATGTGTTAAATGTGTTAATTTGAAATTGTTTGGGGTTGGAATTATAAGGGATCACTTATACTTTAATGGAGTTGACCAAAGCTATAAGAATTGGACATTTCACGGAGAACCTTGGGAAGCAGCTACTAATGCTAGTAGAAATGTTGAAGAAGATGATGACCATAGTAGGTACAGTTTTGTGTCGAAGAAATAGAGATGGATGATAATGATTTTGGTGATTTTGGATATGATCCTTATGAGTTTGCCAATGTGATTGGGGATGGAGATCAACCATTGTACCCTGGTTGTAGAAAGTACACGAAGTTATCGGCATTAGTGAAGTTGTATAATTTGAAGGCAAAATATGGGATGAGTGATGGCTGTTTTACAGAATTATTGATACTTCAAGGCGATTTGCTTCCAGAAGGAAATACAATACCGGCCTCTATGTATGAGGCAAAAAAGACTTTGTGTGCATTGGGGCTGAGTTATGAGAAAATGCACGCATGCCCCAATGATTGCATCTTGTATAGGAAGGAGTATGAGGATTTAACTCATTGTCCTAATTGTGGTATCTCAAGGTGGAAGGAAGGCAAAGATTCAATCTTGAAAGAGGGTGTGCCAGCGAAGGTGGTGTGGTATTTTCCTCCAATTCCAAGGTTTAAAAGGATGTTTCGATCACATGAGACTGCTAAGAGTTTGACTTGGCATGCTGCTAGAAAATCAATTGACGGTTATATGTCTCATCCAGCGGATTCCCCGTCTTGGAAACTTCTTGATGATAAATGGCCCGAGTTTGGTAATGAGCCGAGAAACTTGAGATTGGCTCTGTCATCGATGGATTCAATCCCCACAGTTCTCTAAGTAGCAGATATAGTTGCTGGCCAGTTATCTTAGTTACATATAATCTCCCTCCTATGGCTGTGCATGAAACGAAAGTTCATGATGTTGACCTTATTGATTTCCGGTCCTAAACAGCCCGGAAATGATATAGACGTCTACTTGGAGCCTTTGATTGATGATTTAAAATCTTTGTGGGATGGGATTGGAGGAGTGTATGATGCACATAATGAAGAATACTTTACACTCAGAGCTGCATTAATGTGGACAATTAATGATTTCCCCGCCTATGGAAACTTATCTGGTTGTGTTGTTAAAGGATATAAAGCTTGTCCAATATGCGGCGATGATACACCTAGTCACAGGTTGAAAAATGGCCACAAAATTTGTTACATTGGGCATAGAAAATGGTTACCGATCAATCATCCATATAGGAGGCAACGTGCAGCTTTTAATGGGAAACCTGAATATGGCACGCCTCCTGAGCCATTAACCGGAGAAGAAGTGCTGCATATGGTTGAAGATGGTGACAGAGTTTGTTGGAAGAAGAAATCAATATTCTTTGATCTCGAGTATTGGAAATACCTTCCTGTGAGGCATGTCCTAGATGTTATGCACATTGAGAAGAATGTTTGCGATAGTATCATTGGTACATTGCTGGAGATCCCTGGAAAAAATAAAGATGGGATTGCTGCTCGATTAGATTTATTGAACATGAGGGTCAAAACTGATTTGCAACCCGAGTATGGAGAAAGACGTACTCGTTTGCCTCCCGGGCCTTGGAATTTGTCAAGAGCAGAGAAGAGAGAGGTTTGCAATTCTTTCTATGGTATGAAGGTCCCTGAAGGTTATTCTTCAAATATAAAAAATCTTGTATCTTTACAAGATTCAAGACTTCTTGGCCTTAAATCACATGATTGTCATACCTTAATGCAACAATTGCTCCCTGTGGCAATTCGTTCTGTTTTGGAGAAGCCTGCAAGGTATGCAATAACTCGTTTGTGCTTCTTCTTCAATGCTATATGTGCAAAGACTGTTGATGTTTCCAAGCTAGATAAGTTGGAAGAAGATGTAGTAGTTACTTTGTGTTTACTTGAGAAGTACTTTCCCCCTTCATTCTTTGATATCATGGTTCATCTAGTAGTACATCTTGTCGAGAAGTTCGTCTGTGTGGGCCAGTATATTTTAGATGGATGTACCCGTTTGAAAGATATATGAAAGTGCTAAAGGGGTATGTTCAGAATCGTACTCGTCCCGAAGGTTGCATTGCTGATCGGTATATAGCTGAAGAAGCTGTAGAGTTTTGTCGAGCATTTATCGATGTTAGTACAGTTGGAGTGCCTTCAAGCCAAAAGATGGGAGTTTCAAAGCCATTATCAGGTTGCACAGTGAGCGTAGTTGATCGGGACTGTTGAACCAAGCACATCTATATGTCTTGGAGAATACGGAGGAAGTCCTACCTTATATCGAGTACGTATGAGTTTTATTCTTTAAGTTTCCATTTTAAATTATTTCTTATGTTTATCTTATATGTTTGGGACCGTAATACTTGAATTTTGTGTGTCATGTAGGCAACATATGATTCACATCCAGACCACTTATCCAAAATTTAGAAAGAGAACAAAGTGGCTGCAGGATAAGCACAATAGCACTTTCATTCAATGGCTACGCTTCAAGGTATATGTTATTGAATAACATATTGGACTTTTAATTTTCTTCTTTCTATGTTAGATTGAATGAAGTTATATGATTAATTTGCAGGTTCAAAGTGAACTTAATGAGGAAGACAATCATGGCGTATCAGAAAATTTAAGGTGGCTAGCAGCTGGTCCAAACATGGCAGTGCCATTATATAGGAGCTATCTCATTAAAGGTATTAAATTCAACATCAAGGCACAAGATGATGTGCGGACAACTCAAAATAGTGGAGTTTATTTACTTGCACATACTATGCAAGTTGCTAGTGCCAAGGATAAAAACCCAATTCTCTCAAATATGGGTTTCTATGGTGTCATTCAAGAAATTTGGGACCTTGACTACCAAAAGTTTACAATCCCAGTCTTTAGGTGTGATTGGATTGATAATACTTCTGGTCTTGTAGTGGACGAACTTGGATTTACCCTTGTAGATTTGAGTAAAATTGGACATAGGAATGACCAATTTGTTTTGGCTTCTCAAGTCAAACAAGTATTTTTTGTTGACGACCCGATGCATCGTGGTTGGTCGGTAGTGTTATCAATGCCTAATAGAGAATATAATGATGTTATTGGTGATGATGTCTTAGGTGATGTGAGAATTGAGTGTGAGCCATTTACTAGGGGATGCCAAATGTTGACACATTTGATGAAGTGGTGGTTGAGTTAGGGAGTCAAAATATTCGAGATGGGTGTGAAGATATATGGGTTGAATGATGCTTTTAATTGGCAGTGTATGACATTAATTTTGTAATATATTGTAATGTGATTTCTTCACTTTCATTATACAGGTTTTGGCCACAAAACAATCGAACAAAAATTACTGGTTCCAGATTACAAAACACGACGGTTTTGATAAAAATGTAATAAAACGACGTCTGTTCTAATAAATAACGACGTTTTGGAGCATTCAACGACCGCAATATATTTACCGACGTCTTAAAGCAAAGTAACAATGAAGAACCACGACGCTATTGTGAAACAGTAATCCAGGATAACACGTCGGACAAGCATAAAGAACCGCCATGTAATTCAAAATAACACGACTCCAATCCCATAATACCGACGTCTAAAAGATGAGAATTTTAACCTGAACGTTACAAAAGACGACGTCGTCATGAATTTACCACGTCGTAAGTTCTTTAATAAACGAAGTGGAAAAGGATGAATTCACGACGGTATTTGAAGTCCATTAAATTCGTCGACGTTAAGATGAATTAGACGACGTTAATTTTTTTAATGAAGACGTATAAATTATTAAACACGACGGTCTTTTTCATGGTACCGACGTTGTATATAGACGACAACGTCGTCCTTATAAATTACTGTGTCGTAATTAATGACCCCATCATTTTTTCCACGTCGTTTATTTTCAAAATATGACGTATAAATTCTGTAATACGGCTCTCATTTATTTGGAACCGACGTTGTTTATTCATTTCAACGTCGTCTAAGTAAATACATACGTCGTAATTAATGAACCTGACATCTATTTCCACGTCATAATTCATAAAAAATCGAAGTGGAAAATTTATTTTACGACGGTTGTGGGAAATGTTGTGACGTAGTAGGTGTCAATAACGTCGTCTATTATGATTGTAAAGACGTCGTATTTATATTTGTCATCTGTTTCCTTTTTAACGACGTTTTTTTTGTTGGAGTTGGTCGTCTATTCTCATCCTCGATTGTTTTTTATGTCTTTTTGCAGCACAAAGACGTCGGTTTTTATTTTTTGATGACGTTTTTTGTTTTAACAACGACGGTTATTCACCGTCGTGGTTTTGTTATGGAAAAGATGTCGGTGGATTCCACGACGATTTGAAAACAGAATACACGACGGTGAATACCCGTCGTGGTTTTCCTTTTTTGTAGTAGTGTTTCCTTTTATAAATTAAAAAATACAAGGATGGCATAAAAGTAAAAATAAAAATCAAGTAAAAAAAATTCATAGCTGAACGAGAAATTGAGGTCATTTCAGTGACAACAGAAGAATTAGTCTGAAACTCAGAATAGAAACAAACATGTATTTTTTTCTTCATACGTAAAGCAACTCAACAATAAACGGAATGATGTGGTGCATAGGTTTACTCAGAAAGTTCTTTATTTTCCTACATTTTCTCATCAACCAAACAGGTAATATAAATTAACAGCGACATTGGTTTCTCATATTGGATAATTTTTATGGCATTCTAATCAATTCATCTCATATGTACTTGAAAATTGGTACAAAGCTCTTACTTGAAATTTTTCCTGACGCCAAGATTTTACGACACCGAAATATCTGAGTGGCCTTCCAAAAAACTAGATCAATACCGAAATGATAATACTAGAAGTGAAGACGAGTGAAACGAGTAAAGTAACTCCCATAGAACAGTTTGGGATCAAGACTGAAACCGTATGGGTTCATTGCGATACTGAGCCAAATTAGGAGGATCGAAGACATAAAGAGTGTACTGGCAATCGTGTTTTGGGTTTCGATAATGAATATTGGCGTATTATCTTTGATAATTGTCACCACCACAGCATAATCCAATTGTTGTACTGTTTCGGTTCGTATCCCACATGCGATAATTCACAGTGAGACAGTATAGTTATCATGTGGTTAATTTATGATTTTACATGTCTCCTTCCTGTAAGGAGATACTTATCCTTCCTGCAAATGTAAGGAGATACTTGTTCTTCCTATGAATCACAATTTGACATATATGCAAAAATAATTCATCAAAAACTAGACACATGTCACACTCTTGTTGGTATGAATGTAGGAGGTCATACTTACATGGTAAGGAATGAAGTATTTTCTGTTAACTTAAGGCCGTTAAATGAATTCAGGTACCATATGTGTTTGAGCAAATTTCTCACGGGAGAATATTCGCATGTGATTCTTCCACTCTTTGAGCTTCCTTCTTTTCTTCTTCCTTAGTTCCCGTAAAATAAATTTAAGTCAACGGACCACACTTGAGGGTGTTGGCCAAAGGCCCTCTGATGCTTAAGTTAATTACATGATCTTGAGAAAAATGTGAAAATAACAGAAAGGTCGAAGTTTTCTCTCATGGGGGCTGAGCGGCCTCAGCTATGTGTGGTGGCCAAAGCCGTGAGAGAGAGAGAGAGAGAGAGAGAGAGAGAGAGAGACGGCAAGAAAGAGAGAGTGAGAGTGATTTCTCTAGGGTTTCAGAATTACCTCTTGTGTGATGTGTAGCCATGTATTAATAGTCTCCTTGCTTGGCTAAGGCTTGAAAAATAATCCTTATTTAATTAGAATTATTCTTACCCAAAAAGATTACAGGAATTAATCAAAGTGATTTGTTGGAAATTGGTTCCTTAATTTAGAGAGATACCTATGTCCTATTTAATTAGGGTAATTAGTTGACCTAAGGAATATTCATTTTTCTACATGTCATCTTCTTATTGGTTGCTGGAATATATGTTCTCATAGTGTGCTACAATTGCGTACGTGTCTAATAAACATTTTGTGTTGCCCAAAACGGTCTAGTCCTGTGAGACATAGCCTTATTTTGTAAACTAATGGTCTTAAGTTCAAACCTCTATGACACTTTAGACTCCAACCATGTATAGGGAATGGTGGTCATTTGGGTCAAAATGAAATCTGGGACGAAATTTGGCCTAACTTTACAATTCAAGCGGAATTTCTATGGGGCCCAAGTCGAAGCCAACTTGCACAACACGTGAGTCTGCAAGGTTAGAGAATAAAAGAGTTTGAGTCTTGAAAATACATAGTATGGAGGGTGAAATTTTGGGTTTAGCCTCATTTGCTAGGGTTAGAGATGGTCTTAATAGTGTGTGTATGAGACTCATCATCTCCCTTGTAGTTTAGATTATCGCTTGCATTAAAACATAATAATAAAGGGTGTTGATTTTCTCACTCCTCTTTTGTCCACTTAAAACATCGTTTGTCATTTCTTCGATAACCTTCTTTTGAACAACAATAAGTTACTCTTGTCACCAAACCCATCTTGTTTTTGGCATGATATTGTTTCCTTACATTGAAACCGCTTCTGCCACCATAATTGACATAAAACTTATATGCACACTCTCATGAGAACTAAACTCCCTATTAAGTATATCCAACTCAACTTTTTCTTAATTGTCTTTAAATGGTTCATCCAAACTATTAGTAGGTGAATTAGGAGTAAATGTCTCAAGTTAGGACTCACCTTGTAAATCAACTCCAAAATCAATACATGGCTCATTGATTAGTTGTGGACAATCCATCTCCATTAACCTGAAATACAAAAAAATGTATGGACAAAAGAGTTTTTATTTTTTATTTTATTCTTTATAGGGAGAACAAATGTGTCATTTAGGAACGTGGAGTCATTGAAGAATTAGTGTTATGACATATAATTTGTTATGCATACCCAATTTATGAATTGAAAATAACAAAATTCTGCGTGACCCACAAAATTCATTGATCAAAAGAAAGCAAAAATATTTACTCATTGAAGATACGCATAATAGAGCAGATTAGCTTCACAACTCAAATGCTCAATACACTCAAAGTAACAAAAGAGAACAGTAGCCACAACACACCCAAAAATATGATCAATACATCCAGCTCTTAGCACAAAGGACATAGCAACATATAAAGGATATTGATGACTTAAGCATATTCCTGTCCTTGTTTTCTTTGATACTACTATAATATCTTCTGTATATGACAAATATATAGGTTTGAATTCTTGTAAATCATATATGGGTAATACTAAAAGAGAAATCGATAATTTTCTTTCTCTTCCTTCCAAACCTTGTTCTTCTTTCCTTCTACATAAGAATTCATCAATAATTCAAAATAACCCATTCATGATATGATTATCCCTAGATTCCAAGAACTCATCCACCAATTTATAAAATTTAAAAAGAAACACATAGATACCTGAGGCATATGAGAATCTAAGAACAAGACAACAACCATGGTATTGATGAAGAACACATGAAAAGCAAGATTTCTTGTTTGTAGGGCAATACTGGAGCTTATTATTCCTTGAGCTCCACGACTAGAATGAAGGAGTAAGAGGGTTTTCTTGAGTTTTTTTGGTTGCTCAAGGAATAAGGGCTAAGATTGTTTGCTCAATAAAAGTTGTGGCACAATATCGAACGTTAGATTGTATTAATAGTCAAGATTGAAGGCATAATAATGGTAATTTAGTTTCCAACAAAAAAAAAAAGGTAAGTTAAAAGAAAAAAAACGAAAGTTAAAAGAATTGACACATGTCAATAATATATTGGTTTTAAGGAGTAGCTCCTTCTCAATCTTAAGGAGCCAAGCTTTTGTTAGTAGTATGTTCTTAAAACCAACTAATTATACGATAATTAATATTAAGAACATCTTATTTAATGACTTATTAAGTTATTCATGGGTAAGATCAGTTGTTTTCGACCATGATATTTGATATATTATCATAATATTAAAACAACTATAGTCTTAGGAATATATAAGTGGACATGAGAACTATGTAATGAGATTGTATACATTGAGACTTATCATGTTCCATAATCCTAAATATGTTCTTGGTCAAAGGAGTATCAATTGGGCGTTGATATTTTGCCAAGACCAGTACACACAGTATCTTCTCTATATGAAGAGAATGTCATTGAGTGTAGTGATACCAAGATATGTGTGTTGGTACTTGCAGGAGAACAAGTACACTAAAGCAATCAAATACATAAGTTCAAGAATGGAAGTATCTACTCACATTTCACACTAGAACTCATAGATTGCAATGGTGCAAACTAATCCTTAGATATGAAACATCATAGATGTCTTGTGGATATATTATTTGGCTTTGAGGGCACTATATAGTTGTGTTGTAGAAGACATGACCCAAATATGTTTATCAGGACTCTCAATAAAGTCATGGAGGCAAATGAATGTACAACAAGGGATCTCTACTCTCAATAAGGAGATAGAATACTACAAGGATATGATTGATCAAATCTCTGCGCAAAGTAATGTATAAGATTTGAAAGAAGAGGTCTTCAAATCTTACCAGGATAATCATATAAAGTAATAATTCACATTAGGATATTTGGCATTAGATTACATTATCTAATATTATGAATAAGATTGTACAAGAGAAGGATTCAATTGCACGGTCATTCCAATTTGAATAGGTTCTTCCGTACCCTTTATTTAGCTCGGATAACAATGACATGTTGCTAGGCATCAACCATGGTTTGTGGAAGTCTTGAAAGGTTCAATCATAATTAACCTTCACTAATAGGAAGAATTAAATAGTGAGATTTAATTCACAAGTTAACTTAGAGAAATTGAGTCAATTCGCTATCTTGCTACAAGGAATTTATGGATTGCACACTGAGAAATGTGATTAGAGAAATAAATGAAGAGGATAAGACGTTAAAAGTCAACAGTCAACAGTCAAAGTCAACATGTTTGACCAAAACGGATGACCAAGTCAAAATATTGGACTAAGGATATAACTTAATGGTTAAGTCACAAATCACAATTAAAATGTTAATTGTGAAGTTAGTTTGACGGTTGGACTCAATTTGGGCATTAAAGGCATTTTGGGCCAAATGGCAAAATAGACCAAGGACCCATTGGGCCTAGGAACATGTTTTGTATGACAACACAAGCTAAATAAGCCCAAGAGGAGCCCAAGAAGAGATAGAGCCGAAATTCCCTATTGAGAATTTCTCATCATATTTTGTTGGCTATAAAGCCACACTTTGACATTTTTCAAGGTAGGATTTTCGGCCTCCAAACCATGAAGTGTTGATGTGTAGGTGAGACATCCTCCCTCTCATCTTCTTAACCAAAAATTGAACCAACTAAGAGGTAGTCTAGCATCTAAGGCCTCTTGGTTGATCTTCTCTCCATCTCTTGTCCATTTTGGTGTGGTGAGGTAGATGGCTTTTCCTTTGGAGCATCTTGGTTGAGGAATCTATATGCTAAGAGGAGATTGAAGGCCTTTCCAACGAGGTGATCATTCTTGGTTCTCCAAGAAAAGTCTACAAGGCTAAAAGTTTAACATTTCTTCTCTTTTCTATTTTGTGCTCAAAGAGACTAGATCACAAGATGTTTGGGTTAAAATGAAAAAAAGGCTTAACTTAACTAGAATAAGCATAATCAATCCACCATTATGAATGTTTATGTGTTATATGTTGTTGCTAAATTCATTCCAAACCATGAGATGCAAAATGTTTCCTTCAACTTTTCCCACTGATGATTTGCCCCTTAAATTTGTACCTGACAATGCTTGGCTTTTGACATATTAAGAGCCATTCCTCCTCAACAATGACGTGGGCTCCTTAAAAAATAACTCATGTTTCCTTTCTTCTTCTTTTTTTTTTCCCTTTCTTTCAACGCTTTTAACCAAGCATTATGTCTGGTTTTACTCAAGCCTTCGCCCATGTAAACCTCTGGTCAATTTTGGCGCCCAAGACCCTGGATTGAAATCATTATGTGCTTTTAATTTTTGGTTTTTGATTTGCAGCCAGAGTAGAAATTTGATTGGTTGATTTGAATACCAGATTTTGATGAAGTGGGGGAGGAGAGAGATAAAGAAATAAAGACTAGTAAAGTCACATTTGAAACCTAGAATCCCCACCTTCGCTTACCTCAGATTTGGAGGGTAGAAAGTCGCTGATCTCCACTATTTCAGGTGTGAAGAGAGAGAGAGAGAGAGAGAGAGAGAGAGAGAGAGAGAAGAAAAAAGAAAATTGGTAGGCTGCTTGCTCGTCCTTATCGATTCAGTGGCGAGGTTGGTGATGAGGGTGGATTTAGAACAGGGGCGACAGTGGGTGACTGCGCGTGCGGTGGCTTTGTAGTGTTAGTTTGGGGAAGCTTCATTTAAAACCAGCTAAAAAGTTAGGTCAAAAGATTTGAGAGGGAAAAAAGAAAAGAAAGAAACACGTGATGTTTTTTTGACAACGGGAGAACATTTAGTATTCTTAATTTTAAAAAAAGGAATAAAGGTCAATTGAAAATTAGGTACAAGTTCAAGGAACAAATCACCAGTTTAGCCTTGAGAAAAATAACAAGTGATGAAAAACAAAATCGAGGCAAAATATGATAACCAACAATGTATATTATAATCTTTTTAATCAAACCCTTAGAGCATGTCCACCCCAAAAGGCTAAGGCTAAGGCTAAAGCAATGTTATTATTCACGTGAATAGTTTGCCTTTTTTGGTTCCACCCCAAAAGGCTAGGGCAAGGGCAAGAAAAAAAAAATGCAACAAAATATAAACTTGTTATGTATTTATAGGGAAAGTGAATAAAATTGTTATGTATTTATAGCGAAAACATTGATAATTTTTTGGCTTTTTATTTTTTTATAAATAAAAAAATTGATTTTTTTTTTTTGAATTTTTTTGACTCACGACGTTAGCGTCCTCGGTGAAGCCAGGCAAGATCTGCCCTTGGGCTTGCCCGAGCTGCAGTGTTGGAGGTCCAAAACCGAGGGAATGAGCCTCTTGCCCTGGCTAAAGTCCCGAGGTGGAGAGCATCTCCAGCAGCCTCTTCAACCTCACCATTAAAGCTGCAACCATTTTCTCTCTTTTCAGGACTGGTAAGTTGTCTCTGGCTTTTCAAACATTTAATTTTACTTTAAAAAAACAAAACCTACCTTGAAAATGTTAAAAACATCACTAACTCCCTTTTTTATTTTCATATAATAAATACATAAACATTTTTCAAATGTTTTCATTATTTTCATATTGTTGGAGATGCTCTTAATATAATAGGTAAAGTGCCAAATACCCCCCCTAAACTATCACATTAGTTGAAATCTACACCATGAATTAATTTTTCAGCTAATTTAGCATTCATACTAAATTTTATAACCAATTTACCCTCCACTGTTAGTTTTTGGCAATTTCCATCCAAATCTCTATTAAAAAAGTCATATGTTAAGCACATGCTTCACTGTTGAATTAAAAATTAATTTTTTTTAACCTCTCTTTTATTCTATCTCTTTGCTAGACGCTAGTCTCGAACCCATATGGGTTTTTGGCTTTGAACACAATTCCAACAAGTTATTGGAGACCAACAATTTTTTTTTCTGCTTCGCCAAGGAGCTCAAATGAGAGAAATCAATTGAAGAGAGAAGAGGTTAAAATCAATCGTTGGAAAATCCAAATTGGGGGCTGGGTAATATGGGTTTTGGAGGTGCAGGGTAATTTGGGTTTGAAGGGTGTTGGTTCTGATCACAGACATACCTTCTTCCTCACCTCCTTGTTTGTCCTTTGTTTTAGCTTCGATGGTAAGTTGTTTGTCCTTTGTCTTATATGAAGCTGAAGGTGCTGAAGGTTTTGTTCTTTCTGAAACACTTTGTTGCAGATCTCACCTAGAAATCTATTTGTTGCCATGAGTGATTTGAGAGACAAGGCTATTACTTCAGCATCTAGGTTTGCTCAAGTATCAAAATTCCAAAAAATAAAATAAAAAGAGAGAGTAAAACTGATATTAATCATGCATGATATGTGTGAATTAATGCTGGTTAATTAATTTTGATTTGATGAGAAACCTGGGTTGCCTGGAAAATTTCTCTTCTTCTTTGGCGGTGGTGGTGGTTGTTGAATATCATGTACCGATGATGACTACTGCTGGGTACAAGAAATAGGGAGAGAGAAAAAGAGGCATAGGAGGAAGAAACAGGGAAGAGAGAGGTTTGCAGAGGGGAGCTGGGTAAATTGGCTGAAAAATTAATTCATGGTGTATATTTTAACTAGCGTGATAGTTTAAAGGGGTATTCAACAGTTCACCCTGATATAATATATAAATTGTAATAATTGACTTCAAAATGAATAACATTATTAGGATTTCTTTCAAGGGAGTTTTACTAAAACACCTAAAATGGGGATTGAAATTATAAAAAAATTCAAGCACTATTTAAACATATAAACACACCCAAAATCTATCATTACACACACTCAAAAAATTGACTTTGGGGTTAATTTTGGATGTGTTTTTACGCTTAAATAGTCTTGAGTTTTTATAAATACATGTCAGGATTGGGTTTATTTATAAATTTGTATTCTTTCAATTTCATAGACATTTTGAAAAAAAGAAGAGAGAAATATTTTTTAAAAAGTCGAAATAGACAAAAATGCCCTTATTTATTTTTGAATTTTCTAAAGAATTATTTACATTTGTATATTTTTAGTTTGAAAATTAAAGGATTTTTTCTGTCTTTTTTGAAAAAAATTTAACTTTTTCCAAAAGTAAATTTTTGTTGTTGCTAAAACCTAAATTTATTTTTTATTTTTATCCAACTTGCCCCACATTTCATGTAAACTTCCATCCCCCTTCTGACCTGACACTCACATAAAGTGTGAGCAATTTGTTCTGTGAAACTTTATGCTTCCACGGATCTCCCTCCAAAGTCTGGACATCCGGATTGTTCTTGAAATCCTAGGATACTCATTCACCTGAAAAGGGGAGAAATCCTAGGGCAGTGTTTCCTAATCGCCAGATTAATCTAACGGGTAGAGATACAAAACTGTTCAGATAAAAAAATTAAATAAAAACCGCAATGATTAATTGTACATAGAAAACATAAACTGGCGTCAGTGGCGGAGCATGGAAAGTTGCTCCCACCAAATCCAATAACATACCTTTTTATTCATCTCTCTCTCTCTCTCTCTGCATATCAGTTTACCCATCTGGGTAGTTTTTTTAATCTGCAAAAAGAGCTCTCCATCTTCTTGTTCTTCTCCCTCAGCATTTTCCCATTTCCCCAAAGCAGCCAGAGGTTAGACAGAGAGTCTGAGAAATTAAGAGGTGCTCTGAGTCAGTTGAAAATTAAATACCCAGAAAAAAGAGAGAGGTAAAAACCACATTTACTTTGTAAAAGCTTTCTTCGTCTTCTAGCTTATTTTTTCTTCTAGGTGTTGTAGAAAAACGAAAGGAAGAGACAAAGGGTGCAAATAGTTTAGTGATGCCGCCAAAAAATTCTCGAATGGCTGATGCCTGTAGGGCAATGAAGCCTTTTGGCATTTCCGAAGGTCAGACAAAGGCCGCCGTCAAAGAACTTCTGAAAGTCTATGCAAACAGCTGGGAGTTTATTATTGATGAAAATTACAGACTTTTGCTGGACTTTGTTCTGGACCAGAAGCCAGAGGAGGAAAAGGTTTGTTTTTTACCTTCTTTTTTTCTTCTTCATATTTTTATAAGATTTTGCTTTTTAATTTTTTATTAATTATTTTAGTGTTTTGTTTATTCAATTATTTTCAAGATTTTGTTTTTATTTATTTTTCATCTATTATATATGTCATAGAAGAGAAATATTGGAATATCTATTTAAATAGTTTTTTTTTAATTTTGTTACACTTACTGGGCATCCTTATTTTCCCTTTAAAATGGAAAAGGAGTTTTGATCCATGAATCAAAGGTGAGAATTTCTTGCTGTATTATGTATAATAATATTCTCTATGCCCTATATTTCTGTTTACTATTATTACAAATTATGGCTGGGTTGTTTGTTCTATGTCTTGGAGCTCTCATCAACCATGCAGAGAGCATAATGGTTTTTTTATATGATGAAACTGAAGTTTAAGTGTTTTAGCATTGCATATATTTTCGTGCCAGGGAGTGAGATCGAAGAAAAAAGAAGCTCCATCTTATGATAAAACTGAAGTTATTGAACTTCCAACCAAGAGATATTGCACAAGGCAACGGAAAAAACAGGCATTGTCTCCTTTGGAACACTCCACATCTTGCCTTGAAAAATCTCCATTAAAAAGGGCACGTCAGAGTAATGAGGATAATCTGTTTTCTGATTCGGAAGAATCTGAAGACTCTCAACCACTAGTAAGAAGAAGTCGCCGAAGACACCAGGAAAGAGAGGTTTTGGACTCTGGGAATAACTTCGATCCTCTGTGTAATCGCAACACGCAACTGGAAGAAAGTCTCAATCTGATAGGTGAAGATAGTTCTTCAGATTTTGATGAAGACGGCTTGAAGTTGTTGGAAATGGAATCGGTGAATACAGACAACAAAGATAATGTTTTTGATTTGCCACATTTTGTAGCTGCATCATCTACTCCAAAGGGTGACCTGGAAATGTCTATGATTTGCCACTCATCTCCACGGTCTGATTTCTGTCCTCCACATTTTGATGAAGCTCTAGAAATGGTGGAAGAGACACACATAAAATCATGTAGGGTTGAAGAATGCTTTGTGGAAACAGGAACTGATTCCATCTTTTATGAAAGTACTGCACAAGATGTTCTTGCCAGTAAATATGATCATCTAAGTTTTCAAAATGAATTCATTTTATGTAAAAATCTTATCAAGGTTATACCCCATATACCCAAACATATAGCTTTTGGTTGTTATGATGGTCTTCAATGCTTAATTGGTTTTGCAAGAAAGGATATTGAGAAAATCTTTGGTGAAACCGCAAAGAGATTAAAGGTGATCCAAGGCCGTAGATCTTCAAAATTATGCAAGGTGGAGGCTGCTCATAACTACCATTCTTCACTTGGAGTCATTAAATCCTTTTTTTATATTGATGACATAACTAGAGGTGAAGAAAGAGTGAAAGTTTCCTTGGAAAATGGAAGAAATGCTGAAGATCTGCCAATCTTTTTTTACATCCCCAATAATTTAGTTTACAAGAACGCCTATGTGAAATTTTCACTTGCTCGTATATCTCATGAGGGTTGCTGTTCACATTGTTTTGGGGATTGTTTGACATCACCAGTACCTTGCCTCTGTGCGGCTGTAACTGGGGGTCAGTTTGCATACACTCCAGGAGGATTCGTCAAGGAGAAGTTTCTGGAAGAATGTATATCCTTGAAGCGGGAACCTAAACAAGACCACTACTTGTATTGTAGAAACTGCCCATTTCAAAGGTCTAAGAATGAGAAGAGTTCCGTGCCATGCAAAGGCCATTTGTTACAGAAATTTATAAAGGAATGCTGGTCTAAATGCTGGTGTAAGAAGAAATGTGGAAACCGGATTGTTCAGCAAAGCATCACTGTGAAGTTGCAGGTTAGTTTGTCCTCTGTGAATTCAAGGCCCTAGGTAATAATAACCAGATGGGTATAAATTCTAAAGGCGTCTAAGTGGTTTAATCTATGTTGCAGGTGTTTTTGACACCCGAAGGGAAAGGGTGGGGTCTTCGAACACTGGAGGACTTGCCAGCAGGGGCTTTTGTTTGTGAGTATGTTGGAGAGATATTAACCAACACAGAACTACATGAGCGAAATGTGGAAAGTCCTGGTAACAAGAATACATGCTACCAAGTTCTACTAGATGCAGGCTGGGGTTCGAAGGGTGTCTTGAAAGATGAAGAGGTCCTTTGCTTGGACGCTACCGTTTATGGAAATGTTGCGAGATTTATCAATCACAGGTGTAAACTCCGTACTCTTATATACCCCAGCCACTTCCTTCAACTGAGTGCTTATAGTATTTATTAGATTTATATTTCTAGTCAAAGGTGATATTGCATAAGAATTATATTATTCTCTTCTATATAAATTTCAAAGTTATCTCTGACCAAAAAGTAGCCCAAGGTTATTACTTTCGTTGTATTGTTTGTCTTGCTTTTCAAGTTTTCCTCTCAGGGTCTTGGATTGATCACAAGCAGTTGTAAGTTTTGGATTTGTCTGCTAGTATGAAACAATATTCTTGTTCTTCTATCGTTGAAAATATTTCTGCCTCTTAGAGAATTTATATCTACTTACCCTATTATGAAAGAAGTAATTTAAGCCTAATATAAGTTGCATACGCATTTATATCCGATCGCACGAAGAAAATCTGATGCGCTTGGTTGCTTAACAACGATGTGTTAGTTTCATGTTGTATCAGGTATCTATATTCAGTTTTAGTAATATGAAGGGTTTATTGAATATATCACACTTTTGATAGGTAAGCCATTTATCTACTTCCTCAAACAAAGAAACTTTTAGATTACAAAAATTCTAGGTTTAGGGGTTTAGTCTTTATAGAAGTATCTACTTGACGCCACCTACAAGCATCTGGGGTGTGAACATGAGCTCATCTCTGCCACTCTGCCTCTCCAAACTCCCCTGTTTCTTTGTTCAGGATTTAAGGTTAATCACAGATTGCATGCGAACTTAAAAGTTGCATAATTGTCCGCTAAGTTTGCATCTGCAGTAGACCTGTAAATTTAACTTTATACGTTAAGCTATTATCATTTGCAATAAACTTAATGAACAGTTATTAACGAGAATCATTTAAAGTAAGTGATGAAACAATATTCTTTTTCTGCTGTCATTAAAAAAATATTCTGCCTCTTCTAGGTTTATATGTACTTACCCTATAATGCAAGAAGTAATTATAGCCTTATATAGGTTGTATCTTAACATCATAGGAAGGGAATGTGTTGCACTTCATTCCTCAGGTTTTTTGAACATTTCAAACTGTTGAATAGGATGCTCTGTTGATAGGTTATACCATTTATCCACTCCTCAAACAAAGAAATTTTCAGATTGCATCAATTCTAGGTTTAGCGGTTTAGCCTTCGTATAGAAGTATTTTCTTGTCAATTGTCTTGTTATTTGACTGTATTCCTTTACATGGTTTGCAGTTTCTTTATACTCAAATTAATTCAGCTGACCTTGTCTGCCTAAAATAACTGATTTGGTTTCATGACTCCCCCTATTAACATCTTAGGGGTGAACACGAAATCTCCGCTACTCTGCCTATCAAAACTAACCAATTTCTTTGCTCATTATTTAAGGTTAATCTTAGATTGCATGCATACGTCAAAGTTAAGTTATTGCCACGCGCAATAAACTTAACGAACAGTTATTATACGATCACTGACGAGCATCATTCCATTTCTGTATGCATTATAAATTCTATATTAAGAGCCATGTTTCTTATTGAAGCTGTCTCAATGTCATTCTGTGCCGGAATGGTTTGTGTTCTTCGATATCTCGATTGATGAGAGCAGGCCAATTTGCGCCTCTCCTTGAATACTTTTTTTTTTTTTTTTTTTTTTGTTGCTAAAATCTTCTACTGAAACGTTTTACATTTATTGGTCAGATGTTCTGATGCTACCTTGGTAGAGATCCCTGTGGAAGTGGAAACCCCAGATCATCACTACTATCATGTATGATTTTTCAGCATTCAATGATCTCATCCCTTCGATCTTCTTCGTACTACTAGTCGAACCAATTCTTCATACAAGTAAATATGATTTCTTTTATTTATTTCATGCAGATTGCCCTTTTCACAACAAGGAAGGTTGATGCCATGGAGGAGCTGACTTGGGTAAGAGGGGGGTTCGCCAGTATATGATATGTTATTACCGTGTGTTTGGCACCATCATCCAACTTTCAAATGCCTATGCTGTTTCAGGACTATGGCATCGACTTTCATGACCGTGATCATGATAGCGGCCACCCCATGAAGCCCTTCCATTGTCTCTGTGGAAGCCCGTTCTGTCGCGATCGTAGTGATATGAAGGGTGATGTGCGCCTACTCACTTATGTCCGACGGCAACGTAGAGTGTAGCTTCAAGCATGATGCTCTTCATGTTTCTAACATAGGTAGAATGCCTTTTTTTTAATTAAATTACTAATTTTGAAATCAGTTCTGCTGTGCTGTCTAATTGGTAAAATCACTCAAGCAGAATCTCCAATGTTTGCAAACATAAATTTTTCATTCCTAATCTCAGTGGATTTGGTTTATTGTAATATTAGTTTTTTTTCAGTGGTAGTAAAAATGGCCAATTCAGGTCCGACATGGTTTAAATGTGATCTCCAGTTTATTTGTATTAATTTTTTTTTTCCAAAACTTATCAGGTATCGTTTTTGTATATATTTGTTACACGCCTCATGCATAAAATTCTGTTCTTTGCTCAAGCATGAATTAATCCTGTAAATAGCTCTCTTGGCACAGTCAAAGGTGACCAAAAGAGTACACAATCCAGTTGCACAGCCGACATTTATTAGGCCTGCCTATCTTTAGCACAAATTAGGGAAGCCAATGGAAGCACAAAGAAAACACAAAATACAAGCCCAGCAAACACAAAGGTGACCAAAAGACATATTGTGATAGTTTGGTCCATTATTATGCAATTAGATCCATGTGGTTTGGACCTGATTCTATGAAAGTCCTTAGGGTTTTGACCTCTTTCTATTTTGACACTTCAGTTTGGAGTTGACTTGGTTTCAACATCCCCAAGAATATATGCAAGGCAAGACACCTGGTACTATGAATTAGCGCATTATGAAATTGAAGCACCATTTCGATTTCAGATACAAAATATATGCAAGGCAAGGCTCATTGCATGTGGGCATTCACAACTAGCATGTACATACCAGCATCCAAAACAAGGTTACATGAAAACCATCTATATACCTTAGCTACAACTAAACTAGATGTGGTCAAAGGAATTGAACAACTAACTACAACTAAACTAAATTCTTCATGGAACACTGGCATTGCACACCGATGGCCATAGGCCAACAAATCTTCACTTCTCTATCGCTAGCGCCTTTTATACAAAGATAGCCTAGATTCGATTATTCGTTTTGGAGGTTGGCAAAGCAGATGAATAAGTCTTCTTTACAGACTTCATATCAGCTCGCTGTGTTCAACATAGAATCATGATACAATCAGCAATCATAATTTTATCTGAGGACCATATATATCTTATTTAAATACGAAAAAAGAAAAAAAGAAAAAAAAGATTTCTCCCAAAAAGAAGTTCATTATACAATTGACGAGCAGTTAGCATACATAAGAAATACATATGAATGAAACTATGTAAATGCTAAATTGGTAAACTGCCAAGTCTCCTAATATGCTTACATTTGTCATAGCTGCTCACGGATGTAAGCCATTGATTTCAACATGGAACCTAGTGTATCTCTAGACACTTGAAATTTGACCTCCGTTTCTCCAGAAGTTGTCTTTGTATCTTGAAGCTGAGAAACCACAATAATGTAGATACATTGAACACAAATGATGACAAATTTAAGATAAAATAATAATAATTTCATGCAAAATTGGATTACTTTAGAATAATAATGAATGTTGAATACAAAGGATTCCTAAGTTTGAATTTGCAGAGCCATGCATTTCTTGCTGTGTTTCCAGGTATCCTTAGTTTACTCCCAAAATTTCTAGACAGCAGCATTCCAATCTGAATAAATAGCATGAAACGCTCAATCCCTAAACTCAGAGGAAACCGAAGCCCACAAGGATGCCCAAAAATGAACTCTGTCCCACAAATGGTCTGTATCGTCCTCCTTGCATCTTCAAAAATCCTTCTAATCCTCTCCATCCATACCACCCACAATATTGTCAATGCAGCACAGCTTCCTATCACCATACCTCTTTTCCTCCCTCAAAAACAGCTCATGAATGGGGTGGCGCCCCACCATTCTTGTGCTTCTCTATTCATTAAAAACTATTATGCTTTGACGAAGGAAAAAAGCTACAAGTTATATGGGACTTTGGTCCAATGACAATCTTCGGGGTGGTTTGGATGGAAAGGAATACAAGGATGTTTTAGGATAATATCTGATGTGAACTGAGAAGCTACAGTCTCTTCTTTGATTTTTCTATTTTTTGGGGCTGGTTGTGTAGCTATTTGTGGTTGTCTATAGGTATATTTTTGTCTTATTTTGACCTCTGGTTCATTGTACTTCTATTTAAACCTTTCCATTTCACATTTCTTCTGTTTCGTTTATTAAAAAAACCAAAATGATTTCGACAGATATCTAAATTGTCTTCAAGGACTTGGAAACTTTATAGTAGATGTGCCCTGTCTCCTTATGATAATAATTAAAGAATTTACAACAGACTTGATCACATTGTAATTCCAGCATGAAATATAAATTCCAGTCTAATAATAAAGGAAAAAAATTTGCCACGTTCCTCTGTTAAAGAATGGTATGTATGAGCTTGCAATTTTAGTCATTGACTGTAAACATTGCTGATTCATCAAAACATCATCATTCAACTACAGCAGGACAGAAGGAATTTTAAAAGTGAACAAATGAAAAGAGTAAGAATAGCAGTAATACTATTACTACTAATGGAAATTGTATAGTAAATATTGTTATGATGAGTTGCACCTGCATAACCACTGCTACCTCTAAGGAACATCTGCACCTCGCCCCTCATTGGAACCAGAACTTAATGCCCATCATTAATAACTTAATAAGCGTACTGCAATCCCAGAGTAATAGGAAACACTACTCTCAGTATGTTGTTCACAGCCCCAGAAAACACCCCAAGCTTAGTATTTCCTTCCTCAATACCCTCTTGGTATAGCTTTTCACACTCTAAAGTCCACTTATTTCCCCAACATTTTCCCAACAGGAAATCCATATATCCTTACCTTCAGGCTCCAGCCCAGATAATTCCTGCAGCTTACTTTGTTGAACTTAACCCATAATCTCTTTTGAAAGATACACAATAGTGCACTTTACCCCCATAACCTTTAAACAGGCCTATTAATCCAGAAATCTTCAGTTATAAACTCACTCAACCACCTATACTGACTACAGATAGCTCAATTCAACTTCCTGTCACAAGTCTAACTGTGATGCCAAACCAATTGCAAAATTTACGGTGAAACCCAAGAAATTTCATTGTAAATACCTTAACACAAAGGGAAAAACTGTGATGCGAAAGAGGTTGAAACTTTGGGTTTGCATACCTTCAAATTGATGACAGCAACTCTGTTGGCTGGTGCAGAGAGCTGCTGACTGATATAGGCCATCGATCTTAACATAGGCTCAAGTGTAACTCTTGTTAGCCTAAATTGTACCTCTGTCTCGCCTGCAGGGTTCTTACCATAATCTTGGAGCTACAATAGATGTAAAAGAATATCAGAACAGCAAGACAGCCATATCAACAGCAACCTAACCTTCTCCTTCTAAAAAAAAAAAAAAAAAAAAGTTATATATTTATTTAAATTTTAAATTTTGTTATTGGCAGGGGTGGAGACTACGTGATAGGGGATAGCCTTTACAGTAAAGAGCTAGTACCAGGCTATAGACGTCAGTGGTCCAAATTCAGCTATTATGCTTGAGTAAATTATTTGTAAATGTAAAACGAGAAGAATAATCACTAGTTTGTTCTTAAAGGGTTCAAATGGGAACTGCGTGAATATTTAAATGGTTTCCAAAAGATGCTAAATCACCTCTGAACTAGAGTCACATTAGGTTAAAGAGAAGTACTCACCAGTAACTTAAGTTGAGGGACAAGTGAGGGCAATGGATTCAATGATACGCAACGGTTGATAATCAATAACACAAGGGAAAAATTGTGCCTCACGTATCACTCAACTTAAATCACTCAGGTTGAGGAACAAGCCAGGACAACGCAATGATTGGATTTGACACAATTCTTGAGATCAATAATTCATTGAAGTGAATCTAGCTTGTAAATGCATTGTGCCTCACTTATCCCTTAACTTAAATCCCTCCTCACTTCTAATAATTAAGGTAGTATGAGAACTCTTAAGTGAAATTAAAGATAACTCAAACATACAGGATAGTAAAGTCGGAAAATTTTACACATATACAGAAGAGACATGCATACCTTCAAGTTGATAACAGCCACTTTCCCAGCTGATGTTGAATTCTTATTTTCTATGATCCATGCCATGGACTTGAAACAAGTAAGGACAACCTACATCAATAATAGAAACTATAATAAGTCAACCCTATATCTTTATAGAAGGTATTCCAAAATAAAAATCTAGAGATCTCAGGTATAATGGAAAGTTGGAAACACATAGCAACAAAAGAGGTATAAACAGAAACAAACGAAACAACTATCAAACCTCCTTTAGATTCATACCGTGTTATCAGGATGGGCACCATCAGGATGAATAGAGACGGGGGCCATGCTGGGCTGATTCAAATCAGCAACAGGAACTCCTCCATCATTAAGATTAAAGCGATGTGGCAATGCTTCTTGCCAAGGCCACAACGAGGGGGCCATTTCGCCAAGAGGCAGTGGGGATTTCTTCATATTATCTTCTTGTATATTTCCACTAGCCTGAGAACTAGGAGGTGTGACTTTAGCAACATTTTTCTTCACAACAGAAATCTTTTTCCCACCCTCTCGTAGAGCACTCATTGCTGCGTTGTAAGTCTCCACAGCAATTGCCCCTTCCTCTGCATATTTAATTGCTTCCCGACATAAATTGTTAAAACGCATGTTTAGTGTTTCAATACCTTGGTTATCTGAACTCTGTTCATCTAGTCCAACCCCAGATTTGGCATTTCTTGTCCATCGCTTCAATATGTAATGTGTTGGAAGGGTGAGAACATTTGTCACCGTGAAGACAGTCAAAATATGTCTACAGAGGATACCCGAATATTCAAACATCTGACAGCTGCAGCTCGATTTCATCTCGGAGACATTTAATGTGACTATATACGCCTTGTCATCATGTTCATATTTTGCAACCCTGTACTTACTAACCAGTCCATCACCCTCAATTTTATTTGCAGTATAAACAAAAGTTTCTACCAATTCCTCTTGAAACTTTGCGAAAACCTTTTTGGTATACAGGTTAGCTGCCTGTTGTTCCATTGGTGATGGTGTCTTCAGTACTGGTGTTGTGCACATTGTATCATAATCTGCTTCTATTTCTTTTTCTAATGAAAGTTCTAGAGCCCTTTCGTACTGCTTAAAAAACAGAGGTATACTTGTCTGTTGATTCACATAGCCATCAAAGAAAGAACTAACACCTTGGTTTGAGAAAATTGCAGCAAAGAAAGTACCACGAAAATAGACTGGGGCCCATTGCTTTCGAGCATTATACACTGCCTGCAGCCAGTCATTCCTCAGAAGATCGTATCTCTCAAGAAGGGAAGCCCATGATGATTCGAAATCCTCAATTGTCTCTGAAAAGTTGATGCAGCTATATAGCTCTCCATATAAGGAAGGATGAGCAAGATATGTGTGAGCCAGTCGTTCTTGTCCTTCTCTTAAAATATGCCACTTGCATATGCAGTGCCGCGTTTGTGTAAATACCTGAGCAACTGCTACTTGTATGGCTCTATCTTGGTCTGTAGTTATAGACACAGGAGGCTTATCATTCATGGCAGAAAGCCAGGTCCTAAACAGCCAAGTAAAGGAAGACTCGGACTCATCTAGAAGTAATGCACAACCAAACAATACCATCTGACCATGATGATTTACACCAGTGAAAGGAGCAAATGGGACTTGGTACTGATTTGGTCGATACATTGTATCAAAAATTACAGCATCACCAAAGTAATTATAAGCTGTCCTAGATCTTGCATCAGTCCAAAAGACATTAGTCATTCGGTTCTCATCATCAAGTTGGATAGCATAATAGAAGCCAGGGTTTTCAGCCTGCATCTTCTTGAAATAGTTAAGAAGATTTTGAGCATCTCGTCCAAGTGTTCTCTTTCGGCTAGACGGCCTTATATAGTTAACAGGCCCAAGATTCCTTGCTGGGTGATTTGGTTCTACAGGGGAGACACTCCTACCTCCACGATTGGGTTCATAAGAGACATGATTACCCTCTGTGGCAAAATAAACATCAGTAGTGGCATCCAAAGTCTCAGCTGCATTCTTTGTAGCACCAGCAAAGTGCCTACGGGGTCGAAGGTAATGGACCTTATTAGGACTTACCATAGAATGGTTGTGGTCCTCAACAAACTTCGTCGCAACCCAACTGTTTGCACCCTTTCTCTCTATACGTAGCATGGCATTGCAGCTTTCTACGTTCTTTCTTTTGAATACCTCTCTCGAACATGCAAAATCCCATGTCACAATTGGTCCATCAGGCTTAGTACGACTGAACTGACCAACGTGGGTGCTAAAACCTACATGCCTGGAATATGCATCATAAAGAGTCTTGGCAGCCTCCTCTGATTCGAATTCCATTCCCACATGTGGCTTAGTATTCCCATCATCCTGAATACTTATTTCCCTCCCTGTAAAATTTTGATTTACATTCTGCTTTTCACCTGGTTCAGTGTTTTCTTCCATGTGATGTTCCATGTTTTCCCCCTCAACATCTACCACCACTTCAGTGTCCATGACAGTTTTCTGAAAGATATGAACAACTATATCATTCCTTTTGGGCTGACTATGAAGAGTTCCTCATGGCTATCCCCACCGAAGCGTCAATAAAACAAGCTGATTACGTATACAAAAATATCTATGAACTAGAGCTAACTATTATATAAAAAGTTCAAACAAATAAAAAAAATATATTACCGAAATTCAAAAGCCAAGGAGTAAGTGGTTGTTCACCAATACCCTGCTCAGGAACACTCAATGGAAGGAGAAGAGCAAAACCTAACAGCAAATAACCAAACTTTAAGAAATATCCTGATAAATACTTCATGTTGCGCAATCCAATTTTACGTTTCCACGTGTTTAACATGAATTCTTGCCAATGTATCATTTCTAACATGACATGATCATGACACAATTTGAGAAGGACTTGAGGTGCTGCATTGCATACCTTTGTATGATCTTAGGAGTGCCAAAATCTTTGTTTAATATTTTGTTTAAAAATTAAAAAATGTTTAGAGTAATTCCTGATTTCTTTGGTTTACAGAAGAAAATTCAATAACAAAGGAAGAAAAAGAGAAAGCCGTTCAGCATTATTCATTACTTTTTTTTTTTAATTTAAACTAATTCGTAACATTTGGCAACCACATAACAGAGTACCACTTTTCTATTTCTTCTTTACCCAAAACTATGACAACTGCATATTCCCATCAGCACTAAAACCACTCACCATACAAGCATCAAACAATATCCCAACCAACGTTTTCCATTTCCAAAATTAAAGTAAAATTCACTTCTGTAATCAGTTCAAGAACCCAGAATGTTGCTAAAACCAAACAAAAGGCTTTCAACAAAATGGGATCAAATGGAGCAAAGAAATATGCATAAAAAGTAAAGCCTCACCTGGTTTCTTCAAGCCTCAATTTCCGATAGGGAATCCAAGTGCCATTGTGGTTTCAGTTTTCAGAGCATGTGTTTTAGGGTTTGTCAATTTGGGGGTAAGTGAGAGTTTACGAGCATAGAGCTCCAATTATTGTTCTGAAGGAGTAGCCAAGTGACTGAGTATGAGGGCATATACCCCAAACCCAAACCCAGACCCAGAAAAGAGACTGTCGTCTTCGTCCCTACCTTAATTTTCCTTTTTACTTTTTTTTCGGTTGACATTTTCACCCTCCAAATTTTTCTTTTTTAATGTTTCGTAATTATTACGTGTACGTACGGTGCACGTGCAATTGCTTTCGCCAATTTGGGGAGTTTAGATCTCCGGTTATTATTTTTGCTCATTGCTTTAACTAAAGATGTATTTTCACTATTTTTCTCAACAATTGACACGTGTCTCTTGGTATAATCATAGTTAACCATTTACTTTGTATTTATGCAATAATGGTTATGTCAATAAATACGTGTCAAATGTTGAGAAGGGTTGTGAGGGTACACCTTAGGTTAAAGTGGTGAGTAAAAATGCGCCCATTGTAGTTTTTTCAAATTTTCCGCGAATTTATTAAGGTGATATTTCACAACACTCAAAGCTTGAATTTGGTTAATTTATTACGAAACTATCGAAATTTTGCCAATATCTCGCGAGAATTTAGTCAAATTTTCTCGTATTGTTGTGAAATTATTGCAAGCGCACAATCCGCACAAGTAATATAAAAGTAAGTAGAGTGTTGTTCCCACGAAGACTGTAATTTCCTATTAATTACCAATTATGATTAATTCAAGAGTTTATTTGAACAGTTGATTAAGAAGATTGATTGATATTTAAGTAAACTAAAACAATTTTGAAAAATTATAATTTAATTAATGATAGAAAATCAAGATGATGAAACACTAGAGCATCCGATTTCACCATAACCAATTCTACTTAATTCTTATACCCAATTAATTACTATCCATGTTGACAGTTGGTTTCTCCTAATTCATTAAATATCCCCTCTCGGGCTCAACCAAAAGTATTCTCAATTAATAACCCATTCTCTCTCGAGCAATGGATTTAGAAAACCAAGAACTCATTAAGTTCTATGAGAACCTGCAAGAAAACTGCATGAGTCATGTTAGTCCCTCTCGGGCACACATTCAAGACATGGTATTTGGTACAAGAAGCAAACATCAAACATCTCCTTTTGGTATCCACTTGGATCATCAAATCAATTAAATATTGGCCAGATATTCAAAGCATTAAGAACAGTAATAAAAACTCAACATGGAATAGTAATCAGGAATTAATATAACTATAAAAATTAAGTATTCATGGTTAGGCTACATCGTAGCCCTAGCAAGGAAAATTAGTTCATGACAAAAGAAAATATAAACAAGAGAATTATTGTCATAAAACCGATTTGGCAGATGGACTTGATCTCTAGATTCTCCATAACAACCGCTTCGTAAGCTTTAAAAGCACTGCCGCAGCAACTCTTGGCTTTCTCTTTGATATATTTGTGGGTGTAGTGAAATATGATGAAAAGTCTATGGTAGAAAAGATGATGGTATGAAGAGATCCTTAGGGTGACCTTATATAGTGTAAAACAACTAAACTCTACTCCTAAAAGGTCTAGAAAAACTCTCCCAAAGCAAAACAAAATCTCAACAATTAAGGAAACAAACTAGAAAAGAATCATTCTTTGACTTGGAAACACATTAGCCAATTTGCATGCTCTTTTTGGGGTCATTCTACTTCCTAGAAAATTCTAGAAAAATATGATAAACGTAGCTTTATCTCTAAGCTTTCCAAGCATATATTACACGCTTCTAGGAAAAAATCATAAAGGTCTTCAAATCTTCAATCTTCCACAGTAGTGCAGTTCTGACGGGATTTCAACTTAGGGTGTCTTGATTTGTAGGTCTGGAGCATTTGGCCTTGCGCTAAAATTCATTCGAAAAGTCGATTTTCAATTGAAATCCTTCCAAGAACGCAGAATAGCTGAAAATAAGGAAAGTAAAGTAATAATACTATTTTTAATTAACTTTCCCTACAAAAACCAAATAAAAGAGGTATAAAAATATAGGAAATAATGCACTTATCACGTATATACGCTGACAACTTGACAGCATTCTAACTCATTTGAAATTTCGAAAAAAATTCAAAAGTTGCAGAACCCCATCCAACATATCATTTAATGCTAACATCAGCTTATCCACCTAGGCGGATGATTTTTTTGTGTCATTTCCTTATTTCTGTTAAATTTATCCACACCAATTATATGCTTTTGTCTTACAAAATGTTTCTCACAATATCCCTTATATCTCTTACTACATTAAAAATAACTCTAGCTGAAGGTAATATTATTATTATGTTTATGTTCGTAAATACTTAAAACTCTTATTATTTCTCAGCGAGCATTATATGCAATCTTAGTCACATAAATCCACCATACACTTAAGTTTTATCAATTTCTTTGGTTAAATTGTTAGACAATTGTTGAAACAAGCATGTCTATAGTTTTTGTTCAAAATTTCCACATTTTTCTAATAATTTTCATGACTTTTCATAATTTTTAACGATATCGATGCTTTCCTAATATTTCCATCGATATTTCCGCTTTTTTGGACCATCGATATTTCTCAAATTCCTGATATTTAATTCCTTAATCAAACCTAAGAAGAATAAGAAGAAGGAGAAAAAAGAAGAAGCAACAGACAGATGAAGAAGAGGAGGCAGCTACAGCTAAAATGAATTGTATGCAAACGAGGGGTGAAGAGAATCTAGTGGGATAAGGGGTATTTGTAGGCATCTCATGAAGGAATGGAAGACTGAGATTTGTCTATAAAAAAAAATTTTGGATGGCCAAGATTAATCTGTTAGTTGAGTCAACAGTCAGCAGTCAATATACGATCAACACAATGAATAGATGAGATTCAACAGTCAAAAGTCAACATAAATGGATGACTTGGCTGAGTTGGGTAGGTGACACAATAGTCAACATTCCACAATCAACCGTCACTATCTAATCGTCACTATTTCACCACATGGCACCGATCACCCTTTAACCAATCTAGTTATGCCACATGGTGCAATGTTACTGCCTTGTCGCTCCCGTGCAAGCACCAAATAGATGCTCCAAATTGTACCACGTGTCACTTCTTAATAAATTAATTTTTATTTTTATTTTCTAATACTTGAAAAATTCACCAAAATAGCTCTAGACTCTAAAAAATGCTACGGACTCATAATCATGTTTAGGGGTGGGCATCAATCCAGTCGATCCGACTAATTCGGCTGAACTGATTATATTGGTTTGGTTTGGTATGGTTTTGACTAAAGAAAAAGTCAACTGTTTGAAAAACTGAATCGAACTGGTTTGGTTTGGTTCAACTGCGGTTTGGGAGTATTGTAAACTGTCATAAACCAAGCCGGACTGATTATAAATTAATTTATTATTTTTTTAATTTAATTTACATGTGGCAAGGCTTGAATGGTTATTTGAAAAGTGTACCACGTACCTTCGGTACCTGATTGGACTCCAAAACTAAAACTCACATACTCTACTTTATCTGTCCTCTCTCATTCCTTAATTTCCTAACCCTAGCCGTAACCCCCTCTCCCTCTCAGGCTCTCACCGTGGTTCTCATTCAACCTCAAAGCTTGACTCCATCATTGACCACCAGGTTCAACCTTAAAGCTCAACTCCTCCTCCTCATCCTCTATCTATAGATTCTACTTCGCCCACTTCCATCAAGAAAGTTAGAGGCTGACCACCTGGTTCTACTAAGAAGCAACAATTGGATGCTTTGGGTAAAGCTTTTTTCTTTTTATTATTCTAAATGCTTAAATCGTTTGAATCTTATTGGGTTTGCTTTAATTTTTTGTGGGTTGCGTTTTAAATCTACGTTGTTATGTGTCTTTGATATTGCTATTGTTTCTCTTTTGCGTTTACCCTTGTTTGTCGCGTAGTGATTTTTTAATGTTCGAGTGAGCCGTTGGGTTTTAATTTAAGGCAACAATGGCTTTGACTTATTCCCATACCAGGATCAACTAAGTTCTATTTTTATGTGCTTATAATCCTCGTCAAACAAAGGGAGAAGACATACATCATCAGACACACAAACCTATTTTTGGTCTTGCATTTTTCTTTCCTTAGACTTAGGATTTTACTTTTCAAGCACTTAGTGTAGCGAGTTCTTCATTTTCTTAGTGTAAGTTTACTTTCTTGCAATTTACATTATCTTGTCTTTTAAATTCAAGTCTATGTCAATTGCTTTACTTCTCATTGTTATCACATTTTCATTAAGTTTAATTTCAAGTATAATTTAGTTTAAAGTTCTTATCATTCTTATTTCGTTCTTGCTTTATTTTACGTTTATGTAATACCCCCAAAAATTAAAGGTGGACTTTCGTATTTCAGTTAGAATAGTATTAGAGTGAAGAATGATTATGGGTATTTTATCAAGTGATTTTGGATTGAGACTATTGGATTAAGTGTTTCTAATTTCAAGTTGGACAAAAATGCCCTTATGTAACATTTTGTGAATTTTTCAAAGGACATTTAAGACATTAAAGTGAGACCATTATAATTTTTAGGTAAGATGATAGTAGTCGACTCAACGAACATGTAGGAAATCGTTTATGAATTTTGGGCCAAAATGACCAAAATATCCGTATGTGTGAATATTACCAAAATACCCATATGAGTAAAAATTACCAAAATACCCTTGTAGGGAAAAAAAAAGAGAAAAAAAAAAAGAAAGGAATCTGAAACGTGGAGGGCAGTTGCCCACTCTCCTCCCATTCTTTCCCCATTGCCTCAAGTTTTCAAATCCACAATAATTTTGGAGATGAGTGGGTACAGGTGAGTCATTAGCCTAAGGTGTGAGTTGGAAGGCTATTAGGAGTGAATCACCTAATCTGAGCTAAAGAATAATGATGATTACTCTAGGATATTATTTTAAGGAAGAAGGGGAGGGGGGGAGGGAAGGAGATGGAAGTTGGGTGAGGAAGAGAATGAAGCATATGAGGAAGAAAGAAAAAATCTTCTAAGGTGAGTAAGCTACGGAGTTATGATTTTTTTTCCCCATGTGATTTAAATCGATTCTAGTCCCTTGAAGAGCTTTTTGAGTCACTTGAGTGATAGGGAAAGTGAATTAGAAGAGTTTTGGATTTTCATTTTCTAGTTAGGTGGATAGAGTAATTTTTTCAAGTGTGGGAGTTTATGATTTTGGTTCCATTTTGAGTTTTTGATAAGTTCTAATGATAGATATAAACTTTAGAAGAGTCTTAGAAGCTTAGGAACAATTGGGGGTAATAGAACGGTTGAAAACGACTTAGAACCAAATATGAAAAATTGCATTTACTGGAAATTTTTAGTCCGCGAGCCTCACTTTGGCTCTCTTTTCCCCCCAATCCTTTGAGTGTTTGAGGAAGCCAATCGTAGGGTTTTAAACTATTTGGAACAAAATACAATTAGTTTAATCGAATTTGGTTAGTTGGTTGTGTTAAACACGGATACAAAAGTTTGAACGAAAATATAGTTTTTGCAGAAAACCAACCACGAGCAGAACTTTGTTGCTGGTTTTCTTCTTTGTTTTAGCTCCATTTTGAGTGTGATTTATTAGGTTAGAAACTAGAGGGAATAATCTTCAAAAAAACTGCAAGTTTGCCCAATTTTGTTAACTTTTGTTCGGTCAAAATGTCTCACAAATTGGAGTTTTAGTTTGAAAAAAATGGGAAAATTTCAGAATTTTTTTAGAAGATGATGAACAATAACTGCAGCCTCCGATGCCATATTTTTAATCCTTCCAACTCGATTTCTCGATCTGAGTCTTAAGTCAACCCAAGGTTGTGCCTCGAGGCGGATTTTGTTTCAAGTATCGGTTGATGTAAGGCCCACGGGACCCAAATGATGAGTTTTGGATAATGGGTATTGTTGGACTTGTTTCGGTGTTGACAGGGCATAAGACACAATTTTAGATTATTTTAGACATGATTTGACCGCTTTGGACCACAGGTTGGTCCCAGGATCATTTTTGTCATTTTCACGTAAAATCTTTGAAAGGCATAAGGTTGAGGTGTTAAGTTTAGGTTTACTGGTCTTAGGCGAAATAGAGCGAAAACTTCCCACTAATATTTTGGATTTGAATTTATTCAGGAATTGGATGAAAAGTGTAGATTCGACGAATCTGAGAATTTCTAAAGGGTAGTTTGGTACTTTAGCTAGCTGGAAACGAGGTAAGGTTTCCTGATTTCTCGATGATTGGGCTCTGTCACTTTTAATCTTTGCGCTTATATATAGTACTATAAATATGAATACTATTGTTGCTTTGCTTGGTGAATATTATTTGATGTTCGATGAAATACTATTTGATGTTATGTGAATATTATTATTGATGTTTCTCTGTGGATATTATTTGATGTTATGTAAATATTATTATTCATGTGATTAAACTTGAAATATTATTGTTATTATCTGTATTATTATTCCGCAGGGATAAATGATGTTCGAGCTGCATTACATATGCATCATAAATACGAGTGTGTTTTGGATTTGTGTAGGTACATCTAAGGGGTGGGAGAAGACCTTAGATATATTTGGAAAAAAAAATGTGGAATATATTCAAGTAACAGGAGCAGAGCTTGAATATATTGAGGTGATGGGAGCATGACCCTTAATGAAAAGTGAATGTTGAGAAATTCGTAAATAAAATAAAAATTAGGTAAGGAACAGATGGGCGCTAGTTTATATTTTATGGTATTCAGAGCCACAATGGTAAAATACATGGTATGGGACATACAAGCTTGTGCTCTAAAGTATGAATTAGTGGAATTAGAAGTGAGTGAGTTCATGGCATCACCACATATGCAAATTTATTTATCTGGTCTGGTTGCATAATTTATGTATCTTGTGTTGTTTGATGCATAATACATTGATTAACTGTGATAGCTGACCTTGAGAGGTATGACAGTACCTTACTAGGCATTAGAATGCTCATATCCTAATAGATTGTGCATGATTCAATGCAAAGTTCGAGAAAGCGAGTTTCAACCAAGCTACTAAGCCCTTGTTGTTAATTTGTATAATTAATATTTGTAAGTAGTTAACCGTTGATAAATATCTTAGTGTGTATTTAACTACGAGCTATTGCGACTTTGTTTCTGTGTTTTAAAGTAAATTTGTATGGTCATAAACATTAGGAGGAATCCTAGAAGAGATCAAGAATTTGAAGAGTCTAGACTTCGTTCGGAATCAGAGACAAGCATGGCTGGTTCACTTCCCATGAACACTTGCCACAAAATATTCATAACACTTAATAAGGCCAAAATGGCCTGAACCGAACCATTGTCGTTGACCCTGACCAGTGTTGGTCGAAGATGGTACAAATATCACTGGAGGATCAGTCTTGAGGTGAAATCTTGCCACTTCGTTGGAAATCTAACAACTGATCCATGCAATGGAGACGTTGAACAACCTCAACCATCAACGAATGCAAGAGGTGGCTCAATCGATGGCCTAAACAACTTCCCAAGCTGAAATGCCTACCTAATTTGATCAATAAGTTAGGTCCAAAGTCAGGTGCAGCTGAGGTGAGACACATGGCTCAAGGGAGATATGGAATACAAGGCTCATTAGCTGGCAACTGTATATTAAAGTCCTCCTAATCATGGTTTAGGTGGGATGGGGACATCAAATATTTCCAATTGGGCTGAATTTTTGATATGTTATAATAGACACCCATTGGAACAACTTCCATGAAGAATGTCTCCTCATTTGAGTTGCCTACATTGCTGCAACAAGGCTTTCAATGTGACTTACGAAATTGGGCTAATAAGGGAATGCAGCCGAAACTGGACAATGGTGATATGGAAATTTCATAGCAGAATTTATGAATGAATATCTGGTATCAAAGCTGATATAACTTCCTCTAGAATTCTCTAAATCATGAATCGTAAAATACTCCAAAAACTAGATTGCTACAACTTTCCCATGGTGTATGGCTCATTAGCTGGTTCTTCATGAGCACGTACAGTCCAATCCGTGAAGTTGACTGATCTGTAGAGATAGTTTTAAGCTTTCTTGACTAAAAAATGAATTAAATGAGTCCTAAAGCTTAATACACTGAACTAGGACAAAATATGGTTAAAAACACAAGTTTCATCCAAAATCATAACCAAAAGATAAGCTAGCATAGTACAAAATGATATGTAATTATGCACTCATTATTTGGTAATGCAAAGGTTTTGTTAATGTAAGGTTCTATTTATAAGCTTATATGGATTATATGGTTTGCAAAGGTTTTGTACGTTGTAGGGAGGTGGTGAATGCAAAGGATTTGTATGGTGTGATGAGGTTGACATGAAGAGGTTTAGAGACGAAGATACCATAGCAAGGGGCTCTCCACGAAGAGAAGAGAATCAATCAAGGGACTTCATGGTTCAAGCTATGCCAATCAAGGGACTTCGTGGTTCAAGCTATGCAGCTACAAGTTCCAGATATTATGAATTTGCCAAAAGGAATAAACGACATGCTATTGATCATTTGTATTTTGATTGCCGTGAATGTAGTTTTCAATTTGGTAAAGAAATGAGTTGAAAAGTAGTCCTTGTTGAAACTATGTATTACTTAAAGAAGAATTCAAGAAAAATGTGAACCCTCTACAAAGCTCCTTTTTCGAACAATTAAAAAAATCTGAGAATACAAGAGCAATACTTTTACACGTGAACAATAGTCAACACTTAGGTTGAATTAGTCTTGTTACCATGCAAAGTTTATATTACACACAAATAAAAATTGGGATTATGTTTTGAAGTGTTGTAGCTTTGTGGCCTTAGTAGGTTGAATTGGCTAGTTTTATTTTGTATGTTAATGTCTAGATGATGTCTTTTGTCAGTTTCTTTCTCAAATTTGAATTAATACCTTTGATTATTTCCCTTAAACCATAGAGTTTGAGTGTTGTACAGGAGTAAAAGTCTTGATTTTGGGCTGTGACACCATGGGGGCGGCCGTTCTAATTGACTCCAAAGAAAGTAAAAGGGCCAAGATCATCATGATAATACCTGACTTCGAATCATAGGGTGGAAATGGCCGTGGATCGGCCTCTACAATCTCCAAAAAAACCTTCTTCATGCCAAAGGGCCAATTGTTGATGTAGAGCGGAAGGAACACATAAGCTCTAGTGGATCGAGTCATTTCCAAGTAGCGCATTGTAAGCGTAACATCCTGACCCAAATTTTAATTATTCGTTAAATTTAACTAATTTATTAAATTATGAAATTACAATTTTGCCCTCGGGGATATGGTTATTTTGGTCACTTTTTAGTCCAAAAGATTTTGGGAAAATAAATAGTATTATTACATAGATCACATCAATACGAGTTCGTAGACACGTAGTGGGCTCAAATCGGAGTTATAACGAAGAAGTTATAATCTACAGAAACCTAGTGGCATAACCGTAAATATTTAGAAGTGGGTTTTTAAAATTTTCTTTCCCTTTTCTCTCTCTTCCTCTCTCTCTCCCCCTCAAGAATATGTCTTTCTCTCTCTGAACAGCCACTGCAACACCAACAGCTTTCCACGGAGATTCCCGCCAATTTTGGCCATCTCTGACCATGATTTTGGTCTATTTTTTTCGTCTCTCTCTCCTCTTTCTATACATACCATATCTATCCTTGATTCCAAGCTTTAAAACCAGAAATTTTTAACCAAAGTGAAGCTCAAAACGGACTGTTTCAAAACCGTGGATGTCGAAGGTTTTTCTGGCCAATTTCAGCCACCATCATCCACCATTTGACTCCCAAAACACTCCTCTACCTCCCCTATGTAATTTCCCTCAAGGACCCGACCAAATTTCATGTATAAATCATTCAATCCGAACCCAAAACTTTGTAGTTTTTTTGGAGAGAAAGCCATTCGTTCGAGGGCTTTAACGGCTAAATTATTCTTTTTACGCAAGTATGAAACCTACTCCTCTTGATGTGCTTGATCGTTTGGCATTGGTCTTGACCGGAAGTTTGACGATTTTCCTACCGCAGAATGTACTTTGGGCACCCACTCATTGCTGGCGCGTGGGTACTGTTTGGGTGATCCTTTTGGTCATGAAATGTTCCTCATGTTGTTCTGAACACAACGGTATGCTCAGATTTGAATTTGATTATCGTTTGACGGTCGATCGGATTTACGCATATTAGGCGTTATCGGGGTTTGATATGTTCGGATCATTGGATCAACTCCATTTCCAAATATGTCGATCAAGATACCTCTAGAATCGTGTTAGAATTCACAAATCAAGAATCGGAGTCCCGGATGCTCCGATTCAATGACTCATAGTTTGTGTAAAACGGTGATCGTCCGATAGTGCAATCACAAGCAATTCGATCGCTCGATCTGAACCAAACTTGTAAGACATTTTTGATAAGCTTTGTTGAACATGTAGGAACTTTCAGATTCGAAATCAGAAGTCGTGGGTCTCGCGGGCCCTGTTGACCAAAAACGAGAAGTTTGACCAACTGTTGACCATTGGTCTTTTGGGACCGTCTCATCCTCTGTGAAGGTACTAGAACAGCTGTAGGGCTTTCCAAGGTTGTGTGTATACATGTTAAGTTTCTAGAAATTATGGGTTTCAGTGTATGTTTTAATTGTGGCCTTACATTACCAGGTAATATTACTTGAGTTGTTTGTCTATGATAAATATGTGGGAATTGAATGGTGGTTATGTCGTATTATTGAAAACTTGGATTTCTTTGATGTCGAGATTTTGTGTGTAGTAGTGATATTGATGGGAAATTGATTTGTTTGGTAATGGATATATTGGTTAATGAGGTTATAAAGGCGGCCTTCGCTATGTGACGAGACTTTCCGTTTATATATTGTTGTTGTTGTTGTTATTATTATTATTATTATTATTATTATTATTATTATTATTATCATCATCGTTTTATTTTAATGATTATTATTATAATTCACTTATGACTTGACATGAGGGTTTGGTGTCCATATGAATCTAATTAAATGTTGATTATACAATTACACTTAAATATATGGCTACGTGTTCTGGTTAGGGGTACATTGTATATTGATATTTATGGGAAGTTCGGGAATGCTTAATATTATTTCTATTATTATTAATGCTAGTAATATTATTTATAAAGGATTATAGTGATTTTGTGTATGAATAGTGTTTTGAATATTAATAAAATTGAATGGGCTTGTTTTTAATTAAGATTTTATTTTGGTTTTCAATAAGGAAGTATCGGTATTATTTTTACTATATATATTTATGTTAGAAGGAAACGATTCGTTTAGAAATTAGAATTTTGCATCAAGATATGTACCTTCCCAGGTTACTATACCCACACATGGTGACAGGACCCGACCCAATTTCCGCTTTGGAATTTGAGCCGAACCCTGTGCGTGTCTGACACCTAGCGGATGCTAGGCACAAATGATCAAATTGCCCATCCAACCCAAAAACAAAATTTACTTCAAGTTTGACTTCTGCCAAAAATTCGGCAGAGTCTCCCCTACAAATTGTTCGTTTCCAAGATTTTTCAACCGGTTAAAAACACAGTTAATATCCACAACTGGCAGCATGCACAGGTTATCCATCTAGCAGTCTATAAACAAGGCCTTTGGCCTGCAATAATTCAAAACAAAACCACCAGCAAAACCCTTAAGTCAAATAATGAGATTTAACACAACAATGAATGAACTCGAATTAAATTATGCTTGCTCACCAAAATAAACATAAGTTAACCTTCCAATTTCCATCAAGCAATGATTAACACCCAACACAATCATAAGTAGTTTAAGCACTCGGCTCAATTCATATAACAATCTAAAACGGTTTCAAACCTGTCTTGGCCAACAACACTCACTTAGTCCAACGGGAAAGTAAATATTTATTTAATCAAGCCTCATGTTCAATCGAGCTTTAAAACCACCAATAAGGTTAATACCTGTTGGTAATTTTTATCAACAATATTAAAACCTTGCAAGTGCACAAATCAAATGATAGTATAGTAAGCAAGCAAGGGTCGATCCCACAGAGATTGTAATCAAAAGAGATGTTTATCAATGTCACGCAACGAAAATTAAAACACAATGACTTCCACACACACACCAACACCAGGAGGGTTTTGATTTGATTTTGTGAATAAAACAAAACAAGGAAAGAAAACAAAACATAATTTAAATTAGAGTTTAAGAGAAATTGGTTTAGAATCAATCAAGAACAATAGCTAGGACTCAAAGTTAGCTACTCAAAGAAACAAAATATCAGAATTCACATAACATAGAGAAATCGAAATCATCACACTTGTAGAAACTGAAAATCCATTCAAACTTGTTTATAGAATTGAAATCATATTTAGGGCTTCAAGATTAAGCCCTAACTAACAAGAAATTAGTTACTCATGTTCTTGGATGAACTCAAAAATAAATACATAAGAACTGAAAAGAAAGAACTCGTTGGCAGCTTTCTCCTCTTGCGCGGTTGATCTCCTTAGGACTTGAATCACTTGTATCGGGGCCTTGGTTGGCCTTTTATATCACTTATATCAGAGTTCTAAACCCTAAAATTGATTGACAAGTCGTCCAAGAAGTCTTGGTAAACAAGGAATCCAAATAGGAAAGTAAAAATCACAATTCCTAACTCCATAGGGAAATACAGCTCAGCCCAATTGTCACACGATTTGGGGATCTTCGGCCTTATAGAAAAATCATTAAAAATATATTTTAGAAAGATAAATGTCTTATCTTTCCAACCATATATAGCACGTAACTTGAAAAATTCGGAAAGGCTTCCGTTTCTTCACATTCAAGTAACATGTATGAAACTGTCCTGTCTGCACATGGGCTAACTTTACTTGTAGTACTGTACCAATTGGCTTGGTAGAAAATACTAGAAAAATCACAGATTGAACTTCAAGATGTTAGCTTTCATCTCCAATTGGCCTTGCGCCAAAATTCCTCCGAAAAGTTAATTTTTCCTTAAGTAATTTTAGTTCGCGGTTGCACCCGGGTGGGACTCCAGACTACCTACGTACCCTTACTAAAGGATCAAGCCACACGTAGTTCTTCCTCTTTTATATTGCCCTTGTATCTCATGTCAATTGTTATTCTTCATTGTGTTTACAAATCAATCCAAGTTCACATGTTAGTGGCATGCTCACCATCACTTACAAACTCCACAGTACATACTTTTCAACTTCCCAATTCTCAGAACAGTTCATACTCTGAACATAAGTAGGCCACTTATTGAACTTCCTCTAATTATACTATTGGCATAAAATATATGTTAACAATAACAACAAAATGAAATAATAAAATAAAAATAAATAATGAAATAAAAATAAAACCAACAAGTTCCGAAGACGCTTTTATTCTTTCCTTCGAAACTTACATAAGGCTCATTACATAAATATATATATCAATAACTTAACTGGAATGTTTATATTTTCCTCTTTTACTTGTCAAACGAACTCATCTCTAAAGAAAATAAAGGTGAACTGTATAAAATCTTTAAAATTTAGGAAATTCTCCATACTTGTCTCTTAATCATAAAATAAGTATTAAACTTTTACTCCAAAAATACCAAGATAAGATCATCAATATTATTCAGTCAATTCCATCCTCGCTGGCCTCGGAAACACAAAGTTACCCTAGCCGCATTCCTCGTAGGCCTCAAAGACACCAAGGCAACCCGAGCCGCAATCCTCGTAGGCCTCGGAGACACCAAGTCAACCCTAGCCGCAATCCTTGCACCACAAGATTCAGGCATCCCCGAAACTCATGGGACATTATTAGAAATAACATTTAGGCATACCATCACATACTATAATACACTTCCAAATACAAAATAATAGAGATATACATAATTTAGCGATCTATATATATATATATATATATATAGACATACATACTCATCCCGTAATAGATTGCATGGTAATTTAATCCATGAGATTAATGCCATTACTAACCAATGAACACTCACATAAACATAAATTTTCTAAAGATCTGAAACAATTCAAATAGACTTCAATACTTGTTTCCACATGAATTCCATAACATGCCGTAACCCTCAATTAAAACATTATATTTCCATACCTAACCCAATCCATATACTATATTTATAATCATAATAATATCATTTAATGGAAAGTAATAACCTTTAAAGAAAATCCCATAACTTCAATTATCAATATGATATCCCAGAATTTCCATAAGCTGATTGCCTGGCATTGCTCTCTTCTTACTTAAGTCCTTCATCCTGAAAAGCTGGTTGACCTCTTTCCATGGAAAAGCGTGGATTCTGGCAAGAAATTCCAATATTCATACACTAAAAGATGTGTTTTTAGAAGTATATATACTGTGAGGTCCCACTGGGCATGCCAAATTGTTTACATGTTTTGATGTAGTTCCTGTGGTGGTAGGGTAAAGTTCCCCATTGCCCGAAAACCATTGATGGTCAACAAATCAACTTTTATTTATTTATAAGCAAGCGTGTCATTGTTAATGGTTAAAAATCCTAACAGACTATGAAATGTAATAACTTGCACCCCAAGCTATTGAATTTGATCAAATGATTGTGAATTTGGGTGAGAAATATCTCTCAAGTAAGTTCTTTTCTTGCCTTAGACAGGTGAGGACTTTATAATTCCCCTAGTAAAACTAGTAAGTCTAACCAAAATAAGTGTCTAAAAATAAAACAAACTAGTTCAGAGAGAATTGCCTATTACACAATCAAACAAAAGAAATTGCCAAGTCCGGAAGGACTTCAGAATATTGGGCTTCGATTTCTACTTAGATTGTTGTTTGTAACTCAAGCTGGACTGGATGTATATGTACTAGAATTGCATTTCAACTAATGAGGATCAGTTGGAAATCTATACCAATGTTGAGATTGGCAGAGCTATAATTAATTTGAGCCATGGTGAGGCTTATTGAGTGGGCAGAACTGGGATCTCTTTAGTCTGGACTGGATTGGAAGTGGCTAGATTAGCAATTGCTAACCTGGAATCGTACTTCAGTGCCTATTCTGCTTGGCTAAGGGTCGCCTGAGAGCTATTCTGGCTATATTGGGACATCAAGGTGTCTTTGGAAATTTGTTGAGGTTTAATGTTATGAAAAAACCTGAACTCCACTGGATTCATCTATTCTGAACCAAATTTATAACGAGAGAAATCTCGTTTTCTTTGTGAATTGCTCCTTTAAACTGAATTGAAGTAAAAAATCTGAGGTTTGCCTGCTTCGTTGGAAGCTAGGTGGCTTTTGCAAACCAGACAACTTAATTGCTTATGAGTTTGAAGAGTTTTGAGATCGTTTGATCTTGTTTTGTTTTTGTCAGTATGACTGAGAGTTTTTGTCTTGATTGGATTTTTTTTTGGTTGTCCTTGATCCAATTCACATTCTCTTATATTTATAGAAAATCTGCATGAGTAGTAGTTATTCTGACAAGAAAAACCCACATCAACAGTCAGTTTATGATGATCAATTTTGACATTTTGACAACCAATTTTCCTACTTCTTGTCCATCCCTTGCAAATTGAAATTATACTAACGAGATCCTCATCTCATGAGTATGGGAAGGAAACTCAGCCTGTTTTTCTGGCATTTAATGGTTATGGGAGTGGTTTTTGATTTCACATTTCTACCAACTCCCCTGAATGTCCTCTGTCCGTTTCCTGTTGACGTCTTGTCATTGGAATCACATGGGTATTGCGGAGAGAGACTCCTTTTTAGATCTTAGAATTGCTGATCTAGCTTTGAATTGGTAATCAACGGTGATGATCAAACCTTGAACCCTTGAAAATATAATCTAAAAGCTGGGTAGGAATTAAACCAATTAAATATGGTCTTTTTAGATTAAATCAGCATTTGATGATAATTAACTTTTATCTTGTGAAGCTTAATTTATGTAATTGGTTTCATTCCATTTTCCTTCTTTTGAAATTACTTTGACCTTTGAAATGTCCTGGGCTGACTTCCAATTTTGGGAAAATGGAGCCCAAACCTGTGTCGTCAATATAGTCCAATAGCTAGATGGGCCGGTAAGCAGAAATTAGACCTAAACAAATACTTAATTGTAATGTTTTTTTTATGCATTCACGCTTGATCGGAAACTCAGCATTTGGCCCCTTGATAGTTCTGCCTCTTTTACTGCAATTTAGGGTTGTTTTGGGTGGGGCTGCAACTACTTTGCTAGGGAAGATGGGTTCAAAATGGTGGGAACTAAAGCAAACATAAAAAGACCCATTTATCACTAAATTTAAGGAAATTATAATAGAACAACATGACTTCTATTGTTAATGAAATTGGAGTTTAAGGACCACCACAACTATTTTGGAAGTAAAAGGATCAAAATGCCAATCAAGGACTACTGCACCTAAAAATTCAAAATTAAAAAAAAAAAAAAAGAAGAAGGAAAATATGAGATGATATCTTTGTATAAAATGTAGGTGGGACTCAAGATTCCTGCTCCCAGAGCATCTCCAACCTATATGTCAAATTGACACATATACATAAAATAACAAAAATTGAAGGTTAAAGTTACTTCAACTGAGTAATCAAATTCTATATGGATTTGAAGGCCGGAAGAGATATATAAAAAAGCTTGATATCAAATATTATTTTAACATTTTTTTAATCATGGACCGCACTATCATTTACTCTCTTTAAAAATTTTATGCCCATTTGTTTTAAAAAATATAATAAAATAATATGATATTTGGCATTTTGGGTGGACTTAAATTTTTTTTTTTCCCTAAAGTGTCAAATTGCCACATAAGCCATCAAATTTAAATTTAACTTTTTTGCATTTGACATCTCCCTTGTTAGAGCATCTCCAACCGATATATCAAATTTCCACATGGACATGAAATGACAAAAATTGAAGGTTAAAGTTACTCCAACCGAATAGTCAAATCCTGCGTGGATTTGAATGTTGGAAGAGATATGTAAAAAATAACATATCAAAAAACTTGATGTCAAATATATTTTTAAATATTTTTTTAGTCATGGACCTCACTATCATTTACTCTCTTTTAAACTTTACTCATTATATGAGCCCTATTTGCTTTTAAAAATATATTAAAATAATATAATATTTGGCATTTTAGGTGGAGTTCAATTTTTTCCAAAATATAAAATTGCCACATAAATTATTAAATTCAAATTTAACATTTTGCATTTGAATGAAAATACTCATGTGTCAAGGTAAATTCCTTCGCTATAAGAGCTATTCCAACCATGCATTGAGGGGAGGGGGAAAAAACAAAATCGACTTCACCATGCCCGGGGTGTGGGACCCACTAACCCGGGGCCCAAGGCAACTTTCGCCTGTGTCCAAAGCGAGGGGGTTATCAGAGCGCCACAAGAATCGCAAGAATCGCTACAAGATCGCTACAAGATCGCCAAGGCATCGATTTGATTTTTTTCCTGTTGCCACGTGGCGTCGTCTGGGCTCTCCGATCTGATTTTTTCCTCCAATCCAACGGCAGCCAATTTTTTTGCCATAAAATACTGGAAAAATTCGAAATTTTTTTAAAAAATACCAAAAAATTAATGAATTTTTTTCTATAAATACCAGACTTTTTTAAATTTATCTGAAATTTGAAATTGAAAATTTTATCCGATTATGAGATATGAATAGTATTGACACGTAGGAACCCGTAAATCTTATCCGAAAATATTATCCATATTAATTATTAAGGTAAATAAAATTGTAAATAAAACAAAAAAATGAATAATCGCTTCTTAGCTAGGCAATGGGTGAAACACAAAATTCGGATTTTGCAACCACTATTCACGCAATATAAATGGAGTTGCTCAGGATTTTATAATACCTTTTTTTTATCCACCCTTGCAATTTTGTACCATGGAGTCCAGGAAGGTGAACGGGACTGGCTGTAGATAAGTCAAATTGAATGAGACAAAGGTGATTGCTGGTCCGTTTTAAAATAAAATAAATAAAAGGTGATTGCTGGTGTCTCGAATCGAACGTTCCGAAGAGCCCCAGGCCCCACTAGTCGTCCCGGATCCATTGACTTCACTATCGACCTGAATTGTGTTTAGAGACGCTCTGCTTCTCTGGTGGAACTTCAGCCTGTAGCTCCTTCTCACTTCTTCAGCTGCGAGTTCTTGCTTTTCACATACACCCAGGTCAGGCTCCAACTACTAATTTCTCTAACACCATCTCATGATTTCTTCCCATTTTGTATTTTTCGATTGTGATATAATTTTCTCTCTTAGTCATGTTGTTGCTGATGATGTTGTTTGGCTTAAAAAATTTGGCAAATGCTGAAGGTAATTACAAAAGTTGTACTTTTGAATACTTGATATGTATTTTAATATTGAGGCAAAATAAAAGAGTAGTCAGCTCCATTTATGATACCTCTGTAGTCGCAGATTTGATGTTTTTGTTGGACTTGAGGGTTTCCAGGATCCTCAAGTGAATTGGGGGAGGCTTGGTTGGCAATGGTCTAATTCTGCTGTTTCTGAGAGGGGGATGAGGGGGGAAGGAAAACATTAAAGACTAAAAATTTGGTTCTTTAGTTTTTTTTTTATACAAGCCATATTGGAAGAGGGGATTTGAACACAGGACCTCGGGTACAGGATAACTGCTCTTAATCATCAAATGGGTATTTTAAATGTCGAAAACTATCAGACGTTTGATTAAATTTGATGGCTGGTAACAAACTTGGAGCTGTCAGTCGCTCAAACTCAGTCCCTCCGGTGAGCAGCTCTGAATAAAATATTAGACAGGTCAATTTATGGTTCCTCTGTATAGTATAGTAAGTCATTTTGCAGGTGAGTTCAAATAAGTGACCCAAAAAAATGAAAAAGTAGATCAGCAATAGAAAAATGTATTTATCTTCTACCAAATTGCTTAATTGCCTGCACTGTCTCCTCTCTCCAGCAGGTTGCTTTGTGAAATTAATCTCATCTCCATTTTCCTGTAAGTTGGCACAAACAAGAAACCAGTCTGAAATGGCATCGAGCACGCAAAGAGACAGCTCATCTCTTCCTCCACCGTCTCAATGGAAATATGATGTCTTTTTGAGTTTTAGAGGTGAAACACGCAAGACCTTTACAGCCCATTTACATAAAGAACTGCTGGATCAAGGAATTACAGAGACATTCTTGGATGAAACAGAACTTCAAGAAGGAAAACCAATTTCTGAAGTCTTCTCAGCAATTGCACAGTCAAGATTTGCCATTCTTGTGATCTCTCAAGATTATGCTTCTTCAACCTGGTGCCTAAATGAACTTTTAAAGATTTTTGAATGCATGGAAGGGAGGGGCGCAATTCTACCAATTTTCTATTCTGTGGAACCCTCCGATGTTGGAAAACAATTAGGGAGTTTTGAACAAGCCTTCACTAAACTTGAAGAAAGGTTTAAGCATGACATCAACAAGGTGAAGATCTGGAGAGATGCTTTAGGGACAGTGGCTAAAATCAAAGGGTGGACTACAAAGGATAGGTTAGCATTACTTCTTTTTCCCCTCGACTCAAAAGCTCTCCTAAATGAATAGATGACCATTGTTTTTACTTATTGGAGCACATATAATAATTGTGAATTTATATTTTATATATCACCTCTGTAGGATAGAAAGTGACTTATAATTCCGTTCTATTTGATATAATTTTGTAGTGAGTACATTTAATTTGCCTGGACCTGATGCATGAAAATCATACAGAAAAATATTTTATGATAACATTCCTATTACCCATTCATAAAAAAGAATTTATATGGGGAGGCTAAGTTTATTTTATGATAAACTAAAAAATACACTATATTGTTTTTCATTGCTGCAGAAGAGGATTGGAACTTGGGAACATTGGGAAGAGAAATTGTTACTCTATCCAATGCTATTTGATCATCTATACACTTTTTAAATCATTTTTATCACGTATTGATGAAGTTTCTTTGGCTTAATCCAAAATATGCATTGTAACAGTGAGGAGTTCTTAATTCGAATTCAGATGCTTTCGTAACAGAGGGAAATAGTTTTGAAATTTTTTTTGGGTAGCTTTCTATTTCTATCATATTTTAGGTCCACAGTGAGGAGTTCTTAATTCGAATTCAGATGCTTTCGTAACAGAGGGAAATAGTTTTGAAATTTTTTTTGGGTAGCTTTCTATTTCTATCATATTTTAGGTCCACAGTGAGGAGTTCTTAATTCGAAGTCAGCTGCTTTCTTGACAGAGTTAATGATATTATGGACAACAACTTATTACACTAACTTTTGATGATAACTGATGTGAAAGTGATTCAGTTGTTTTCATTCTGCGTCTTCTATGAACTTTTTATTCATAGCAAGTAAAAATTTTCATATCCATTGGTATCTCAAAGTTGGGGTTTTTTTAGGATTATTGTTCCATTAATAAGGTGTTCTTAGTTTTTGAGTTGAATGGCTGTGATGCAATGGGTTAGCCCTAAGTCGAATCCAAAACTTCTTATAAAACGCAGGCAGAGCTACCACTCGGCTACTAGAGGTGGTGGCAAAAACACAAAATGCAAAGTGTATTTTTATCGCTTTTTTGTCTATTTATGACTCATATTAGTTCAGCCATGCATGACCTTGATTATTGTCTTTTCCTCTTGAAGATATGAACCACAGCTCATCAGAGAAATTGTTGACAAGGTGCGCACCTTAGTACGTCCTACATGGTTGGAGCCTGAAGAAAAGCTGGTTGGAATTCATTCAACATTGGAGCATCTACGTAGGCTTCTAGATAGAGACACTGAGTTGGTTCGTTTTATAGGGATATGGGGGTTGAGTGGGATAGGTAAGACAACCATTGCTGAGAGAACTTATGCGAGGATTCTTCATAAATTTGAACGCAGCTGCTTTCTTGACAGAGTTAGAGATAAGATTTCTCAAACAGATGGTCTAAAAAATCTAAAAAGAGAACTTTGCAAGAGCCTTATGAAAAGAAATCTAGAAGACTGGGACTTTGATATAAAAGGCACAATCAAAGGGCTCTTATCTCGCAAAAAAGTTCTTCTCGTTCTTGATGATGTCGACGATAATATTCAATTAGAAGACTTATGTGGGAACCAAGATGGGTTTGCTCCAGGGAGCAGAGTCATTATTACAGCAAGAAGTGAACGATTGCTAAGTAGACATGGTGTGGACGGAAAATTTGAGGTGCATAAGTTAAATGACCAAGACGCTCTTCAACTTTTTAGCTTGAAAGCCTTTGGAAGAGATTATCCAGATAAGCCCTATGTAGCTATGTCTAAATGTTTTGTGAGTTATGCCAATGGCCTCCCATTAGCTCTTAAACTCTTGGGATCATCTTTGCATAAAGCAGATCAAGATGAATGGGGAAGAAAGTTTGGTAAACTGAAAGATAATTTTGATGGAAAAATTATGGATAGGCTTAAAATAAGTTTTGATGGATTAGATGAAGAGGAGAAAAGTATTTTCCTTGATATCGCATGCTTCTTTATGGGAAAGTACAAAGATGAAGTAGTTGAAAGACTATGCGGCTTTCGTTCCAGCGTAGACAATGCTATAAAAGTTCTCATTGGGTGGTCTCTGCTAACAGTTTCAGATAATATGGTGTGGATGCATAATTTGTTACAAGAAATGGGTAGAGCAATTGTTCGTGGAGAGTCAAAAGAACCAGGTGAACGTAGCAGGTTGTGGCTTTCAAAGGACATCTTTTATGTTTTGAGAAATAATACGGTAAGAGCTTACATGGATGCATCGGTAACACATGAATCTAGCAAAATCAACAGATTATAAAGCAGACTTTTAAGTTTACTTGCCTTACTTTCCATATAACGTGCACATCAGTTACCCTTTATGATGTTTTGCAATTGACTTGTTCTTTATTCTTGGTTATTAGGGGACATCAGCAGTTGAAGGCATTGTCCTAGATCATCGTGAATCAGAAGTGTGTAAATGCCATCGAGAAGCCTTTTCAAAGATGTTTAATCTTAAATTTCTCAAACTTCATAATGTGTACCTTGATGAAGGTCTCGCATGTCTTCCTAACTCCTTACAATTTCTTGAATGGAAAGGTTATCCTTTAGCTTCTCTCCCCATAGATTTCAAACCGGATAAGCTTGTTGAACTCAGCATGTGTCATAGTAAGATTGAACAGCTTTGGAGTGGAATAAAGGTACAAGTCTACAACTGCAACATGTAATCTATTTATCAGAGTAAAATGTAAGCTTCTCCTGAATCTAATTATTATCACTTTCTTGTAACTCTAACAGGATTTTGACAAGTTGAAAGTCATCAAACTTAGTCATTCAAAAAGTTTGACAAGCACTCCTGATTTCAAAGAGGTCCAAAATCTTGAGAGACTAGATCTTGAGGGATGTGAAAGTCTAGTTGCGATCCACTCATCCATACGAGTTCTCAAAAAGCTAATCTTCTTGAATCTTAAAGACTGCAAAAGTCTTGAGAGTCTGCCAGGTGAGATTGCAATGGAATGCCTGGAAATTCTAATCCTTTCTGGTTGCTCAAATGTTAAAAGGATTCCTAAATTTGTGGGACATATGGAGAATTTGTGGAAGATTTCTTTAGACGAGACGGCTATTGAAGATATACCTTCATCAATTCAAGGTCTGACAAAACTTTCTGTTCTTGATATTAGAGATTGTGTAAATCTGACTCAACTTCCAAGTACCATTGGCAATTTGAAGTTTCTTAAAAGTCTTAATGCTTCTGGATGCACACAACTGGCAGAACTGCCTGCAAGCTTTCAGGAACTAGTGTCTTTGGAGAAGCTTGATTTAAGTGGAACTGCCATAGAAAAATGGCCCTTTTCCGTTTTACATTTGAAAAAGCTGAAATCATTTATTTTCCGCGGACCAAAAGGGCGATCACCACAGCAATGGCATGTGTCACTCCCTTTTGGATGGTTGAAGTGTCTTCAACCTATGAGTCAGTTCCTGCCTCCTTTGTCAGGGTTATGTTCTTTAAGGGAGTTAGATCTAAGTGATCACAATCTTCGGGATGGAACAATCCTTGCTGATATTGGTTGCTTATCTTCTTTGGTTTCATTGGACTTGAGTGGAAATGATTTTGTTAGCCTTCCTGAAAGAATTAGCGAGCTTTCTCAGCTTGAGAACTTATATTTGAGTGGTTGCCGGAGTCTTAAATACCTTCCAGTCCTTTCATCAAGTAAAAGTTTACAAGTGACTGCCGATTGTTGCACTTCACTAGAAAGGCTGCAACATCCATTGAATTTGGATACATTAAGTTCGTCATGTTTCAATTTGATGAATTGCTCTGGATTGTTTAAGAATGAAAGCCATGATTATAAAACATTGACTATGCTCCGAAAATATCTTGAGGTGCTCTCTCTCTCTCTCTCTCTCTCTCTCACATTCAATCATTCGTTTGTTCATTCATTCTCTAACACGACGTTTTCTCGTGTATAGAGAATCTCATATCCGGGAGATAGGTTTGAAATTGTAATTCCTGGAAGTAAAATTCCATGGTGGTTCAGTCGTCAAAGAGTGGGATCTTCGGTAAGCATACAGGTGACTCCGAAATGGTGTGATAACAAGTGGATGGGATATGCTCTTTGCGCTGTTTTTGAAGTTTTCCATAGTGGATGGGAGCTCTCTTGTGTTTTGGAAGTCAATGGACAAAAAGAGTACCCTGCACCTGTATTATTAACTGATGTCCAGCCCGTGTCGGATCATCTTTGGCTATTCTATGTTTCTCGTGATATAAGCTTTGGTACAGAGTGGCAAAAGAGTTGTGATCAGTTAACATTTTCATTTGAAAGCTCAGGCCACATCAGGGTCAAGAAGTGCGGTGCCCGTTTGATTTACGAAAAGGACGTGGAAGAGTTCAACAAAGTAGTGGCACAATCCAGCAGCAATGTTGGGGGAGGATCCAGTGGGACTCGTAGATTTGATGAGGAACCACAGCTCAAAAGATTCAAGAAAACATGAATTTCGCTCAAAAGATTCAAGAAAACATGAATTTTCTTCACATACTCGTAATTGCACCAGCAAGTTCACCCTTGCGCTGTAACAACCCGTACCCTAGTGGTGTCGTAGTTGGTCCATAATTCATATTTCAGATTCAGGGATATTTGTGGATTTTAGGAATTGTTTATTAATTATTAAAACTTTGGGGAACTGTTTGCGATATCTCTCTTGTACAGTTTGAGAAATTGCGAGGGACCAGAGTCTACTCCATCAACTTGACACCTCCTGTTTGTGTATATTAATTAGTACATAATGGTTTTTGAGTGCTGTTAAGCGAATCTTAAAATTAATTGAGCACATCCTACTACTAAACTGTTTATTGAATTACTAATTTAACCTAACATAGAATGACCAAAAATGATATATTGAGTTGTGAAACAAATATAATTTTAATCCCTACTCACCATATTCAACCCTAATCAAGCGTTTCCAATATATTTGTAAGGTTAATTGCATTTCCATTATTATTTTTATGTTACTTGCATTTCCAATATATTTTAAATATTTCTTGCATTTTCAATTTTTTTTTGTTCATAGATTATACAAGCACAAATGTGGTTTGATGCAATTGGGTAAGGCAAAAAAACTTTCAACCATCATGAATGTTGGGAGGTGGTGAAAAATTGCAAACGCTTCAGAATTATTCCCACGGGTCCCCCCGTTATATTAAACGAGATGCCACTCCATGATTCAACGACATCGGATTCACCTCGAGATTCCCCTATGAGTCAAGACTCACTCATCGAAAAGGAGTCGAGGCCCATTGGCTGAAAGGCTGCGAAGACAAAGAAAGGGAGTAATTCTAGCACTAATATATCAAAAAATTTGGAGGAAATTGCAAGGTAGGCTGCCATAAGAATTGAAATGGAGAAGAAACACCAAGAGAATGAGATGGCAATTCGAGCAGAATATTTACAAGAAGGGGATTATTTGTGCAAACAACACATTGAGAAGATGGATCGGGAAACCATGGTCATGGATACAAGCCATATGTCCCCTGAAACAAAACAATTTTGGAAGCTAAAATGAAGGGATGTTATGAGAAGAAGACTTTTCCGTGATGATGGACCTAGCAACATGGATTGGTTAAATGATCAAAACCGTTTAATTAGTTGGCATACCTTTTATTTATTTGTATTTTTCATGTTTTGTATTTTTATTTGTTGTAATTCATGTATTTTATTTTAGTAGTAGTAATTCTTTATTTTAGTAGTTGTATTGGCTTTCTTTATTTAATAAACAAAGCATTCAATAAAATACTTTTTTATTCAACATATTCCATACATCAAAGAAAACATAATTAAAAGGAAAAACCACTACCAAACCATAATAAAAAATAGGACAAACTACAGTAAACCCCCCAACCTATAGGGTTATTTACGAGTTCATACCCGATTTTGGGAACATTTATGGGTACATATACAACTTCGCGAAAACTTACAGATCGCCCCCTCTGTTAGCGAATCCGTCAGAAAATCCGTTAAATGCTGATGTGTCAAAAATAGGACCCTTTTTTTGATGACGGGACTTCCACGTGGACCAAAAATTAATAAAAAATTATCTACTTTTAAAAAATAATAAATATTTGTTTAAAAAAATAAAAACCTAAACAACTCTCTCTTTTTCCTTCTCCCTCCTTCTCGACCCACCCCAACCCAGAACTCTCCTCTCCTCTCCAGCATATGCCCACCTCGCACCCACCATCTTCCCCCAACCCTCATCCAGATTCTCTCTCTCTCTCTCTCTCTCTCTCTCTCTCTCTCTCTCTCTCTCTCTCTCTCCCTCCCTCCCGATCTCTTCTCCTCCTAGCCCCTAGCCACACAAACCACCACCCAAACGCATTCATCCTCCTCGGAGGTTATCAACTCATGGGAGCTCATGGCCGGCCTCGACGCCGATAGCTTCCGATTCTCGCCGCTCCCGCCCGCCAAAGGCTTCAACTTTAGAGACCCAAAAACTGCAGGCAAGGAAAACTCTGCATAGACTACCTTCCCTGGATAACTCTCAGTAGAATACTGTGGTGGTGAGACAATGGAGAGTACACTCCATGAGGAAGTGATCCCAAGTACACAATAGAGACCTGCATCATCATTAATGTCTCAAAAGTAATCAGATCTGATTCTGAGTGCACACAAAATCCAGATCTGATTCTGGCATTGGAGATGGAAGGGAAATGGAAGGCCGTGGTTGGATGTCTAGATTTGATATTTCTTTAAAATGAAATTTGAATTGAAATTTGAATTCGAGGCCATTAGATTGAATAAAATTTCAAATTTGAGCTATTTGGTTTGATAATACTAGACATTTGTTTTGAAATTTTCATTCTGAAATCTCCATTTTGGCATCTTGAAAGGTGATGTTGCTGCCCAGTTTATTTATTTATTTATTTTTAATATTTGCTGCCCAAATTTCATCCATACTGAGCTTGAGTAAATTAAAAATGGAAGCGGCAACTCGTGGAAAGCAAAGGGAGGTGGAGTTTGGTTGTATTGGAGAGAGAGAGAAAGAGAGAGAGAACGACATTGGCAGTGGGTTTGGGGTGGATCGACGAAGGGTTAAGTCGGAGGAAGGGAGGATGGGGGTTGGCTGGGTGGGATGATGAGAGGCGGCTGGTGGGTCGTCAGGCGATGGTAGAAGTTCCAGAGAGAGATGCCAGGGGGTGGGTGGCGCTGGTACAGGTTGGAGATGGTGGTTGTGGGAAGATGGTGCAGGTTGAAGATGGTGGTTGTGGGCGTCTGGGTAAAAGACGTGTCGCATCAGCAGGCAGGCCACGCTGCCATGAGGGCTAACGCTATCTTTTATGAATCGATTTATCAAATGATGTATGCATTTTTACTGAGTCTAACTTTGAAATTGAAATACCAATCTCTTTTAGAAATATGTGTTATAATTTTACAACTATAAATTTGTCATCTGGATTCTGTTGTTGAATGAGTAGCAGGGCATAATGCTTGCTTTTTGAGTTGAGATGGTCAGTCAAAATTCAAAACCTAATCTGATATGAAACAGATCTAGGAGAATCTGGGATGGGAAGATGCAGTCGATGAGGGTGGTTGGGGTTGCGACGGAGAGGGGTTGGGAAGGGGTGGGCAAGGTCGTGGTGGTGGTTGGCTGGGTTGGTTTTTGTTTTTTGTTTTTTTTTTTTTATAATCAATTTTAAAATAATTTTAATAATTTAAAACTAGTTTTGAAAAATATATAATTTTTTTATTAATTTTTAGTCCACGTGGAAGTCCACCTCATTAAAAAATAGAGCCCACATTTGCCACGTAGGCAGATAACGGATTTCTTGACGGATTCGCTAATGGAGGGAGACGATCTGTAAGTTTTTGAGAAGTTTTGTATGTACTCATAAATGTTCCCAAAATCGGGTATGAACTCATAAATGACCTTATAGGTTAGGGGGTTTACTGTAGTTTGTCCTAAAAAATAAAAAGAAACTACAACCAAAGCACAATAATAATAAAAAACCACAACCAAACCATAAAAATAAAAAAAAATAAAAAAACAAAAAAAAAACAACAACAACACAACCAAACCATAACTAAATAAAACCTAACCAAATCATCTATGCTCCATCATTCACCGTCATTGCCTTTCACCGCCCATAGATGCTCCATCATGTCAAGTTGACGCCTTTCATGAATATACGAAGATTGCAATCTCTGTATATCGATCTACCATACGGGTCATGAAACGACGATCCCTAACCAACGGATCTGGCTCAAATGATTCTCTATTTGGCCCCATGAGCCTTTCATAAATTCGCGTCAAGGTCGTGTTCATGGGATCCAGTTCGTAGACCTCTGTAGCATCGTAATCATACTCATCCTTCACAATCGTATTATGGAGGATGATGCAAGTCATCATAATGCTTCTGAGGACCTCTTCATCAAACATACGGGCCGCACCTCGAATAATCAACCACCGAGCTTGAAGGATACCAAAACACCTTTCAATATCTTTCTTGTATCCTTCTTGATAGGAAGCAAATAATTTTTTTTTCTGGGATCGGGGATTCGAAATGGATTTGACAAATGTAGTCCACCTCGAGTAGATGCTGTCAGCTAGATAATACCCCGTCCGGTAGACTGTATTGTTGACTTGATAGGTGATATTGGGGCCTTGGCTTCTCAAAACATCGTTGAAGACCGAGGATTGACCCACCATGTTGAGGTCATTTTGGGATTCGGCAACTCCGAAGAAGTCAGGCCAAACCCATGTATCGAAGCCAGCAACGGCTTCAAGGATGATACTTTTTTGGCCTTTTCTATTTCTGTAATCTCCTTTGCCAGGCAGTTGGACAATTCTTCCATTGCCAGTGCATGCAGTCGATGCTACCAATCATTCTTGGAAATCCTCGAGCTTGGCTTTTCGTAGAAGCCGTTGGAGGTCCTCGGGAGTAGGTCTGCAGGTAGTCCCTAGTGTACAGAGTTTCGACTGCATCACAAAATCTTACCAAGGCCTCCAACGTAGTGGACTTTCCCATCCGGGCAATCTCATCCACCTGATCAGTAGATGAACCATACGCCAACATTCGTATAACAGCTGCAAGTTTTTGCTCCAAAAGAAGTCCCAAAACCCCAGCAGCATCACACTTTTGAACAAAGTATGTATCATAATTGCAAATATCATGCATGACTTTATTGAACAAATGGGGTTGCATTCTATATCGCATTCGAAAATCAACATCAGAGTATAAAGAAGTTGGGATAAAATAATCTTCCAAAAGATTCTTACCCCGAGAATGCCTATGTCTGTCCACATTCGGGCCACAGTCGACTTGTGAACCACGGCAGCGACCTTTGTTCTCTTCATCAAGCAAAGCCACTGCTATGACAACTTGTTCATCTTTTTCTCTCTGCAACCTTTGCCTTTCAGCTCGTCTACGGCTTCTCTCATTTGTTTCTCACTCTTGCCTCTCCAAGCATTTCCTCAAATCTTCCATTGAGAATGGAGTATGAATTCTAAAGTCTGAGAAATGAAAATATAGAAAGATGTGGTGTGAGAGGTATGAGCTGAGCCTCTGGTTTTATATAAAATTTTGGCCAGATAGAGATGCCACGTGACTTGTTTTGATAGGATGAAAATCTTATCTGAAGTTTGAAATTCATCTTATTTGAATTTTGAAATTCATTCGAAATTTGAACCCAAAAATTTATCTGAATTTTGAATTTTGAAATTCATTCGAAATTTGAACCCAAAAATCTTATCCGGAAATTTTATCCGATTATGAATAGTCTTGGCACATAGGAACCCGAAAATCTTTTCTAAAAATATTATAGAAATTAATTATTGAGGTAAAACAATTTGTGAAAAAAACAAAAAAATGAGTAGTAATTTTCTTTTGCCATGACAACGGGTGGAAACAGAATGACTTTTTGCAAAGGCAACCACTATTCGCGTGAATAGTGGCTGTCCTAGGCCCCCCCAAAGGGCAAATGGGTGAAATTGCTCTTACGCATCTACCCAACTTCTCCTTATCCCCAAAGGTGGCCCCATCATCTTTCCTCCTCCCTCTGCAACTAACCATCACCCCAACATCATCCATAAGCACCCAAACCCACCAAAAGCCATGCCCCCATCAGCCTTCCTTATTCTTTTGCAACTAACCACCACCCACCATACTTGGCCGCAAAAAAAAAAAAAAAAAAACCACCACCCACCATCATCCATATCCACCTAAACCCACCACAAGCCATTCCCACCACAAAAAATAAAAAAACATAAATAAATAAATAAAGAACAATGCATATTTGTGGTGGGGATGGGTTTTTGGATTGCAGGGGCAAAACACTTGGTGATAAAGACGGTGGCATGGCCTTGGTTCAAGGTTTGGATCTGGTATTGTGGATAGGTTGAGTCTGCGACGGATCTGGAGAGAGAGAGAATGGTTGGCTTGGGGTTGGGGCGTTGAGATGGAGGCCATTCCTCTCCCCTCAGCCATGAAAACCCAGCCTACCTTTTACACCATTGTGGGAGCAAATATTTCCGTCTCCAATCAGGGCACGCCACGTGGAAAAGAAGATTATCTCTTAAATTAATTAATTGAACCAGTTTATTTGGCCAATTAATGAATTGGGATAAATATCTTAATTAATGGGATATTATCTTTATTTAATGAGATAATACCATTAATTAAGATATTATCCTAATAAAGAGAAGATAATATCATTAATTCAGATATTATCTTCATAAAAAGAGATAATATCGTTTAATTTAGATATTATCTTCAATAAAGAGAAGATAATATCATTAAATCAGATATTATCTAAGTCCGACTCGATCTCTACGAAACCCTAGCCCCGAGGCCCTATAAATAGACTACTTCATTCATCATTTAAGGTACATCTAAACCTACTCCTTATACCCGAGAAAAATACCCGAAGCTCTTTCTCCGTCTCCACTCTCCATATTTTCTCCACACGGCTCCGGCCGCCCGGTTCACACCCTACATAAACACTACTCCGTACCCTTTGCTTAGCTATTGTTTTTCTACAAACACTCGAACTAAATTAGGCATCGGAGGGCCTTTGGCCAACACCCCCGGGTGTGGTCTATTTACTCCAATCTGTTTTACAGGAATCGAGAAAGAGAGAGAAGGAAGATCGAAGGTTGAAGGATCCAGAGCGAATATTCTCCTGTGAGATTATTTGCACAAACAACCATCATCATCAAAATCACAATCATGATCTAGGCAATATTTTAAGGCAATTCCCTATTACAAGAAGACCACATTTTATAGATACTAGGTACAAAGGGATGGGTTGGGATGAGGGAGGAGATCTGTTAGTTCCGATGGTGAAGGGGTGGCAGAGTGTGGAGAAGACGGTGTTGTTGGTTTTTTAATTTCCTGTTAATTTTTTCATTTGTTTTTCTTCTATTAATAATAATTGAATTAAGTTTTTGAAAAGAAAATCTTTTTATTTTTTATTTTTTTACACATGGCACCTCCATGTAATCGAATTCAAAAAAATTGTGGATCCCATTCATGCCACGTCGACATTTTTAAAAGAGCTTTTGACTGACTTGACGATGAAGGGTAAATTGAGATGCAAAACATCGATCAAAGGGGAAAATTGGGTCATTTTAACTTTCAAAGGATAAAATGAGATTTGACCAAAGGTTCAAAGGGCACTACAGTAAATAAGCCTGAATTTTATCATACAATCCTTGTACACCTCTACCAATATTTGGGATATTTTTATTACAGCTCAGTTTTTGACTAAAACTATTTAATATTCAACGACAATGGTCTAATTTAATTTTCTTTATAAAATTAGTTTCCAAACCAAAATATCTTGGTTCCTTGAAGTTATAATATTCAATCAAAGTCATAACTTTCAACACCAAAATGCAAGTTTCAATTTTTAGCCCTAAAAATCAACTAGAGAAGTATAGGGAGAGAAATTGCAATCACCACTGAAGAACCAAAAGCCAGAATCTGAAGTCTCTACGATATGAGGTCAACATGATATCAACAAAATAACTTGGATAAATATAATTGTACTTATTGGATTTAATATAGTCACATATTAAATAAGAATTATAATACTAACAAATGAATTTGGACCCTAAACACTGGAACCTTTGAGATTAGAATCATTTGCTGCTTGCAAGAATGTCACCTTATTTTCCACAAGTTCGGCTATCTTCTCCACAAGGGCTGATTTGTTGGTTTGGTGAGGGATCTGAGTCATTCACAAAGTATAAAATCACTAAAAAAAAAATACACTATTTCATGAGAATCTAAGACTACATGCATATTTAATGCAAACCAGACAAGAAGACCAAGGCAAACCTCCTTTATGATACTTGCACTTCTCTTTGTTCTAGAATCAAGCAATTCAACATCAGTTTATGCGTATATAAGGAAGATGCCATCAGCATAAGCAAAAGGGATAATTCAATTCAATCACATTAGTATATACTATTTTACTCTATCTTCACCTTAAGCTCAAGTTTCATGGCAATTTTACTTATTCAGAAAAAATGAAACAAAACTCTGTGTACGAACGGAGTAGTATACCCCATGAATTTAGCAGCAAGTATGCATCATAAGACATATCACCACTGCCCATCATCACATTCAATTTGAAGGCATCCCTTTAGTACAACCTATTCAAACGTTATACAGAAACTGATAAAAACCAAGGAAAGAACTACTACAAGGAGGAGGCTATCCCTTTTTCGTCCAAGCTTACTAGAATGAACCATGCTTCAGATAGCGAAGGAATGGTTCCAAATTACCCAAGGTTTCCCATAATCAATCCTTGAGTTGGAAAATCAGGCCTTGGCATGTATTCCAGTAATTCTTGCAATTGTCACAGGGAAAACCAAATGTCAAATACTCGAAAGGAAAAATGAAATGGAAAATAAAGAAAACACAAAAACAAAAATGGGTCGATAGGATGCAGATCATTGTTTGTCCATAGTCAGGTAGCTTTAAACTTGTGTTGTTTACTATTCAAGGAGGCTGGAGTCAGTTGGGTAATTCCGCAAGGATACCCTTCATTAATTAGTGAAAGTCTTGCTGCTTTTGGAAAAGGAAATAAGGCTCGGGTCTTATGGGGTTGTTGCAAGATGGCTGTTTTGTGGGTGATTTGGATGAAGGGGAATGAGAGGATGGGGATAGAAGAGCTGTGGGAGAGGGTGATGTTTTTGTCGTCCCATTGGGCTTCAGTTACATCAGATTTCAGGGATCTTTTCCTTTCTATTTTGCTAAATTGGGAGTCATCTATAGGATAATGTGGTTTTGTAGGTTTCGTTGTTTTTTTTTTTTTTTTTTTTTGTAATCATTTGTAGTTTGTTTGGTGGACTCCTTGTTTACTATCCCTTGTCTATGTACCGTAGGGAGAAATCCTGGACAATGAAATTTCAAAGCAATCAGGAGACCACGTGAACTAAATAACTAATTATAATGTGATCTAAACACTACTACATTTTAGTCTTTGCGCGACGAAGGGGTCTTCGTGGCGCAAAAATGATTTTAGTCGCACATAATTATGTGCGCAGAAGTTTCGTCGCGCACAGTCCGTCGCGCAAAGTTCGTGAAGAAAGGATTTGCGCGACGAATAAAGACAATTCGTCGCGCGGTTTGCGCTTACGTATAACAACTTCGTTTAAAAAAACATTTCGGGACGACCTCATTGCCCGTCGCACAAATATTTGCGCAAGCGAAACAGTGGTCGTCGCAAGAAACTTTGCGCGGCGAAATCATATTCGTCGCGCATACCCATTTTGCGCAACGAAATTATTCGTCGCGCATGATTAAAATATATTTGTCGACGTGTTATTTAAATTTTTTGCGCGACGATTTACGTTTCGTCGTGCCTGCGACGATGACCGCGGTCGAGGTTCCCTCGTCGGGCATTCCCCATCCCCCTACAATACGTTCCCGGCCTCCTCCCGAGAGTCGATCCAACGTCTGCGTCAAAATCTAAAATCCAGCATCATGCGGAGGATCCACAGACTCGATCGGAGTCTCGGGAGGAAGTTGGGAGGCGGACTCTTGAAGAACCAACTGGCTCCTCTCCACCATCGTCGTCTGTTTAACATTACATAAAATATAAATTCAAAAATGCATATAAATTGAAAGTGTAACATAAGAATTAAAAATACATAATACTTACATGAAGGGACTCGGCCAACTCATTCCCAGGTCGAACATAAACGTCACCAAAGACGTCGATCTCTGGGAATTTCGACCCCCCCTTAATTAAACAAGAGAAGGAAAATATTAGTATGAACAAAAGAAATTAATAATAATGACGTATTAAAAATTAAATATAAATTATATTATTCTTACCCGACGCCGTGCATCCATCCTATATGAGAAGGGCCTGGAGCCGGAATGGTGAAGAAGAGTCTTCTTCTTCCTATTGCCCTTATTCACTTGGGCTTTATTCTGTTATACAAAAAATAAAACGTAATAATTGAACTATAAATAAATAAAATAATAATGAGATATAAAAAATAAAATAAACATTAAACAAATATTATTAAAAAAATACCACATAATCGGGCGCCTGAAAATGAGCGCAGAGCCACGCCCAACTATCCTCCCGCCCCTCAAGCTCCTTCGGGCAACCCTCCTGAAGAGCGACTTGCGGATCATCAAATGCTTGAAAATGGTGGTGCAAGTCGCTCTTCCACTGCTTGTACCTCTCATCGAAGAGTCTGTTGACGTACGCCAAGGTCTCCTCGTTGATGTCCTCTAAGTCGTAGTTCGTCTGCAATAAATTGATTACATACATTAAGTAATAGAAATATATAAAGTTTGAAAGAAAAATAATCAAAAGATAGGAAACATACCGACAACTGGCCGCGAACTTGCATCTTGATCTCGTCAGGGATGACCTTCTAAGACTTCCATTGCATCGGGCAATGGGTCCGAACGACGTGGCCAATGTCGTGGGCCAAGGAGCTATGCAAGTCCGCCGTCGGTGCAGCCCGATGGCGCTCGTCATATCCGATGCTGATACGACGTTCGTCACCCGGGTGACCTTCGCCGTCTTCAGCTACCGACACGGCCCTCGGGTGTTCCTCTTGGCTGCAAAGGGATATGACAATATTGTTACATATACAATTAAATTGAACCATAAAATTCTCAATTAAAAAAATGTTAAAAACAAAAAAATGCAAGTGGAAGGGTATTACCTGTAGGTGCCCCGAGGCACCGATCTGATCGATCGATGTGGTGTCATTGGTGGTAGTGGGCGGTGTCGCCGCCTAGCGCTAAGAGGCTGCACCACCGAAGAAGATGATGATGCAGCCGCCTGGGATCCCCAGGACCAGCTAGCACGTGGTCCTGCTCCATCGATCTTTGGAGCGGTGGCGGTGATGCCGGTGGCCGAGCCGGGGCTCGAACTCGGTGTAGCCGTCACCGCCCTACGACGTCTAATCAAGTCTGACATCTGCACAATTTCATTAATCCAATGTAGCACATACAATGTCATTAAAAAATTGAACTAACTAATTAAAATCATAGTTTGACCTAGGGTTTGCGATTTCGGAGTATCCGGGACTCCGATCCACGATCCGTCGAATCCTAAACGATCCTATAAATACATGGTACCACATACGTGAGTTTCAGCTCGATCCAACGGTCCGAACATATCAAACCCTAAAATCGTACAATAGGTTTGAACCATTCGAGACTCAAACGATAACCAAATTCCAATCCGAGCACACCTACGTGCTCGTGACAACAAAATGTTTGCACTGGGACAAAATGCCCTATGCCACATGTACCCGACGCGCCACCACACGCGGCGCGTGGGTGCCCTAAGCGATAACAATCACCGGGAAATCCTAAAAATTAAGGGCCAAGGTTCCTACCCTAGGTTGAAAACATCAATTGGAGACACTTTTGTTCTCGGACCTACCCCAAAAAATGGACGGAAGTGGCCGGAATTTCAATTTCAAAACCGGCCGAAACCTAGGGTTTCAAATTCACTACCCTATGCACACAATCAATCAAATCCTACACAACCATCAGCTAGAGCATGAAAAATAGCCTAGAAAGCATACCTCAATTGCCGGATTTGGTGCACGGAGGAGAGAGAACAACGACGGCAGGATGGAAGGCGGCGGAGAAGCTCGAGGTTCGGCGTTGGTGGCGGCGGTCAATTAGGGCGGAGTAGGGGCTGAGGTCACGGCGGAGAGAAATGGAGGTTTAGGGTTCCGTTTGAAAAACTGGGGAAGAAGGAGAAGATCGCGATTTTCAGAAAACTTATTCGACTTTGCGCGACGAAGATATAAATCCGTCGCGCAAAATTCATTAAAATAACTTTTGCGCGACGAAAAAATGCAATTTTGTCGCGCATTATTATAAAAATATGACCTTTGCGCGACTGAAAAAAATGATTTCGTCGCGCAAAGTTCTGAAAATATAAACTTTGCGCGACGAAAAACCTAGTGTCGTCGCGCAAAGTTGTCCGACCAAATTTTGGGATTTGATTTTAGGCGGGAAGATAAATTCCACGATATTGCGCGACGAACATGAGTTCCTTCGTCGCGCATTCTAGCTTTTGCCAAACAAAATTTCGCCAAGTGTTGGATAGAAAAGGGCTGCAATTGTTAAGTTTGCGCGACGAAGAAACTCATGTTCGTCACGCAATCTGGCTTTTGCCAAACAATTTCACTAAGTGTTGGAGCGGAAAAGAGCAGCGAATTTTGTAAATGATTTTGCGCGACGAAGGGACTCATGTTAAATCGCGCAATCTGTCTTTTGCCAAACAAAATTTCATTAAGTGTTGGAGCGGAGAAGGGCAGCGAATTTTGTTCAGGGTTTTGCGCGACGAATAAGTTGATATTTCGTCGCTGATCTTTTGCGCGACGAATAAGTTGGTATTTCGTCGCGCAAAACCATACCCTTGTACCCTAAACCCCAAAACCTGTACCCTAAGCCCTAAACCCGAACTCCTGAACTAGTTTCAATGATCCAACCGGCAATCTTCTTTTTTCATAGTTCAAGATCGTATACGTCAAAAATCATAATGAATGAACATTCAGAGATTGAGTAACGGGACAAAACTTTTCGACGGTTCTAAATAAATTTTCCCGATTCAACGGTGATTTTAACTCCGATCTTGAAAATTTTTTACCGCTGCGGTTCTTTACCCTATATGAATACAGAAATGAAATTCGATCTTGATTTCAGATATTTACAGATACAGGACATCACATAATCTTATGTTAGACTGAATGAATGTATAAAGAAATTATTCATTTTTTTTGAATATTGTGTTTTTATGGAATACGCATTCTAGAAAACTAGTTTCAGTAATCTAGCCGTCAAATATGTTTGTTTATACTTCGAGATCGTATACGTCGAAAATGAGAAAAAAAAAACATTCAGAGATCAAGTAACGGGACAAAAGCGTTTCGACGGTTATAAACGAAAAGTCATGATTTAACGGTTATTTTGACTCTGATTTTGATGATTTTTTACAGCTATACTGTTTAACCCTATGTGAATACAGTGAACTACTTCGATCGTCAATGTCAACTATATACGTGTGTATATATCAGAAATATATATATATATGTGTATATGTTTGCGCGACGGGGTGTCTTGGTCGTCACTCAAAAGGCACTTGCGCGACGAAAATATGTGTCGCGCAAATAATAGAGTATGCGCGACGTGTACGTTTTCCGTCGCGCAAAATCTGCGCGACAATTATGCATTCGTCGTGCAAGGTTATTTTCATTCACATATTATTAATCTGAATTATTCATCATTACATATAATTAATTGTATGAAAGTATGATTTATTGTATTTTCTTTTGATTTGAGAATGGAAGGATTGTTGATAATTTTATTTTCTTTGTATTCATTTTTTCGGTTATATGGTTTTCATTTGTTAAAAGTTTTTTGTCAAAATAAATTTAAACTTTATGATACAAATTACTTGGATATATTTATTTACCAATGGTTTATAACTACATTTATTTTAATAATGTTTCATTTCTGCACATATATAATGTTTGGATATAACAAGTACATATATGAAAACATTTGCATTACACAAAATATGTCCACTAACATAATAAAATTACAAAAAAAATTAATCATTCATCATCTGAACTATAATAACTTTCGTTATCGTTGCTATCATCACTTTCGGTCTCCCAATCCTCTTCCTCCTCCTCCTCCCCGCGTCCTCTATAACTACATCATCGTCGTTGCTCGGGCCAACTGCAACATCATATCGCGGAAGATCACCGAGGTCAATTGTAATTGACTGAATCGGTATTTCGATTGAAGACACTCCTTGTATTTGAAATGGCTCTTGTATAACATTAGTATCTCGAAGTGTTTCCGCATCATTTTCCATTGAAGATTCCAAACGTTGGTCAGCCACATTGTTGACGTCGTTGTCAGTTGGATCTAGTTCTGGTATAGCATACACGTTCCTGTGATCCATCTTTTGAACAACGTTCCAACCGCTTCCGGCTTTAGGGTCATCTAGATACACAATTTGTGTTGCCATGTTTGCCAAAATATAAGGGTCGTCATCATACCAAGTTCTGTTCATGTTCACAGATAGTAAGCCATGATCGATTTTAACACTTCCCGGCCTATTTGGGTTGGTGTCAAACCATCGACACTTAAACATGATCACTTGGTATGGATCTTTGTAAAGCAATTGCACGACAGTTGTGAGTTTGCCATAGAAATCAATGTCGTACTTTCGCCACCACTGGGACATGGACACCGCTGTTTTGCGTACACAACTTGTCATCTCGTGCTTCGGCCAAAAATTTGACGCCGTTGATATTACAACCCGAGAACAATTCAGCGCGAATCGGGCCGAACGCCAAGTTATATAACTCATCACTGTAAGTTGGGGAATTCGATGATTTCAACTTATTCACCTAATATTATACAAAACCATTCATATGTTAGTCTGACAAAATTAAAAACTACAATTTATATTTCTCAAATAACAAACACTGATAACTTACAGAATCCAAAAACCATTGTGGAAACAATTCACGGTGTTTCTGGGCAACCAAATGTGATGGATGTTCTCGCTTCATCATCTCTTCATGCTCATATAAGTATCCCATGATCTCATCACAATTGTTCAGTACGAACCAATGCGCTACCTCCATGTCATTTCTAGAAAACGACTCTCCGCGTCCAGGATCTCCAAAGGGTCGTGCGCTTTGGGCAAAAACAGAAAGTTTTTCATTTCTCATACCTCCATCATGATTGCGCTGAGGACGATTGAAAACCGTCTCCACATCTTTTAAATACATTCCGCAGAAAGTAAGCGACTCATATTGAACCCAAGCCTCTACGATTGATCCTTCGGTTTGTTGCGTACACTTTTTTTCAGCTCTCCGAGAAGCCTGCCAAAATAAAACGATATGATTGAAATTAGCAAGCATGTGATAATGATGCATACACAAACGATAAGGATTATATACCTTTCTATTGGATACATCCAGCGATAGTTGAGGACCAGCAAGTAATGCCTCTTCTGGCAAGTGAACCATCACGTGCATCATACTTGTGAAGAAAGCTGGAGGAATATCATCTCAAACTTGCATAGGACTTGGACAATGTCATGGCGCAACTGAAACATGTCCGTTTTTCGCAAAGTTTTTGCCGTCAGTTGGGAAAAAAATCTGGACAACAAAATGATTGGCTTCACTACATCTTCCGGCAATAGGTGTCGAATACCAACAGGAAGTAGGCGTTGCATAAACACATGGCAGTCATGGCTCTTAAGTCCAGTAAATTTACCCCCGTCAACATTCACACAACGTGCGATATTAGAAGCATACCCATCGGGAAACTTTACTGACGATACAAACTTTAGAAACTCTTTCTTGTCATTCGGTTTCATAGAAAAGAATGCAAGATCCCTTCTAGCTTTATCATTGTCCCTATTCATCCATAAACCCCTTCGTATGCCCATTCTTTCCAAATCAAGACGAGCTTTGATCGTGTCCTTTGTCTTCCCCTCGATATCTAGAATCGTGCCCACCAATGTGTCGAATACATTTTTCTCAACATGCATCACATCTAGATTGTGCCTCAATTTTAGTTTCGACCAATATGGGAGCTCAAAAAACATAGGCTTGTGCGTCCAGTTCATATGTGTAGAAGGTCTGATACGACTAATTGCTTTTTCGAAGAGCAAAATCCAACCGGTTAAGCTGGTCCAATATCTCATCACCGGACCATTCTCTGGGTCTAAGGCGACGCTCTGTGTTCCCGTCGAACTCTTTATCTTTTTCCCTCTACTCATGGTCCCATGGCAACCATCTCCGATGACCAAGGTAACAAACTTTTCCAGCATGCCAACCAGAAGTTACATCTTCCTTGCATACAGGACATGCCATATAACCTTTTGTGCTCCACCCAGAAACCATTGCATATGCTGGGAAATCATTCTGATCCACATAACTGCTGCTCGCAAATTGAACATCTTCCCAGTTGATTTATAAATGCGTGCGAACACCGTTTGTCCATGTAAACATCGATCGACCTCCCAGGATCCTCAGTTATCAAAACAGTCATCATCATGTATTCTTTTTTCATGCATTTCCAAGGCGGCAAATTATATGGGAATACGAAAATCGGCCAAGTGCTGTGGTGTTGGTTTAGAACCCCATACGGATTGAATCCGTCAGTGGCAAGTCCCAATCTAACATTTCGGGGATCAGCAGCAAACTCGGGGAACGTTCGATCGAACTCTTTTCATGCCTCCCCATCTGCAGGATGCCGCATCACATCATCGTCTACCCATTTTTCCTTATGCCATCTCATGTCTATGGCAGTATGTGTCGATATATACAATCGCTGCAACCTAGGTTTCAGGGGCAAATAACGCATGACTTTTTGTGGGATCTTAGTCGTCCTATTCTGAGATATCATCTTGAACCTCGGCTCATTGCATATAGGACATGTATCCAACGATTCATGCTATTTGTAGAATAACATGCAATTGTTTTTGCAAGCATGAATTTTTTCATAACCCAATCCAAGACCATTCAACACCTTCTACTGTTTATGGTCTTTCGGCAAACAATTGTCCGTCGGAAGCATTCTCTTGAAAACCCCTAAAAAGTAATCGAAACACAGGTTCGACATACGATACTTATTTTTCCGTGCATTAGCTCCACAATGGCCGTGAGAACGGAAAAGCTCTCGCACCCCGGGTATAACTCTTGGTTGGCATTTTTTAACAATTTCTCATATTGTTCAAACTCCGCACTGTCTATTGGTGTAGGCACATCATCTTGCTCTTCTTGATTCATGTTGGTCGATGCAAATGGAAAAACATCCTGTATAATATCCATGACTTGATCATTAGCATCCACAATAGGTTGAACATTGTCCAATCTTGTGGCATTTGAAGACGAAGCATGCTCTAATTGTTCCCGTGAAGGTTCCAAATGCGATATGTCTCAATCATTCCATTCCTTACTAAATGAAATCCAACATTTTCAATTGTCTCCCATAACGTGTTGTTGCACCTCCTACAAGGACAACGGATTCTAGTTGCACCCGGGTTGTGTCTACGTGCAAACTCAATAAAATCCTCGATTCCATCCAAGTATTCGTCTGCGCATCTGTTCGGTTCTGTATCCACCTTACATCCATAATTCCAAACCGAATCACAACACAACAATCACAACAACTTCATACGAAGTTATAATGTCACCTTATGCCTCCGGTAAGGGTCCTATCCCATTCGGGAATGCATACTCCTGCCACGTAACCTCACGCATGAGATTAGATTTCGACGTGGATGAATTTCGACATCTCGCTCATAGTTCTTGAGGTGGCCATAGGTATAAATACCTACGTACCACCCGAAGAACGTACCGAGATGACAACGAAATATCCACAATCGAAACCTAATCCTGTAGCCATAGATTACGTGACAACACTATGCATTACCAAACTGTCCAAATAATGGGACAATTCAAGAATTAATTGGACCGCAGTCATGCATTACGCATCCATGCACGAAATCCAACTAATCTCGAACGGGAAACTAAGTGTTACTAAACATAAAAATAAAAGCACGAAGTTAATTTCAATTAACTTCGTACATCATAACAGATTGTACTACGTTACACACAATTTAACAACATAATATAAATATAACTTCACAAGAACATTTTAAACATAACAAATTAACATTATTAATATATAAAACGAATAAAATACCTTCTTAATCGTTCTCCACCAATCGCTAATTACAAATATCCCTAACGAAAACAAATTAAAAAACCTTAGTACGAACTTTAATTAATACTTTTAAACTAATGACGAAAAATACTTACTCAATCAATGTATTGAAATCCCAGCAGCGGCAGAGAGGTTGAGAGAGAGGCAGAGGCAGAATGCTTTGTTTTTGCATTCTGCCTCTACAATGGCAGAATTCTAATATGAAGAAGAAGGACTTTGCGCGACGAACACACAAATTCGTCGCGCAAACTTCCGTCGCAAAAAACCAAATCGTCCGTCGCGCAAACCGTTTTTTCGTCGCGCAAACACCTGCCGACATCTAATTTTTGCGCGACGCTAGTACTTTCCGTCGCGCAACCTTTCGTCGCGCAACAATTGTCGCGCAAAAACAAAATTCCGTCGCGCCAAAAACAATTTTCGTCACGCAAACGTGGAACTTTACGCGACGAAGAGTACTTACGTCGTGCAAAAAAAAATATCCCAACCAGGTCATTTTGGCGCCAAAAACAAAATATCCCTCATTCTCTTACGCGATGAAACATCTTCTCGTCGCGCTAAATAAGTGGACCCACTGGTATCTGTCATTTTTGCACGACGAACCAATGTTCCGTCGAGCAATGTTGGCTTTAGCGACGATGTTTCTAGTCGCGCAAATGTTTCGCGCCAAAAAATTCCCCGCTTTTTACTCTGTTTGCGCGACGAAAAATTGTTTTGTCGCGCATATACATTTTGTGCGACGAAAAGTTTTGGTAGCGCAAATTTTCAGTGGATTGCGCGACGAATAGTTTCTTTCGTCGCACAAGTATCGTTTGCGCGACGATTTAATTAGTCTTCGTCGCGCAATCTTTCGTCGCGCAAATGGTGAAACGTAATAGTGAAATCAATATTTACAAAGACAAAAGGTTCAAAAAGAAATGGAGTCGAATCCAGAAAGTTGGAATTATTTGATACGAGGATTTTTTTTTATTTTTTATTTTATACATGTTAGACATTAAGGGGCATCGCCTAGTATATATAGCAAATAAACATAGAGATAGAACATGAAAAGAGGCAGCAACTGATGGTGCTTGTCCATTCAAAGAATTATCAATGATGTTGAGCTTCCATTCTCCAAATTGATTGTTCCATCCCTCAAAAGCTCTTTGGTATTTAATTTCCAGCCATGGATGCCTAAAGATGCATTTTATTTATTTATGGTAAGAAAAAATCTATTGAAAAACAAAATAAATATATTCACTGGATGGATTGTCCACGAAAACAATACATCAACATAACGGGAACAGCAAAACAAGTTTAATTGAAAACAGTACTATTTCTCTCACAATTGGAACCCCAAAACAGATTGGGTACAGGTGCTTTCCAAAACTCGAAGACACGAAGCCCAGTTAAGACCAAAATCTTACTTTACCCCATAATACCTCCATCCCCACACCACTGAACAAATAAAACATCACTCACAGAAATTCTTTTATTCCCAGCAAATTTTCTCAGGAACCAAATAATCTACTAAGCAAACATCACTCACAAAATACGACGGTGCGCAGGATTCACACCGTGCGAACATCTGGCGGCGCGGCCGGCGGGACAGACATAGCGTAAGCCATGTACGCTTGTGGCCTCCTTGTGGAGCTCAACACGAACGATTCTTTCCTCGCTGTTCTCACTTGTGTCCTTGACCAGCACACTTCCATTCCCATTCTGCCCCTCGGGTCCTCCTTTTAGGGGTTGTCCGAGCCTCGCCTTGATTGGGGATGTGGGTTCCGGACAGGAGGGCGATGCGGACAGCGGAGCTCCGGCAGTTGTGAGGCTGGAAAATCGGGTCGGGTAGAGTGGGGCGGCGAGGCGGTAGCGGAGGATGGAGGAAGAAAGGCGAACACTGGAAGCTAGGGCCATGGTAGGGGTTTGGGGGGAAACTGAGGGTTTCATAGAGATAGGGCTCAAGGCGCCATTTTATGTGCATTCCTCAGTTGACTCTGGAAGTAGCAGATGCGTTGTTCATAGTACATATCATGTAGGGAAGATGTTTGTTGATGCTCAAATTGGTTAGGCCAAGAATGAGTCCAACTTAGTGATGATGTGTGATGGATGATGGATGAAGGTGAGGACCTTAAGCATGTATGTAAAGACTTGGGCAAGCGATAAATGTAAAGAAGACAAGATATACGTGGTTCACGCTTAATGAATGGGCTACGTCCACGGAGAAGTGTGTTCTCATTATAATAGTGTATGATTACATTTGTACATTGGGTTGGACCCGAATATAAAGATGACAAGTGAGATGCCTAGGTCAGGGATCTAGAAGAGAGTCCCCGGCCCTAGGGTCTAGCTTTGAGACCCGGATCCTCTTCTAAGTGGAGATAAGAAGTCCCCTTTTCATATGGACACTATTCCCTATTTATAGGGAGGTGAAAGTGGAAGGTTTGTGTAGATTTCCGATGTGGGACTTTGCGCAAGTCGCTGTGGTGGTGACATGTGTCATGGTGTTGATGCTCTTGGTGCTGGGTATGCTCGGTTGATTATGGTGTAAACAATGTTCACTTGTATTTTCTTTGATCATGTTTCAAGTTTCCACTGGTAGTATGTATTCTAGTTACTCTTTGGTGTTTAAAACTTTTGAAGAAACAGGTGCAAAATTCTTTCATGAACTAATTTGACCATAGATTGATATTATTTATCTGACCTGATCGCAACGAGACAATTGGTTTATCTCCTTGAACTTTGCATTGGTAAATGTTAGCACTGTAAATGGATTCACTATTGTTTGGGCCTAAATTCCATATGTTATCTCAATTGTCATTGGTCCAATCAGAAAATAGAAGTTTGGGCTTCATTTGAAGTCAGAAATCAGCCCAAGTAGTTTTAGAGGCCAAGACCTTTGTGAAACAAATTAGCAAGGATTAGAATCACAGATTAAAGATTAATTGCCATTAAATGGCAACTTAATTTGGACAAATCAAACTTCTAAATGGATTTCAAGATTAGGCCTAGCTTCTAAAAAGCTCTCATCCCCATTAATCTCAATCCTAGAATGCAAGTCAACAGATTTTTTGGGAAGATCTTTTCTAAAAAAGAACCCATGTGACTTTCTGACTTTGAAAGTCAAAGTTTTCAACTAAGGCAGAGGAAGTGATGTGGAGTTAATAAAAGCAGGTTAACCAGAAAACACTCTCCATGTCCATTTAAAATGATAGGAAAAGAAGACCAGGTTTCCTTTCTATATGCAGAAAGACTATGCATCATAGCAGATTACGTTTTCAAGAGATAAACAGGGAGCAGGAGAGTTGTTTGCCAGAAAAAGCAAATGGACCATCATAGCAAGTTATGTTTTGCAACAAATAAGCAGAGAACATGAGAGTTGGTTTTCTAGAAAAAGCAAATGGACCATCATAGTAGGTTATGTTTTGCAAGAGATAAGCAAAGAACAAGAGAGTTTGTTTTCCAGAAAAAGCAAACGGACCATCATAGCATATTAGTAACTTCCCCCTTCTTTATGTTGGAAAAGGAAAAAAAAAAAAATCCTTTCCAAAAGATCTTTGCCCCCAGATATTAAAGAATAGACCCTCATTCAGAGTCTCTATAAAAATGAGAGGAGGTGAACAGGATTAAGGGCCAAAAAATTTCAATCAAAACAAAAACTCTCAAAGTCATATTGACAAATTCAAAACAAGATAAGTTGATCTCAAAGGCCTTTAGGCCCTGAAGCAACCAAACTCTTTTGAGGACCCGCCCTGAATTTCCCCAAACCGAGGCGGACCCGTCTTAGTGCCGACATCACCGATCGGGCCCACTAACTAAAACCCAAGACATCCTACCAAAATTTTGGCAGAGTCTCCCCTGTAAAATGCTCAAATCCAACAATATTCAATCTGCATAATTTACATAAGATATATTCCAACTGCCAGCATGCTTTTAACATACAACAATCCAACATAAAATGGCCTCCGGCCTCAAGTAGCAACCTAACATGGGCGATAACAGAGCATCTACAGAATTTGTTTACAACAAACAGTGGAGTAGAAGGAATTTACACAGACCCTAACAAGCTGATGAAAAGTTTGGAGCTCAGAACTTTGCTCAGCGCTTCCAAAAGCAACTACTGCCTGGGGGGCGCAAAACAGAAATATGTGAGTGGACAAAAATAAAGTTTGCACTTTAAATCAACATAATAACCCCACCATGTAAAAATAATGCTCTAGCATGCAGTTTCACAATTCAGAAACTAAAACCTCAAAACACATTATCCCAAAGTCCAATACATCTCCACATCTCAAATCCATAACTCATTTCCCAAAGATATGCAACTCTCATCAACCCGTAAACACTTATATATATATACATATATAACTAAAACTATAATATAATATATTCTTCTCTCCATACTAATGTACCGGGGAAACAATCCAAGGGATTGTTAGGTGGTACACGAGTTTCGAACACTAACCCACGTCCGGGATGAGTAGTCCAGCGGGGCGGAACTCCATAGCTCACACGCGGCGCGCCAGCGACCGTGTAGCTCACAAATCTCATAACAAGTCCTACGCGCGAGACAGTATCATCACCCCGGCACCGCCAGCAGCGTGTGTGATAATCTTGAGCAATATACATACTCTTCCCATGCGCGCGCCAGCGACACGTATGGAAAGTGTCTCACACACCAAAGCGCCAGCGAGATGTGTGAAACCCGCAATCTCATGGCCTTCCCACCCCACCGGCACGCCAGCAGCGTGTGTGGGAAGCCTAGTAACTAGGGAATACTTAAATCCCCAAGTTCTGGTGCGTGTACGTCCAAAGAAATATCCTAAGGTCGGTTACGAGGTTTGGGAATCGCTTCCAATCGTACGGTTATCGCGATTTCCCTAAACTTCAAATTATTGAATTGGAATATCCGGGGCTCCGATTCATATCCGCGAATTCCTATAGGTTTCTAAGAGTACCTAGATCGACATACTTCAGTTTGGAAACGATCCAACGGTTAGAACTTATCGAACCCGGATAACGCGCAATTTGCGAAATCCGTTCGATACTCAAACGACATCCAAATTGAGATCCGCAAAATCCTACGCACTCGTGACAACCTAAGGATCTCATCAAGATGAAGAGCAACTTCACCAGCCTTGCCCACCCGCCGCCACACGCGCCGGCAGCGCGTGGGTGTGTAGAGAAATTTCCGGCGACGGAAAATCTCCAAATCACGAGCCACCCTTCCAATCCTAGATACTACTCGACGAATGGATCATCTTTTTCAACTACGGCCAAGTCCAATTCGGACGGCAAGTGGCCGGAATTTCACATTGACTAGAGCATACTGAGAGGGTTCGAAAACTTCAAAATTCACTTCCAAACTTCAAAATCGATCCAAACCTACCCCAAAATCAGCTAGAGCATACTGAGAGGGTTCGAAAACATACCACACTCGGACGGAAAAACTGGCCGGAATCGTTGCGCCGTCGCGGTGGCAGGAGAAAAACCGAAGCCGTACCTGGAATCGGGTTTTCGGCGGGAAATGGGGTGGGTTGTGATCGGAACCGAGCGAATCAATGGGACCGGTGCGGCCCTTCCCGTTGCGGGCCGAGAGAATTGAAGAGAGAGAAAGAGAGAGTCGGGAGAGAGAGAGAAGAGAGAGAGAGTGTACTGCGGGAGAGAGAGAGAGAGTGAGGTAAAAATTGAAAAATCTGATTTTTACTAAACCCTTCAAAATAATTACGGTTCCGCCACCGAACGTATTTTGATCGCCAAAACTTCGTTAAATCTCCGATTGAAGCCTACCGCCTGTCTATGGTTACGTCTCAGTACCACCTACGCAACCAAACCACTCGTGGTCCCAAAATCTTCCCGGATAAGAAATTGATCAAAATTACCTTTAACCCAAGGGTAAATTAATATTTTCTCTTAATTAAATTAAAATAAGAAAATAATCGGAGTCGGGGTGTTACATTCTACCCTCCTTATAAAAATTTCGTCCCTGAAATTCACGTACCTGTCAATGGAAGAGATAAGGGTACTTGGCCTGCATCTGCTCTTCGGGTTCCCAAGTAGCTTCTTCAACAGTTTGGCTTCTCCTCAAGACTTTCACTACCGGGATGTATCTAGAACGCAACCTTTGTTCTTTCCTATCCAAGATCTGTACTGGTTGTTCCGCATACGACAAATCTTCTTCTAACTCCACAGGTTGATATTCTAATACATGAGAAGGATCTGACATGTATTTCCGGAGCATGGATACATGGAATACATCATGAACTCGAGATAGTTCTGGGGGTAAGGCAAGTCTATAAGCAACAGGTCCAATTCGCTCTGTGATCTCATAGGGTCCAATGTAACGAGGGCTTAACTTCCCACGTTTCCCAAATCTCATCACACCCTTCCAAGGTGATAACTTCAGGAACACCTAATCCCCAACTGCAAACTCAAGATCCTTGGACCTGTTATCTGCATAACTCTTTTGTCGGTCTTGTGCAGTTTTGAACTTCTCTTTTATCATCTTCACCTTCTCATTTGTTACCCGGATACTATCCACTTTTTCTAGTTTCTTGTCACCCACTTCGTTCCAACAAATAGGAGTCCTGCACTACCTCCCATACAACGCCTCATAAGGAGCCATCCCAATACTCGAATGATAGCTGTTATTATAAGCAAACTCCACCAAGGCGAGGTGAACATCCCATGCATCCTTAAACTGTAACACACAGGACCTCAACATGTCCTCCAGAGTCTGGATAGTTCTTTCCGATTGTCCATCGGTTTGTGGGTGAAAAGCGGTACTGAACTGCAATCTAGTACCCATAGCTTCTTGTAAACACCTCCAGAATCGAGAAGTGAACCTAGGATCCCTGTCCGATACAATGGACACAGGTGCTCCATGCAATCTGACAATCTCATCCACAAAAAGTTTTGCCAACCTTGTCAAAGGATAGGTCTCCTTGATGGGTAGGAAATGAGCAGACTTGGTGAGTCTATCCACTATCACCCAAATTCCATCATGACCCTTTGAAGTACGTGGAAGCTTGAAAACAAAATCCATGGCAATACGCTCCCACTTCCATTCAGGAATCTGAAGTGGTTGCATAAGTCCCGATGGCTTCTGTCGCTCCGCCTTCACTTGTTGACATATCAAGCATCTACTCACATACTTGGCAATGTCTCCCTTCATATGCAGCCATGAATAATATGCCCGTAGCGTCCGATACATCTTCGTGCTACCCGGATGCATAGTGTAAGGGGAACAGTGGGCTTCCTCCATGATTTCTCTTTTCAACTCAACATTCTTACTAGGTACACATAGACGAGCTCCTTTTACCATGGCTCCGTCTCCCCTTTTGGCATAGTCCTTCCGTGTTCCATTTTCTACTTCTCCCCTTATCCTACAAAGTGTAGGATCTTCCAACTGGCCTGCAATTACCCGTTCCACCATAATGGGTCTCACATGCAAGCTAGCAAGGATTCCACCTTGTTGAGTCATCTCCATTTCTACTCCATCTTTCCGTAGTTCCACCAACAACGGAAGATAGGCTGCTCTAATATGGGCTAAGTTCGCAGTAGTCTTCCTGCTCAATGCATCTGCAACCACATTAGCTCGGCCTGGATGATACTCAATCGTACAATCATAGTCCTTGATCAATTCCAACCAACGCCGTTGTCTCATATTTAGCTCCTTCTGGGTAAAGAAATACTTGAGGCTCTTGTGATCCGTAAAAATCTGACATGTCTCACCATACAATTAATGCCGCCAAATCTTCAAAGCAAACACTACTGCAACAAGTTCCAAATCATGGACTGGATAATTTAGCTCATGCTTTTTGAGTTGCCTCGAGGCATAAACAATCACCCGGTCATGTTGCATCAGAACACATCCCAATCCTTGCAAAGATGCATCACTATAGATCACGAAGCCCCCGAGTTATCAGGAAGAGCCAAAACAGGTGCGGTGGTTAATCGCTTCTTCAACTCTTGAAAACTCTGTTCGCACTCCTCCGTCCACTCAAATGCAACGTCCTTCCTTGTCAACCGCGTGAGAGGTGTTGCTATCGAAGAGAACCCTTCCACAAATAGACGATAGTAACCTGCTAGCCCAGAAAACTCCGTACTTCCGTCACACTTGTGGGTTGTACCCAATTCACAATAGCCTCAACCTTCTGTGGGTCCACATAAATCCCTTCCGTTGAGATTACATGTCCAAGGAACACCACTCTATCCAGCCAAAACTGACACTTGCTAAATTTGGCATAAAGTTGCTTCCTCCTTAAAGTCCTCAATACCAACCTTAGATGCTTCTTATGCCCTTCCAACGTCTTAGAATAAACCAAGATATCATCTATGAACACAATCACAAAGTGATCCAAATATGGTCAAAACACTCTGTTCATGAGATCCATAAATGCTGCTGGAGCATTCGTCAATCCGAATGGCATTACCAGAAATTCATAATGACCATACCGCGTTCTGAATGCGGTCTTGGGGACATCCTCTTCTCTAATCCTCAACTGATGTTATCCTGACCTTAGATCAATCTTAGAGAAATACTTGGCATCTTTCAACTGATCAAACAAATCATCAATCCGCGGCAAAGGATACCGGTTACGTACTGTCACCTTATTCAACTGCCGGTAATCAATACATAACCTCATAGTCCCATCCTTCTTCCTCACAAACAACACCGGTGCACCCCATGGGGAAACACTAGGTCGGATGAAACCCACATCCACTAATTCCTGTGAATCTTGACTCCCGGAGTTCAGCTGGTGCTATCCTATAAGAAGTTAGATAAATAGGATTGGTGCCTAGAAGAAGTTCAATAGTGAACTCAATTTCCCTTTCAGGAGGTAACCCAGGAAGATCATCTGGAAAGACATCAGGGAACTCACTGACAACGGGAATATCTTCCAGATTCAAGGTGATCTCTCGAGTGTCGATGATATGAGCTAGGAATCCTTCACACCCTTTCTTGAGTAACCTCTTAGCTGTAATAGCAGAGATAAGGCAAGTAGGGAGGATTCTACGTTCTCCCCGGAAAATCACTTTAGGCTGTCCTGGACTCCGGAGTGTCACTTCCTTCCGGAAACAATCCACGGACGCATGATGCTTCTCTAACCAATCCATCCCCAAAATAATATCCAAATCCACTAATTCTAAAGGAATCAAATTGGCTTCCAACCACGCATCGTCTACTTGAACATAACATTCTCTGAATACCCGGTCCGCATACATAACTTCCCCTGTGGGTAGAGAAATACTAAAGCTTCCTGTCATGGGTATCGGTCTCACACTGACATAAGGTACGAAGTTATGTGCTACGAAAGAATGTGTGGCCCCCGGGTCAATTAAAACACGAGCAAGATAACCAAAAATAGGGATCATACCCGTAATCATATGCAGAGTGGTGCATTGCCTCCTGCTGGGTCATAGAGAACACCCTAGCCTGAGTGGTAGAATGCCCAGGCTGACCCCTTGAATTTCTGCCACTTCTTCATCGAGAAGATGACGGTGCCCTGCTACTAGAAGATCCTGCTGCAGAGGAGGTAGCACCACTCGACTCGATCTTGACCCATATTACCTTGCCCTGCTGGGCCTCGATCCCACCTGGTGTATCAGGGTAGATCAGTAGGCAAATCCTCTTAGTATGCCCCATTGTCCACAAAAGTAGCATATTGGGCATTGCTCGGGCTTGGTTTACCCCTTGAATGGAACTAGGGCAATCCTTTGCAAAGTGCCCCACCGCCGCAATCGTAGCATGTCAACCCGATGCATGCAGGGGAGTCCTAGCTGTCTTGGATGTGCTGCTCTCGAATCTGAGTCCATCTTGGGCCGACGAGAACCGGATCTCCCACTACCGAGCTGGATCCTCGCCCACCCGACCATCCACCACTAGCGAGCTGGAACTAGATCCTCCTCTCTTGGATGGGCCTTGACTTGCGCCACCCAATCCTTGCGCATCTCTGCGGCGTCTTCCTGTACCCATAGCACATGTCCTAGATACTCTGTCGTGCTTTGAGCCAAAGCTCTCATGTTGGGATAAGTCTTTGGCGGTGACCACGATGCGAATCTCCCACCACAAACCGCCTTCAAAGCGTCTGCACCGATCCTCTTCAGTAGCCACTAATTCGGTGCAAACCTTGAGTTCATTAAACTTATGCTCATATTCGGCCACCGACATTGATCCCTGCTTGAATCAGGAATTCTGACTTTTTAGCATATCGATAGGAAGGTGGATAAAATTGATCGGAGAAGACTCTTTGGAATTCCTCCCAGGTAATAGTAGCTGGATTCTCATAACCCCTTTTTGCAGCTTTCCACCAATGATAAGCATTCCATTTAAGCATAAAGGTAGCCAAACGGACTCTATCTTCATCTGGGCACTCCAGTACCTCAAAGATCCGCTCCACATCAGTAATCCAACACTCGGCCTCGGGGTGAGCCACCATGAACTCTTTTGCTTGAGTTCCTTCACCCTTTGATTTGAACTTTCTGCACTCGCCTCCCGCAAAGCGGTGGTCATCGTCTTGGGTAAATTGGTTCAGCACATGGCGCAAGTCCAAGGCATTATCTCCGGCAGGTGGAGACGGTGGAGGAGATGGAACTGGTGGCGAAGGAGGTGGTGACGGAGATGGTGGTGGAGGATTTGGGCCCCATCTCTGACCACGACCTTGCGTTCTTGGTCGGCGAGTTGCCATGGTTCTACACAAAGAAACCATAAAATCATTAGATCAACAATGCAGCAAAAGTGCAAATGTCGAAGGAAAATGAACCTAATGCTCTGATACCAAGCTGACAGGACCCGCCCGAATTTCCCTGAAGAGACGGACCCGTCTTGGTGCCGACATCACCTGATGCCGGGCCCACTAACTAAAAACCCAAGACATCCTACCAAAATTTTGGGAGAGTCTCCCCTATAAAATGCTCAAACCCAACAATATTCAACCTGCATAATTTACATAACAGATATATTCCAACTGCCAACATGCTTTTAACATACAACAATCCAACATAAAATGGGCGATAACAGAGCATCTACAGAATTTGTTTACAACAAGCGGTGGAGTAGAAGGAATTTACAGACCTAACAAGCGATGAAAAGTTTGGAGCTGCAACTGCTCGAGCGCTTCCAAAAGCAACTCTGCACAGGCGCAAAACAGAAATATGTGAGTGGGCAAAAATAAAGTTTGCACTTTAAATCAACATAATAACCCCACCATGTAAAAATAATGCTCTAGCATGCAGTTTCACAATTCAGAAACCAAAAACTCAAAACACATTATCCCAAAGTCCAATACATCTCCACATCTCAAATCCATAACTCATTTCCCAAAGATATGCAACTCTCATCAACCCGTAAACACTCATATATATATATATATACATATATAACTAAAACTATAATATAATATATTCTTCTCTCCATACTAATGTACCGGGGAAACAATCCAACCGGGATTGTTGGTGATGCGCAGGATTTCGAATACTAACCGGCGTCCGGGATGAGTAGTCAGCAGGGGACGGAACTCCATAGCTCACACGCCGGCACGCCAGCGACACGTGTAGCTCACAAATCTCATAACAAGTCCTACGCGCGCAGACGGTATCATCACCCCACCGGCACTGCAAGCGACATGTGTGATAATACTAAGCAATATACATACTCTTCCCATCGCCGGCACTGCCAGCGACACGTATGGAAAGTGTCTCACACACCGAAACTGCCAGCGAGATGTGTGAAACCCGCAATCTCATGGCCTTCCCACCCCACCGGCACTGCCAACGACGTGTGTGGGAAGCCTAGTAACTAGGGAATGGTACTCACCTAACATACTCATACATCTCACAACCATCCCTCTAACTCATATCTCTCCACAATCTCACCACAACAACCTCTCATACTCTATACATAGACAATATAGATAGTCAATCCCAAAATCCATATCAACATATTCATCATACTCAAATATATATTCATACTCAAAATATATTGCCAAAACGTATAAGAATATTCAAATCCATCAACCCAATAATTATTAAATTAAAATATATGCACAAATCTTTTATCAATAAAACCATGCATATGCTTAAAACAAATTCCACTCACAAATAATCCTAAGTTGCCCGGCCCCGAGAGGGTCCTGCCTGCTGCGAATGGTCGATCGAAGTACCTATTTCGAGATACAAACCCTTGATTAAATTAACGCACTTCAAAAATAGAAATTCACAAAAGGAAATACTTAAATCCCCAAGTTCCCGGTGCGTGTACGTCCAAAGAAATATCCTAAGGTCCGATTACAGGTTTGGGAATCGCTTAATCGTACGGTTATCGCGATTTCCCTAAACTTCAAATTATTGAATCGGAACATCCGGGCCTCCGATTCACGATCCGCGAATTCCTATAGGTTTATAAGAGTACCTAGATCGACATACTTCAGTTTGGGAACGATCCAACGGTTAGAACTTATCGAACCCGGATAACGCACAATATGCGAAATCCGTTCGATAGTCAAACGACATCCAAATTGAGATCCGAAAATCCTACGCACTCGTGACAACCTAAGGATCTCATCAAGATGAAAAGCAACTTCACCAGCCTTGCCCACGCGCCGCCACACGCACCGGCAGCGCGTGGGTGTGTAGAAAATTTCGGCGACGGAAAATCTCCAAATCACGAGCCACCCTTCCAATCCTAGATACTACTCGACGAATGGAGCATCTTTTTCAACTATGGCCAAGTTCAATTCGGACGGCAAGTGGCCGGAATTTCACATTGAAAACCGGCCAAAACCTAGGTTTCAAATTCACTTCCAAACTTCAAAATCGATCCAAATCTACCCCAAAATCAGCTAGAGCATACTGAGAGGGTTCGAAAACATACGACACTCGACGAAAAAACTGGCCGGAATCGCTGCGCCGTCGCGGTGAAAAGGAGAAAAACCAGTCGAAGTCGGTGGAATCGGGTTTTCCGGTGGGGAAATGGGGTGGGTTGTGATCGGGACTTGAGACGAATCAATGGGACCGGTGCGGCCCTTCGTTGCGGGCGAGAGAATCGAAGAGAGAGAAAGAGAGAGTCGGGAGAGAGAAACGGAAGAGAGAGTGAGAGTGTACGCGAGAGAGAGAGAGAGTGAGGTAAAAATTGAAAAATCTGATTTTACTAAACCCTTCAAAATAATTACAGTTCCGCCACCGAACGTATTTTGATCGCCAAAACTTTGTTAAATCTCCGATTCAAGCCTACCACTGTCTCTGGTTTCGTCTCAGTACCACCTATGCAACCAAACCACTCGTGGTCCCAAAATCTTCCCAGATAAGAAATTGACCAAAATTACCTTTAACCCAAGGGTAAATTAATATTTTCTCTTAATTAAATTAAAATAGGAAAATAATCGGAGTCGGGGTGTTACAATTTGATTCACAAAAAACAGACCAGCCAGAACTCATGTTTCTGACTTTAGTTCAATTCAGAGAAACGGTTTACAAAGGAAACGAGCTCTATGATTACAAATTTGGTTAAGTACAAGCCAAATCAAGCAGAAATTCGGGTTTTTCATAATATGAAAACCTCAACAAATTTATAAAGATGTCTTGAGCTCTCAGAATTGCTAGAATAGCTCTTGGATGACTCATAATCGAGCAGAACAAGTGTTGTAGTGCAGTTCCAGGCCAGTAGTCATCAATCTAGCCCCATCCAGGACTGAAGAAATCTCAATTATGCCCATCCAGCAAGTCTTTTCATGGCTAGAATATATTAAAGCTCTGCCAATCTCAACATTGGTATTGATTTCTAGCTGAGTCTCATCACTTGAAGGTGCTGAAGTTTGAATCCAGCATAGATATATCTAATCCTGCTTGAATTACATACAGCTATCCAAGCAGAAATCAAAGCCCAGTGTTCATTGTCCTTTCGGACATGGCGTCCCCTTTTGTCTTAAAAGTTCTGTAATAGGCAGTTTTTCCTTAAAAACAGTTTGATCTATCTTTCAATAATCATTTTGGCTAGAACTACTAGTTTACTATGATAGATTGTAAAGTCCTCACCAATCTAAGGCAAGAAAAGAACTTGCTTGGGAGATATTCCTCACCCAAATTCACAATCACTTGTTTAAAGTCAGTAACTTGGGGCGCAAGTTATCTATTTTTTCATAAAGTTTGTTAGAATTTGAACTGCTAACAGTGGCACGCTCGCACACCAAAGAAAGTTAACTTGTTAACCACCAATGATTTTCAAGCCAATAGGGAACTTTACCCTACCATGACAGGATTAAATCAAAACGGGTGAACAATTATAATAAACTTCGTACTGTGAGATGACCATTTATAGAGTGAAGTTTTTGAATTGGGAATATTACTGTGATAGTGATACAGCTGCTGTATTTCTGTATTTAGGGGAATGGGATTGAAAATGTGATTGATGTTCAGTTTGGTGGTGGAAGAGTTATACGCCTGTGGGAAGTGCTGGTAACAGCTCAAGAAAAAGCTGCTAAAGAAGCACACACAAGACGATTAGTTGCTGCTTACAAGAGTAAAATGGGCATGAACATTGATCCAAAGCTAAGATCTGAATGTGGGAAGGTTTGCTTCTATTGAAATTTTTCCTTGTCTGCTTGTATGCCAAAATATTTTCTTGCCCTGAAAACCCTTTCCCTTGCTTCCTATTGTCTTTTCTTAATATACTTGTTTTTTTTTTCTTTTTCATAGAAGTCCTTTTTTAAGATAATGTCATTGCAGGATATGTTTCCTACTCTATTTGCAATTAAAAGGAATGGTATACTTGGTTTATTCATATCTGAATTATTGTTTTTTATTTTTATATAATGCTCAGACAGCACTCCCAAATAGGAATTTGAAATGTTTCTAAAATTCTATTGTTATTTGCAGGTTTTAAGATGTTTTACTGAGTAGGGAGCATGGTGAATAATAATATTGTGATAGGTCAATCAAAATCTTCTGGGTACTGGAAATGGATTTCAAATTAGGTTAAAAGTTCAAAGTCAAATTCTAGTGGCGTCAGGTTGTTGTTTTGGGTGGTGCCGCTGGTCTAGATCTTAACTAAACAAGATGTTGTTGGAATTATCCATGAATGGAGTAAATTTAAAAATTAAAAAAAGGAACAAAACCCAAATTATATGATCCCTTATAACTCCTAAACCAAACTTTGATAGATCTCTATAAAAGGAACATAGATAATGGGTTTCCGTTCTAAATACTGTTGGAAACAATCAGTAAGTTGTATAATATAACAGAATATATATACTGAGGGATCCCTCAAATAATTTTATTTTAGGGATGCCCTTTAGGGTACCCTACAATTTTTTTTCCAGTGATCCAAACCATCTATTTTTTAGGTCTTCATTCATAGATCATCCTTACAAAAAATTAGACAAATCGGAAATCGTTTCGACATCCAATTGTGTCTTACAAAATCAATGAACACGGTGCTTCAAGAAAGTACTAAAATTTCAATAACTCAATTGAGTGGTCAAATGATATCGGATTCAAGTGATTTTTTGTAGAGATGATCTTTGAATGAGTATCTACAAAATAGATGGTTTGGATTAGTGAAATACAATCCATAGTGGCCCTACAAGGGATGTCCCTCAAATAAGCTTATTTGAGGGTTCCCTCAATGGAAGCTCTCTGTATATATATATATATATATATATATATTTATATGTGTGTGTGTGTGTGTATATAAGGCTTTTAAATGAATTAATATATAACAACAGAAAAATTACAGATACAAGAGTTTGTATTAAACCAGAAATATTAACTTGCAGAGATGATAGAGGCTAGCAGATTTGCTATGTCCTTAGACAGTATTTCGCCCCCACTCCTGTGCTTGTGGTTATGCAGATGACTATGCACTAGGATACAACTATCAAAACCAAAATTCTAGCACTTGAATTTTAGTATCTGGCGAACTACAATATGAGTACTCTCAATGGATTTTAGTGTTGTGTAAGATGTATTGGGTTTCAAAGTTAGTTTTTGTTCTCTGTACATTTGGCTATTTAAATAGGCCTAAGACATCCCTTTGACATATCTATTCAAACAGATGTATCTGAATTTTGAATTTCAAACTAACTGAAATTATCCGAAGTTCAAAACTTAAAATATATAAAATACATATATTTAATTTAAATAAGGCCAACACGTCCAAAGCCCACTTCAGAAAGACCCAATTGTGTTTATTATAGTGAAAGATCCATACTCTTATGAAGAGTGTATGAAACTCTTTTCTCACTGAAACTCTAACAATACCCCACATTTGGGTGGGAAAAGTAAGTATGTGTAACCACTGAGAATATGCGTTAGATGTAACATACATCATGAGAGGTGTCTTTTGGACTTGAACCTACCTTAGTGAATACTTGTCGGATATGCAAGGTGACGCAGTGGATATCCAATCTTAAACTGTTCACCAAACCAGTATACTAAGACAACAAGTATCACATATGTCACATCCAGACACACTGTGCGTTCATACGTTTGTGTTCAATTTTGGTCATGAACAGATCCTGGATTCATGAGAGCTTTAGAGAATGTAGCCATATAATTCTCATAAATGCAACCCCACATTTACTCTCATATAGGTGACACCAACTTGGGAATAGTCTGCCATATTCCCCTTAAATACAAGTAATTAGTGTCATTAAACATAAGTACCCTAAAAAACTTCAGCAGACAACACACTCTTCCATAATAGGAATGCGGCATATAGTGTCTCAACAACTTCATATATACCTAACCAGTTTGCCAATTGAACATAGACCATGAGATCTCCAATCAGCTAGGTTAGGTTTCCATTAGGCTAAATCATTTATTCTGTTGGCTGTAGCCCCATTCCCCTCGATGTAAATTTTATTTGCTCTCTTGACAAACCTTTAGAAAGCGGATCCGCAAGATTCTCTTTTGACTTTATATAGTCAATGGAAATTATTCCACTAGAGAGCAATTGCTTTATTGTATTATGCCTTTGTCTAATATGCCTAGACTTTCCATTGTATACATTGTTTTTAGCTCTTGATTGAGCTACTATACTATCACAATGTATACAGATTGTTGTTACAGGCTTAGGCCATATCGGAATATCTTCTAACAAATTCCTCAGCCATTCTGCTTCTTCTCCTGCCTTGGCTAAGGCAATAAATTCCGATTCCATTGTCAATCGAGCTATGCATGTTTTCTTAGAAGATTTCCAAGACACTGCTGCTCCTCCTAATGTAAACACATATCCACTTGTGGATTTTGTTTCAATATTGTCAGAGACCCAGTTAGCATCACTATATCCTTCCAATACCGGTGAATATTTAGTATAATGCAATCCATGATTCAAAGTGTATTTTAAATACCTTAACACTCTAATTAAGGCATCCCAATGATCACGTCTAGGATTGCTAGTATACCTACTTAGCCGACTCACTGAATATAATATATCAAGTCTTGTACAATTCAGAATGTACATTAAACTCCCAATTGGGAATATTCACGTTGTGATATAGCACCTCCAACATGTTTTTTTAGTTTACAATTGGCATCAAATGGTGTAACGGCATGTTTGCAATCATATTGACCAAACCTTCGTAGCGTTGTCTCTATATAGTGAGACTATGAAAGGATATAGCCATTTGAATTTCTCTTGACTTTTATACCAAGAATCACATCAGCAAGACCCAAGTCTTTCATATCAAAGCTTGAATTTAACATTTTCTTTGTTGAATTAATTATATCCTTATTAGTTCCCATGATGAGCATATCATCCACATACAAACATACTATGTCACATGCATTGTTATGTGTTTTAATGTAAACACATTTGTCACATTCATTTATTTTGAAACCATGTTTCAGCATAGTATGATCAAATTTTTGATGCTACTGCTTGGGTGCTTGTTTTAATCCATACAAGGATTTCACAAGCCTACATACTTTATTTTCTCGACCTTCAACCACGAAACCTTCTGGTTGCTCCATATATATTTCTTCTTCTAAATCTCCATTTAAAAATGCAGTTTTTACATCCATTTGATGTATTTCCATGTTATAAACTGCAACTATAGCAATCAACATTCGTATAGATGTTATTCTCGTTATAGGAGAATAGGTGTCAAAGAAATCCAACCCTTCTTTTTGATGGTAACCTTTTACTACTAAATGAGCTTTATATTTATCTATCGTACCATCAGGTTTCAATTTCTTCTTGAAAATCCACTTATACCCAATTGGTTTGTTACTAGGTGGCAAGTTCACCAATTCCCATGTATTATTTTGTAAAATAGATTCAATTTCACTGGTGATTGCTTCCTTCCAAAAAGGAGCTTCTAGACTAGACATAGCCTCTTTATAAGTTTGTGGCTCAGTTTCAGTCATAAATGTCAAGAAATCCGGTCAATAATCCTTTTGAACCTTAGTTCTTTTACTTCTTCTAGGCTCTGCCTCATTTGCAGACACACTAGATGAAGTTGAATTAACAACATCATCATTCTCTTTCGAATGGTAATCACTTGGTCTCCTTTTTCTTGTAAAGGACTTATCTTGTTTATATGGAAGATAAGTCTGAAACCTCAGATTTAAAAACTAAAAATCTATATGCAGCACTATTAGAACCTAAACCAATAAAAATACAGTCAATTGTTTTTTGCCCAAGTTTGGTTTGTTTTGGCAAAGGGATTTGTACTTTTGTTAGGCAACCCCACACTTCCAGAATTTGATAAGTGGAAAATCTCCCTTTCCAAATTTCATATGGACACTTATTAGTCTTCTTTTGTAGGATTCGATTCAATATCACATTTGTAGTAAGTCGGGCTTCACCCCACAGATTGTGTGGAGCCCCTGAACTATTTAACATGGAATTTATCATACCTTTAAATGTTCTATTTTTTCTTTTAGTAACACCATTCTGTTGTGGTGTGTATAGTGTTGTTGTTTGATGAACAATTCCATGTAATGCACAGAATTTAGCAAAGGCAGTGAATTCATATTCCCCTCCTCTATCTGACCTTAATATTTTTATTTTTCTGTTAAGTTGATTTTCAAACTTTTGCCTTATATGTCTTAAACATATCTAGGGCTTCATCCTTGCTATGTATTAAGTATACATAACAGAATTTACTGCAATTGTCTATAAACGTTATGTAATAGTTTTTCCCACCACGTGTAGGAGTTGATCTAAAATCACACAAATCACTATGAATTAATCCTAAACAACTTATTGGATTTTTCAGGTACAGAATTAAAGGTTTGTCTTGCAAATTTTAACTTTGTATAGGTTTCACATTTATTGTTTGAAATAAAACCAAACTTGGGCAGCAAACCTAAATTACACATCCTGTATAAAGAACGAAAATTCACATGACCTAATCTAGCATGCCATAAACTAGATGAGTCAACAATATAAACAGAAGCCTTATTCATATTATTATTAATAAGACTGACAGATACATTGAGTTTAAACAATCCATCAGCAAGATAGCCTTTGCCTACAAACATTCCCCCCTTAGTCGATACAAATTTGTTAGACTCAAACACTAGTTTGAATCCCTTATTGCTAAGAATTGGACCAGAAACCAAATTCTTTCGAATTTCTGGCACATGTAGCACATCCAGGAGGGTTAGTTCTTTTCCAGAGGTAAATTTCAAAAACACTTTGCCCTTGCCCATTACTGTAGATGCAGAAGAATTTCCCATGTATAAGTGCTCATCACCATCTATTTTCTGGTAAGTGGAGAACATTGCTCTATCACCGCAAATATCGCGAGTGGCTCCGGTGTCTATCCACCAGTCAGAAAAATTGAGACCATATTTGTCTCCAAAACTACTGCAGCCAATGCATCTTCTGCTTTTGCAACATTTGCTTGATTGTTCCGGGGCTGGTTGTTTGAATTCGCAGGATTGTAGTCCCTTCTGTGGCGACATTCCTGTGCTCTATGACTTGGTTTCCCAAAAACCCAACAACCACCTTTTATCCTCTTGAAATCCTTCCCTTTAGCCGCTGTACAAATATCTTTGTAAACTTCTTATTTTTCTGGGAATTAGATTTCTGCTTTGAAGGATTGCTCTCAACTATATTTTCCTTGGCTTCCATGTTTGAAACCACTCCTTTCTTCTCACTTATTCCATTATCTTCTTCAATCCGCAGCCTTAAAATCAGATCTTCAAGAGTCATCTCCTTTCTTTTATGCTTGAGATAACTCTTAAAGTCTTTCCAAGATGGAGGAAGTTTTTCTATAATAGATGTCACTTGGAAAGAATCACCTATTTTCATGCCTTCTGTAAGAATATCATGAATGATCTTTTGGAGGTTGTAGGGGCATTTTTCTTCTGGCAGCTACAAATGGGTGGGCACGCCTTTCCCCTGTGTCTGAGTTCGAAAATTAAGCCCCAAAAATACTTCGAAAGGGCAGCAGAGCCTTAGGAAGTATTTTGGTTACCTTCACCAGCCAAAACAATGGAAACTTACAGGTAATTTTTGCATACTTACAGATAAACTTTTGAGCTTGGCATGAGGGGCTTATGGCATGGGAGCAAAATTAGCATGAGTTGAGCACCAAAAAGGAAATATGGCTTCCTAGGGAGAAATGGGAGTGTTTAAGGTGAGGAAGAAGAGGTTTTCAAGCATATGTGGCTAGGAAGAGAAAATGGAAGAACTATGTTCTTCTGGCAGCTTGTCAGAAGAAGAAAATGGAGGAAGATGAACAGTGCACGAAATTGTTGGTTTTTGCAAGTATGAAAGGAAGCTTGCTCTCTAGTTGTGGATTGCTTTTGTTGGGTTGAAGAGGCCTCAATTTATAGCCGCTGGAAGCTGACATTTTCCAAGAAACCCTAATGGTTTCCATCCCATTTTGTCAAGTCTTTCCCTTCCTTTCTCCCTTCATCCCTTCAATCATCCTTTTTTGGTGAAATCTTCTATGTTCCTTTGCACAAAATCAGGGGTTTTGGGAGCTCAAGGCTCTCCTTTCCCGCAGCTGCACAGTGGGGGACTCCATTAACAGATGCACATGCTTGGTCCGAAGGGTGCTTCTCTTCCTGGCAGCTTACATGCTAATATTCCCTTGGGTCCTTGCATGTTTCTTTTGCTTTAAAACTTGTTTCTTCCTTCTCATCAACCAACGTGATCTTCCATGGCTTCTTTATGGCTTTATCCTTCAGCCAATAGATGTGGTTTTTTAGTTGTTTGCTACCTCTATTTTCTAGAATAGGAAATCAGCCCCTTAAACAAATGGGCTACCCCTATCAAATATTGGGCTATTTGGGTTAGTTTTAGTGGGCCATTTTGACTGGGCTTTTGGTTGGACTATTTTCCCCTTTTTGTGCTCACCCATATGTTTGGGCCTAAGAAATGGGCTTGGGTTCCGAGGCTCCCAAGCAACCCGAAACCTCCACTTCTTGGTCCATCAATAGGCCTCATGACAATTTATTACCATCCATAGCACAACCCACTCAAGCAAGCCTCGGGCATTTGAGTGGCTTGGGCCCACTTAGGCTTGTAGCGTGGTTGGGTGCGGAATAACAATTCCTTACTTGGCGTGGCATGTCGCTTGGCGCACTTCAATTTTATCGTCCTTGAAGAGGGACACGGTGCTTAGTTTAGCATGGGCTTGTATTTTATAATATTATTTCAGCCCTTGGCATGGCAAATTACTTATTTAGCATAGCACGTGGACTATGACTTGTATATGACGAGCCTTCGTGTACTCCGATATGTGACTTTTCTTAATACAATATCGTATTGGGCCAAAAACTTATTTGGGCCCAACCGTGGACTTTTTTGGGCCTCAACAGAGGTCTTCCACTTGATTAACAACAGGCTTGGAGTCCACCATTTTGAAGTCTAGAAATTTGCCAACAACAAATTTCTTCGACCCTGCATCTTCTGTTTTATATTTCTTCTCCAATGACTCCCATAGTTCTTTGGCTGTTGTGAAGACTGCATATACATCATACAACAAATCATCCCAGGCATTGAGAATGTAATTTCTGCAGAGGAAATCATTGTGTTGCCAAGCAAAATTTGCATTCAAAGTCTCTGCAGGAATATTGTCTCCCTCTAGCTTAGGTACAGTCTCTATCACAACATTAGCCAATTCAATGTTGTTAAATAAAACAACATTTTCTGTTGCCAACGTTTGAAATCCTCTCCCTCAAATTTTTTAGGCTTCTCGGAATGAGAGTTCTTCCCTGATTGTTCCATTGGATACTGTCTGAGATTGTTGGAAACAATCAATAAGTTGTATAATGTAACAGAATATATATATATATATATGTATATATGGCTTTTAAATGAATTAATATATGACAACAACAAAATTACAGATACAAGAGTTTTTATTAAACTAGAAATACTAATTTGCAGAGATGATAGAGGCTAGCAGATTTGCTATGTCCTTAGACAGTATTTCGCCCCTACTCCTATTCTTGTGGTTCTGCAGACGACTGTCCACCAGGATACAACTATCAAAACCAAAATTCTAGCACTTGTATTTTGGTATTTGGTGAACTACAGTATGGGTACTCTCAATGGATTTCAGTGTTGTGTAAGATGTATTGGGTTTCAAAGTTAGTTTTTGTTCTCTGTACGTTTGGCTATTTAAATAGGCCCAAGACACCCCTTTGACATATATGTTCAAACAGATATATCTGAACTTTGAATTTCAAACTAACTGAAATTATCCGAAGTTCAAAACTTAAATATATAAAATATATATATTTAATTTAAATAAGGCCAACACGTCCAAAGCCCACTTTAGAAAGACCCAATTGTGTTTATTATAGTGAAAGATCCCTACTCTTATGAAGAGTGTAGGAAACTCTTTTCCCACTCAAACTCTAACAAATACTTCCAGATTTCAACTATGATCGACGAATGTAAGACTGGGAGAAAAATGTATAGCAATGTTACTGATTGTGTAACTTACTATTGATGTTTTCTGTAAATTGTAGAGAAGTGAAGAACATAGCATCACACTAGTAGGATTCTTGGAATTCCCTAGAGACCTTGGGCATCACACTTGGCTGCATTGCATCATAGAATCCTAAAGAGAAGCATATGTTACTAACTGAGACAATTCTGTGAATTATTTCATATGCCGAAAGAAGTTATTACAGCCTGTATATGTTAGTGGCTTTACGCTTCTGTGATTTTCAGACTCGTAAATAGTAATGAAAGACACTGGAAGACTCTTGGGCTGGTACAGCTGAAATACAGCCCATAATTGACCCCACCCAATTAGGCAAGGTCCAAAGTTAGTCCAGCAAAATTCAGCTTTTGACAAATCAAGACTTAGCATTGTAGCCTGATAAGCCTATATTTTATATATATTTTATGTCTCTTTTATTTATTTATTTGTTAATTTCCTTGGAATAAATTGGTTGTTTTAATTGGTTTTGTGAGACTTGTGAAGGAATTGTGGAAATAGGAGAAAGTGTGCTAAGAAGGGCAAGAAGATGAAGATTGGAGATTAATCAAGTCAAACAAAGAGAAATAAAGAAGACCTTATTTTAGAAGGAATCCTATTTTTATAACAATTGTAATTATACCTTATGTAGGATTTCTAGGAGTTTTATAAATAGGAAGTTTAGGTCATTTTTAAAAGGACCGATCATCATCCATCCTCGATTATCCATCATCCTACATATTCATACTCATAGCCGAAATATCCAAGGGAGAATACGAAGAAAGCTTGCGCAACCTTGGAATTCTACTTGGAGAATTCAATGTCTACTATGTCTTCATCAACCATCATGATTCTCACTAAGTCCTTCATGAACTAATTCCTTTTACTAGGACTACGATGTAGCCTAGCTATGAATACTCAAATTCTTTGATATTGTTAATTATATTTATCTATACATGTTGAGTGCTTGTTACCGTTCTTAATGCTTTCAATTAATTGGCCACTAATTGCATGATTGGAAGAATTAGGTTGAGACCGGAAGGAGATTCCTAATAAAAAGCTTCTAGTAACAAGTACCATAAATTACATAGCTGACTTGGAAGACTAGGTTATGGTTTGTGTAATCTTTATTGTTATCCACAAATCTTAATAGGTTCTTAGCTATCTAAATCCATAACTAGGAATATAGTGGGTTGATGGTAAGGAATACAACTGATATAACTTGGAAGAGAGTATTGGTGAGGTAAGGGAAAACGATTATCAACATGTAAGGTAATTAGAATTAACAAGCTAGAAGGATTTGGGTGGGATTAGCTAGGTGAAATCGGTGCCCTAGTGCTTTATCATCTTTGTTTTCATCTTTTACATTAATTCCTTAATCTCAATTTATTTTGTTTGCTTAGTTAGATTTTAATCATCATAATTCTCTTTTCGTTTAATTCAAATATAATTAGATATAAATTACTCTAATATTTAATAGATTACTTGATCCCTGTTGGAATGATACTCTACTTACTACTACATTAATTTGAGCGATATTGTCCACTTGCAATTAATCACATCAAATATATATATATATTTTTTTTTTGGGAAATCAAAGGGAACTAAAGAAGTACCTGATATTCAAAATTTTAAAAATTAATTAACTATTCAAAGTATAACTAGAAAATATAGTGCACTGATATTAACAGAATAAGTCGATCCCTGGTAGAGGCGCCAGGAATTATGAATTGAAAAATATCCACTTTAATATGATGCCTTCTTTTCATGGATAAAGTTCTGAAGATCCTTTAGCTCATATTAGAGATATTTTTAACATGGTTTCTAACATGGCTTTGACAGAGGGAGTCACCGAAGAACATCTCAGGATGAAAGTCTTTCCCTACACATTGAAAGATAAAGCAAAGATGTGGCTAAGCTCTTTAAGGCCTGGATTATTGGCTAGCTGGGCGGAGGTTCAAAACAAGTTCTTGGAGAAATTCTTTTCAACTCAGAAAACTGATGCACTGAGGGAGAAAAATCATGCAATTCAGCCAATAGGCCGATGAGTCATTTTCAGAAGCTTGGGAATGGTTCAACAATTTTTTAATACAGTGTCCTCACCATGGTTTGCCTACTCTAGTTCTCATGCATATTTTTTATAAGACACTAACCGTTTCTAGTAAGGCTGCAGTGAATAACTATGCAGGTGGATCTATTAAGAACAAGACGCCAAATGAATGTCAAACTTTGTTTGATACACTAGCAATTGAAACATAGCATTCTGATACAAGAGGTAAGCGTGCTGGAATTTATGAAATTGGTAGTTCTAATGCTTTTGCTTCTAAAGAGCAGGTTGACGCTATATTAGTAAATTGGACGCCTTGCTTGCTATGAATGGGAGAGCACCAACACAAGAGATTTGCTCCATTTGTGCTGTTCCCGATCATGCCACCATATCTTGTCCATAGGGGGTTGATTTCCCAGAATTTCTACAAGAACAAGCCAATATGGTGAATACCCATAGACCTCCCGGCAATGATCCATTCTCCAACACATACAATCAGGGATGGCAAAGGCACCCCAATTTTTCATGGAGCAATACTCAGAACGTACAAAAACCACCACTTGGTTTTCTACCTCAAGAGAAAAAAATAAATTTGGAAGATGCTCTTACTCAGTTAACTATGTCTACCACCCAATTTATGACTGAAACCAAAACCCAACTTCAGAATCAGAGGGGTGCAAGTAGGCCAACTAGCTACTATATTGAGTGAAAGAAGCCAAGGAGTATTGCCAAGCGAAACAGAGGTTAATCCAAAAACTCAAGAGCATGCGAAGGTAATTACACTTCGAAATGGGAGACCCATCAAAACTGCTGTAGATTTGGACTTAAAAAAGTACCACCAACAGTTGAGAGATACGGAAAAAGCTAAAGAAAAAAGCCTACCCGCCGCCATAAGCTCAATCGAAAATTTAGCAACACAGGCAATGAATTTTTCTTCTCAAACCAATGAGCAAGCATCCACAAATCTCACCCCAAAATCCTATGTTCCACCGATTCCTTTTCCACAACGCTTGAAGAAAAATAAGAAGGATGCAAAGTTCTCCAAATTTCTTGAAATTTTTAGGAAATTGCAAATTACCATTCCATTTGGTGAAGCACTAGACCAAATGCCGAGCTATGGAAAGTTCCTTAAGGACATCTTAAGCAAAAAGAGAGGTTTGGACGATACAGAGACGGTGAAATTGATAGAGGAGTGCAGTGTAGCAATAAAAAGGCAACTACCATCCAGGGAGTTTTTCTATTCCGTGCACCATTGACACTATTTCTTTTCATAGAGCTTTATGTGATCTAAGTTCTAGTATAAATTTAATGCCTTTGTCTATTGCTAAAAGAATAGGCTTGGGAGAAATTAAGAAAACTGCTATTTCTTTGCAGATGGTGGATAGATCATTTACATATCCTCACAGAATTCTTGAAGACGTATTAGTGAAGGTGGACAAGTTCATACTTCCAGCTGACTTCATAGTCTTGGAGATGGAAGAAGATGTCGAAACTCCAATTATTTTAGGCCGCCCGTTCCTCATTACCGGAAGAACATTAATTGACGTAGAAAAAGGTTCTTTGATCCTACGAGTAGCCGATCAAGAGGTGGAATTCAAGATTTTTGATGCAACCAAATAACCCATTGATTCAGAGTATTGTTTCCAATTAGGGGCTATAGATCATGTTGTTCAACGACAATTCAACGCGGAGTACCCGAAAGATCCATTAGAAGCAAGTTTGGTCAATGAGATAGAGATTGTAGATGAGGATCCACGCATGCTTGAAATGGTGAACTTGCTGGAAGCTACATCGTTGTACAAACAACCCTTCCACAGAGAATTTGAGCCACTTGGTGATGTTGCCACCAAGCCCGTACCAAGCATCGTTGCCGCACCAACCCTCACCTTGAAGCCACTACCCTCGCATTTAAAGTATGCCTATCTTGGTACATCTCAAACTCTCCCTGTCATTATTAATTCAGATTTACTTGAAAAGGAGGAAGAAAAATTACTACAAATTCTAAAAAAGCATAAAACCGCTATTGGGTGGACTATTGCAGATATTAAAGGAATTAGTCCTTCTACATGCATGCATAGAATTTTATTAGAGGAAAATTTCAAGCCGACGATAGTTGGTGCTGTTTAGGGTAGTGGGATTACAGCTTTTAGCAAAAAAGTCCTTAACAATGCCTTGAACCTCCCTGTGGATTATGTCCCAGTAATGATGGTAGAAAATCCCTTGATATCCGTCCGGCCTTGGGGCCTTAAGAGATCCCATTTGCATTGCTGCATCTTTAATTTCTTGAGAGGAAATTTCCTATAATAAAGCAGTATTAGTGTCCTCTGTAACAACAGGATCCACACAAGATAGAATATCCAAGTCATCCTCCACAAAATCAGATGAGAAAAGGCCTTTAAAATGTTCCTCAATCACTCTTCTTGTAGCATTTTGCCCGGAGTACCACTGGCCATTGTTCGCGAAATACAGTTCTATCGCCGTCGAGCAATGGTGGAGTGATGAAAAAAAGCAGTATTCTTTTCTCTTTCATTGAGCCATTTCACTCGAGATTGTTGGTGCCAGTATGTCTCTTCCCTACCCCAAGCCTCATTTAAATTACTTGTGATCCTTTGGATCTCCTCATAGTTCTCATCCCACCTTTCTTGTTTATATTGAAGCTCAGCTTGTAAAACTGCTACTCGTTTCCTGTTGTTTGTATATTTTTCACAACTCCACTGGGTAACACTTTTGAAGTTTAGTTTGCCACTTGTCAATCCATTGTCCGTTGGCATTAGTACTCCAGCTATGATCAATAACTTGATGAGACTTGTGATCCTCCACCCAAAGGGCTTCAAATTTCAAAGCTTGTTTCCCCCTGCGGAAATGATGATATGTTTCCACAATGATAGGATTGTGGTCTGACCCAATTGCAGGGTAATGGTTAACCATTGTGTTTGGCCATACCTCTTGCCACAAAAATGTTAACTAGGCCTCTGTCAAGCCTTTCCTGTATAAACTGATCATTTTGCCATCGTGCTCTCCAAGTGAAGCGCGACCCATTATATCCAAGATCCACCAGTTCTACCTTCTCCATAAAGTCACGTAGATATCTCAGACGATTTGGTGGGTAAAGTTGTCCCCTACTTTTTTCAAAAGACTGCAAAATCTCATTGAAGTCTCCACCGCAAAACCATGAAAGGTTCATTGGCTGAAGCTCAAGCTCCATTCTGTTCCAAAAGATCTCCTTATCTTCCCTGTATGGCGTCCCATAAACCTAGGTAGCCCTGCCTTGTGTGTTAGTGGTCATATCCGATACTTTTGTATCAATGAAATCTTGAGAAAAGCTCAAAATCTCGAGGTTGATATTCATATCCCACCATAAGCATTGCCCTCATGCAGTACCAATGGGAGGAAGAAAAAAACCATGCTGATAATTGCAACTTCTTCTTACTTTCTCCATTCTGTTGTTTTTTTATTTTGTCTCCATAAAAACACAACAATGGGCGGTTTTTGCGGATCATCTCCCGCAAAGCACGAACTGTCAAGTCTGACCCAAGGCCTTGATAGTTCCACAATATCATGGCTCCCCTGCGGTTGTTGTAGGCCAGCCTCCACTGCCCCTGGTTGAATCACCCGCCTCATAGTTTGACACTTGTTTGCCTCCCTGTTCCCACTGCTCCACTTGGATGATATTGACTTCCGTAAGGTTTTCATCCTCAAAAGTCACTTGAGACCTTCTTGTTGAGCCTTTGGTGGTACTAGAATCGCCTTGGTTGGTTTTCCTTGGCTCATACACCCTCCGTTTTGACTTCACATCTACAGCACTCTCTTTTTGATTCTGTCCTTCTTCCTCCATATTTCCTTTTTTATGGGTATTTTTCTTCTTTTTTCCAGGGGAGCCAACATGGGGTCCCTTTGCATATTCGTTGTGGCGTTTCAAACCTAGATTATGAAGCACGGTGCTGACTTGTGAGACAACCCTTGTAAAAGATCCAGTAATTGCTAGCCCAAAAGGATTTTTGAAAAATGGTTCCACCTGGATTGGTTGCCCGAAGAGCCCAAGGTCCAACCTATCCTCTTTGTGATTGGGCCCAGGCTTGCACCAATTTGTGACAGAGGGATTTTCTTTGGTCATATGGATATGGGCCCATTCAAGACTTCTTTCTATTGAGTTAGGACTAAAACAGTCCCAGAGGTATTGGCAGCCATGTTTAGATCATCTAGAAACAAAATCACAGCATTCATTGGATTCTCTGTTCCTCCAAAGATGTGTCTTGGACTTTGGTTGCTCTGTGTCAGGTACAAAGGCTCCATTTGCCTTGTGCCGAGGAGATCCTCGTACCTTCCCTCAGGATCAACTTCCCTTACGTGTGACAACTCAACATCATGGTTGCTCCCATCAGTCCCCAGCTGTCCCGTGGTAGAAGTCGTCTGATCTTGGGCATTGTGATTTTCGAGAGTCACCTCACCTTGCTCAAATTGGTCGTTGCTTTCACGCGCCGCTCCGTCACCACCAGGCCTTCTCCTGACTGTAGCAGCCCTTCTTCTCTCCCAAGGTGCCTTAGTTGGTGGTTTTGGGTCGACAAATTCTCTAATTATCTTCGCTCTTGTCTTCTCCATACTTCGCATCTGTTTCTGGTGAAACTTCAAAGTTGCAGGCATCCATACAATGTCCAATTCTTCCACATCTGTAACAAAAGTATGCTAGTCTTTCATATTGGTACTCCACCCATGTTTCAAAGCCATCGGGCCTTGGTAACCGGAATCCAACAACGAGTGGTTGATTTGTGTCCACTTCGACTTGCACTCGCAGAAAACCCCTGAGTTTTGATGGGTTCTCATACTCCATAATAACCCCAGCCTTTTCCCCTAGTTTGATCATATTTTCTTCATGGCTTAAGTTGACAGGACCTGACCCAAATTTTACTTTGGAATCCGAGCCGAACCCTGTGCATGTCCGACACCTGGCAGGTGCCTAGCACAAATGACCTATTTGCCCTTCTATTCAAAATTCAATTTATTTCAAGTTTGACTTCTGTCGAAAATTCGGCAGTCTCCCCTGTAAATTGAACATTTCTCATAATTTCCACCTATCAATAAACATTTATATATCCCAATCATTCAGCATGTGTAAAGTATACCCAAGTAAATCAAGCATCATATTATTCTGGCCTCAGGCCGCAACAAATCAAATAAATCAATCTGCTAATAAAATTCATCTCAATTTTCAGAACAACAATAATACATTGGCAATCTCAAACATTCTAACTCATGGATGCACCTTGTAACCATAGGTTGCCTACATACCCGTACTGAGGGATCAAGCCACACGTAGTTCTCATATTCCATCTCAGCTTCCTGTTCCAAGCTTCCTAGCATTACTCACTTGGCAATATATAATTAAATGAATGAAAATAATCCATTTAGATTCGAGTAATCACCCTTGGAAAGCCATAACTATCCATTTCCTTGTGACACCATTGGTGACACATTCTGCCCTGAAATCCTCGATTGACTCAGGAGACATCTGGCCAACCCAATCCGCAATCCTCGCTCCCACGGTCCGAATATCTCTAAGACTCATGAGGCAAAATATGCTAGAAAAACTCGAGCTATTTAATACTATATCAATTAATATAAGATAAAGATAAATAAACATAAGAAAATAAAATAACATAAAACAAGTTAAAAATTAACGAGCTCCAAAGACCCTTGTATCCTTGTATCGAAAATCACGTAAGGTTTATAAATAAATATATATATATATATATACACATTTACATATCAATAACTTAATTAGAATCTATATATATATATATATATTCATCCGTCACTTGTAAAAATGCTTAATAAAATAATGGTAGATGTATAAAATCCTCAATTTAGTTTAAAAGCATCTTAGAACTTTAATTTTCTCCACCTAGGCGTACCCCCATTTCTGATCCATCAATTCCTTTAATACCGTCAATTTCATCATCACATGTCTCGGAAACATAAAGTTAACCGAGCTGCATTCCTCGCAGGTCTCAGAGATGACACTTCAATCTGAGCCGCAATCCTTGCAGGTCTCAGAGATAACACTTCAATCTGAGCCACAATCGCCTGTGTCTCGGAGACACCAAGTCCATCGAGCCGCATTCCTCGCAGGTTTCAGAGATAACACTTCAATCTGAGCCGCATTCCTCACAGGTCTCAGAGATAACACTTCAATCTGAGCCGCAATCCTCGCACCACACGGTTTAGGCATCCCTGAAACTCGTGGGGCAATCTCAAAATAACCAAACTGTTTCAAAGTAACTAGGGGGCACCCTCGTGGTGAGTTTGAAAACCATAACCGTCATTTATATCAACTTTCAATAAACTTGTTCTCAACTAAACTTAAAATATATATACATTTATATACCACAATCTGATGAAAGCCAAGTGCTATGATTCATCCTTTTTCAACTATTGAATATACATATATTAAACACTTAGCTAGTATGTTAGCCACATTGATCTCCGATTAACATACCGTTCAAATATTATATTAATAATCTTACAACATAATTAATCATATGAATATATAAGCATGTGATAAATCAACAGATATTTAAATACTCATCTTGAATTCACATAAAATCAAGAAATTAAGACCATAAATAAACCAATTGAACACTCACACACACATGAACTTTCTAAAAGCTTAAACATATTCTATGGAGCTCATCCTCATTATTTAATCCAAAGTCATGGCCCTAGGCTCCTAGAAGTGTGTGCCTTGAATTAAAGGTCATTCTCCAATCTATGTAAGCTTTTCTACTTATTAGAACGGTCTGGAAGTGCCTGGGACTTAATACGCGATAAGTCCCAAAAAGTCAACCCGAGACCCCGTAGGGTCCACAACCTCAAAATTCTGATCCGAGAGTTCCTAGAGGTTCTAACATGCCTAGGACATATGTCCCAAGAGTCTGGTCTCGATTGAATGGTCAAACTACTCACGATCGCACAATTAGACGGTTACTGTAAACTTAGCCCTAGGGTTGGCCTTCTCGGAGTATCCGGGATTTCGATTCACAATCCATTGAATCCTACACAATCCTGGAATTACATAGATCAACATAAAAGAAATTGATTGCGATCCAACGGTTCAAACGTATCGAACCCGGAAATCGCACAATATGCGAGATCCGTTCAGGGTACAAACATTGTCCGAATTGAGATCCGTGAATTCCTATGCACTCATGACAACAAAAGGATATTTTAGAACATAATGTCAGACCACCACCACCTTGCACGCAGCGTGGGTGACTAGACAAATTTCGGTGGCCGGAAAACTTTAAGGTTGAAGGCTAAGATTCCTACCCTAGGTAAAACACCTTATTTGGAATCACTTTTGTTCTTGGACCTACCCCAAAACGTGGCCGAAGTGGCGGAATCGAAATGGCCAAAATTTCAATTGCTTAATCAACCAATTAAACGCAGAAATTTCTCAAAAATAACACAACCAGAAGGTAGAACACGTTGAAAGGATAGAAAAGCATACCAAATTCGAAATATTCGGTGGCCGGAGGCCTCCGAATGAGCTCCCAAAGTTTACTAAAAACTGCCCAACACCACTGTTTGTGGTGATTCCAGTGACCACGCTGGCATATAAAGGCTGGGACAGTCGTGAATCTAAGAGGGAAGTGAGGCGGTTCTAACGGGACCGGTTCCGCCAAGAACGGAGGTTTTTGGTGGCGGTGGTGGAGGAGAGAAGTTGGCTGGTCGTGAAGCTTCTGAGGGGAGGAGAAAATCTGGGTTTTAAAACTGAATTTTGAAATATTTACGGTTATGCCACTGAACTTCTTTTGATCATAACTTCTTCGTTACAACTCCAATTTGAGCCCACTATGTGTCTACTTACTCATCTCGACATGCTATAGGCAACCGTACAACTGAAATTTCCAAATTCCTTCCCGGTCCCTAATAATTTATTCTAGGGGCAAAATTGTCTTTTTTTCTAATAATTTAATAATTGAAAATTAATTAAGGACCGGGCTGTTACATAAGTTCAGCGGAATACCTCGAATCTGAACCCAGTGGGGCACTAGGTCCATGTCCACCTCTTCAATAGCTTTGGCTGGCGGCCATTTTTTGATTGCAAAGCAATACTTCATCATCGACCAGGGGCCGTTGTCAAGGATCCTATGTGCCATTCCTTCGTCTGTCACTATTATGGCAAACAGATTATCCTTGACCCAGACAATTTTGGTCTCCCCATAGTCCTTCCGTGCCGCTTTTAGGATGTTCTTGATAGCCTCTTTGTTGGGTAGTTTCTGGGCAATCACTGCACCCACCAATTTTGGCCCTTCTTCCAAGTTTGAGATCCCTAAGGATTCCTCAAGGTGTTCAACAAGTTCCTCCATGGTGGGTCTCACTCTTTCCAACCTTCCAGGACCAGCTCTCCTCCTTTCACTCATTTTTGGTTGGAGCCAGTATGTGTATTGGGTTTCTGTCTTGAAAGAAATTTTGTGTTTGGGGTACTTGTGGTGTGGTGTAGTTTGTTTCTGTTTGATATTGTGGAGGTGTTTATAATTTTTGAGAGTCTGGTATATGAGGGCAATAATGATAAAAGGGTACAGTTCCTTGTGGGGAGGGCTTGTAAGAAGGTTGGGGATGTAAACAGGCTTGTTTATACTTCCATGGGATGGGTCTGCGGGTACGAGGTAGTTGCAAGCCATTAAAGTTGTTGTTTAAAGGCGTTGCAGATCAGGGGTTGAGTGAGGAAGTATAACAGCTTTTAATGTTCCGGATTTGCTTCTCGAGGAGCAAGAATTGAAAGAGCAGCGCAGATCTAAAGCGGCGATTTATAAAAGATTTGCATCCTGGAGGTAGTGAATGTGACGATTTGTTAGAGATTTGTATCAGGGACGAAATGAATGTGGTGTTCAAGGGGTGGTGGAAACATTAATTGAGTGGTTGGGGTTGGAATTAATCACCAGCCAGCAAGCAGTGAAAAGAACTCTCACACATGAGAGAGAGGCTCTCACGGATGAGAGAGAACTCCAATAAATTGATTAACAACTCCAATTTTTTTTAAAAGGTCAAAAGTCACTTTTAGTCTGTAGTTTGGCACTTTAACCATTTTTGACCTTTTAGTTTCAATTCCGTCAATTTTGTCATTGTAGTTTTGTATTTGTAGCAATTCAAGGGCATGTTAGTATTCTTGTCAATTTCTTTAACAATCCAAGGGGCAATTTAATCAACCCAAAACCCTTGAGGGTAAAGACTTGTCTAAAATTCTCCCCATTTCATATTAGGGCTATAAATTCAACCACTAATCCCAATTTTTGAAGAACTCTAAACCCAAATGACCAATCTCAAGCCCTAATATGAAATTAGGGGAGTTTTAGACGAGCTTTTATGCTCAAGGATTTTGAGTAGATGAAATTGCCCCTTGCATCGTCAAAGAAATTGACAAGAATACTAACTTGTCCTTGTATTGCTACAAATACTAAACTACATGGTCAAAATTGATGGAATTGAAACTATAGGGCTAAAAGTGGTTGAAGTGCCAAACTACGGGGACCAAAAGTGACTTTTAGTCTTTTAAAAATCAATAGAAGACTTAACCTCCCATTGCCCGACCAAAATAACCACAACGGTTCTAAACACAAGGATTAAATTGGCCTTAGTAAAGCATATGGACTAAATTGGCAAACATGGTAAAATACAAGGACTATTTTGACATTTAAGCTTAGTTTTAACTATGTCAATTTGATCCATGTAGTTTTAAATATTGATCTATTCAAGGGCACAATACAAATTTTGTTCAAATTCCTTCCAATTCTGTAACAAATTTTGTCAAATCTCGTGCTCAAAATGTAACAAAATTAGGAATAATTCAACGGAAGTTACAACAGTCCTTGAATGTCTTGAAATTTAAAATTCAACCACTAATCCCAATTTTTGAAGAACTCTAAACCCAAATGACCAATCTCAAGCCCTAATATGAAATTATGGGAGTTTTAGACGAGCTTTTATGCTCAAGGATTTTGGGTAGATGAAATTGCCCCTTGCATCGTCGAAGAAATTGACAAGAATACTAACTTGTCCTTGTATTGCTACAAATACTAAACTACATGGTCAAAATTGATGGAATTGAAACTATAGGGCTAAAAGTGGTTGAAGTGCCAGACTATGAGGGCCAAAAGTGACTTTTAGTCTTTTAAAAATCAATAGAAGACTTAACCTCCCATTGCCCAACCAAAATAACCACAACGGTTCTAAACACAAGGATTAAATTGGCCTTAGTAAAGCATATGGACTAAATTGGCAAACATGGTAAAATACAAGGACTATTTTGACATTTAAGCTTAGTTTTAACTATGTCAATTTGATCCATGTAGTTTTAAATATTGATCTATTCAAGGGCACAATACAAATTTTGTTCAAATTCCTTCCAATTCTGTAACAAATTTTGTCAAATCTCGTGCTCAAAATGTAACAAAATTAGGAATAATTCAACGGAAGTTGCAGCAGTCCTTGAATGTCTTGAAATTTAAAATTATAAGAATAAAATCGATATAAATCAAACTACAAGGATCAAAATGATAAAATCAACAAACTACAAGAACTAAAAGTGACTAATTACCTAAATTTTAACAACATTTGGCTGAAAACAGTTTATAGAGAACCAAAATTGGCCTTATTCAAAAGAACTTGTTCACCCCCAAAGTATCGGTCAACAAAGGAATTGTAACCTATTAAAACAGTTAATATGTTTTTTTTTTTTTGGGTCAAAAAACAGTCCTAATAGGTTAAGCTCTCTCGCAAACCAAACTATGCCTATTCCTAATTATCAGTAATTCAATAAAGGGTTAACTACTTTTTGGTCACTGGATTTTACACGAAATTTTAATTTGATCATTGAGAAACAAATTTTGCCAAATTGGTCACTGTATTATCAAAAGTTTACAATTTACAGACTTGCATTTAGTTTCCGTTAAGTTGTTTGGTCAAATACCTTTTTTGTCACTAAATTTTGCATGAAATTTTAATTTGGTCACTGAAAAAAAGATTTGCTAAAAACATGCAAATGCGAAACTTTATTTTTTATGGATTTAAATTTTTGTGAATGTGTATGATAATGCTTGGCATTATGATATGGACCTTTTGAAAAGATCGGTTTGCATTTTTGTGAAACTATTATTGAGATATGAAATTTTTTTTTCCATGATATGATTTCCCTTTTTTAGCCTTAATTGATGCTACACCAACCACAAATGTTAAGCCTATGAGCATCGTATGAAAGAGCACAGCATTTGCTTAGATTTTAGCTCAAAAATTCTCAATGATCAAATTGAAATTTTGTGTAGAACCTAGTGAACAAAACGATATATTTAATCCAAGAACTTAATGGCAAATCTATAAATTGTAAACTTCGATGAATACAGTGACCAATTTAGCTTTTTTGTTTTTTGTTTTTTTTCTGAATGCCCAAATTGAAATTTCATGTAAAACCCAATGACCAAAAAAGTATTTAACCCTTCAATAAATATCCTCCAGCATAAAGAGTACAAATACAGGCACTAAATTGCTAAGTTAGAATTTGACCCCAAAAATAATTGCTAAATTAGAAACGCATGACTAAATTGGCAAATAGGGCAAATAAAGAAAGAATTTAATGCTAGTATAAACGACAGGAATAAATTAAGCATATGCATTCATACTTTCATATCCGATGGCAATTTTCTGGAGAGGAATTGATTGGCAAGGGGGAATCCACCACCACTGGTGGAACCCATTAGCCTCTACGACAATACTTGGGTTCAGGGATTAGCGCCTAAACCAATATCTTGCTCGTATATCAAACGGACTCCACACTTCTTCACCTCCAAGCTAGGGCCTAAAGTTTTAAATAAAAACGCAAGCCGACGACAGCTGTCTTGCCATGCAGTTCCAAAATGTTCACAGCCTACAAAGGATAGCCAAATGTGATCCGACTCAATTTGGCCTAATTCTGGGCTGCAGCCAAAGAAAGGACACCAGCCGCCTGAACCCAAATTGTTGGGGTTCACTTCACAACGAAGGCCATGGGCAGTGCTATTGGTCTCTTGCTCATACTTCCATTTACCAAGCAGGTTACCTGCAGGGATACGTCGACCAAGACCAAAAACAGCACACAAAGCATATCCTCTCCAATTATTCTTACACCAGTCCGCAGGTAGGTCCATGCTTACTCCAGACCTCGCACTTCGATCAATGAACCACTCAGAAATTTCACTGCCAGGAATTATAGTTTCAAACCTGTGTCCTGGATAAGGGATTCCCTGCACCACAGAAAACTGTCAAATAAACAACTGGTCATGTGTGTGTCTGTGAGAGAGATCTAGAGAGAGAGAGAGAGAGAGAGAGAGAGAGAGAGAGAGAGAGAAAGAGAGCACCTGAATGAATCTCCTTAACAGTGCAATTGCTATATTGTTGCAGCCTTGATTTTTAACCAATTCGGAGCAATTAATAAAATTGAAACATGATGACAGCCTTTCCAGTGAATTACTCCCTTCTGAGCCAACACCAAAGTTCACTTTTGGTGAAAGGTCCGGCATTTGCTGAAGAAGCTTACAACTTTCCAAATTCAAGCTTTGAAGCTTAGAAAGCTGACTAATGCTTTTGGGAAGATTCAGAAAATTGTTTTTACTTAGATTTAGAGATACTAACGAGAATAGGCAGGCAAGATTTTCCGTTATTGTTCCCTCCTGAAGATTACAGTCACTGAGGTTCAGTTCTGTTAAAGAAGACAAACCAGAAGTAGAAATTGGAAACTGCAGACCCACTAAACGTGTCCGCTTTCTGGGCATCGATAGATAGTTGCAAGAATTATTTTCTGACTCAAGTGGCAGCCCTTTACATCCACGAAGAGATAAAATTTTAAGATTTTTCATAAGGAAAATGGAGGATGGTAGTGTGCTTAAGGAGGTACCGCTCACATCAAGTTCCTCCAAACAATCAAGCTGTCCCAAGCTTTCTGGCAGTTCTTTAAGTTTAGAGCAGCGACAAATGTTGAGACTTTTGAGGGAGCTCAACTTGCTAATGTCGTGTGGAAGACACTCGAGATAATAGCAATCTCGTAGATTTAATAAAGTAAGGCCAATCAGAATTTCAGTTGATGCAGGTAATTTTTCTATAGCAGTCTCATTTAAAGAAAGCTCCATCAAATGTTCCATAGGTTCAGCAAATTCTGGAATTTTCTTAATTCTTGAGCAGCTAGAAAGAATAAGAATTTCAAGGCATTTCGTTTCAATCTTATTTGGAAGACTTTCAAGACTTCTGCATCCTTTAAGATTCAAGACTTTAAGCCTTTTCAGCCCAGCAATAGAGTGGTCGACCACCGCTAATTTTGTACAACCTTCAAGAATTAAACTCTCAAGATTTGGAGTACCTGTAAAATCTGGGGTCATGGTCAGGTTCTGGGACCAGCTAATATTGATGAATCTCAGCTTCTCCAAGCACTGTTCAAAACAGAAAAAATAATTAATTAACAAAAATAGAGTGTTTGGGTGTTTTGTCAAATTTATCCACACACACAAACTAAAATTAATTAAATAAAAATAATCTAACCTTTTCTCCATTCCAAAGTTGTTCAATGCTGCTATAGCACAAGTTTAGTTCACAAAGCTTCACAGGTTGAAAACTTTGTGGGAGAAACTTTGTAGGGTACTCACTCCATTCGAGAACTACCAAGGCATTAGAAAGAAATTTGGGGCCTTCAGTCATATGCACATTACGAATTTGCAGAAACCGAAGATTATGCATCTTGGAGAAGGCCTCTGAGTTGCACCGTACCTCTTCTAATTTAAGTGAGTCTAAGGCTATGCCTTCAACTGCATCTGTTACCTAATAACCAGGAATAACAGGAGCAGTTAATGACAAAATCTCATGAAGTTTTGTAGTATGTCAAATGAAAGGATTCCTGCACTCACAAATAATAACTAGATACAGTAAAATTGAGCGATGATAAATTAGTTTAACTGACTTTCCAATCCATAGTTGTACCAATTTCTTACCTCATTATTTACAAGTACAGGAATGATATCCTCTGAAAGCCACAACCGGCTACGTCTGCCAGGCTCCTCACGGCATTCTCGCCGAACAATATCCCAACCCAATTCTTGTACCAAATCATGCATCCACAATTTTCCTTTCGAGACAGTTACTAGAGCTTTTTCAATCAGAACTTGTATACCAATGTCTGGATAGTAACCACAACTTTCCAGTATTGTTGTCACACGATCTATGTCTTCTCCTTTAAAGAAGCATGCAATGTCCAAAAATATTTTCTTTTCTGATTCTATTAACCCATCAAAACTGATTTTAATCACGGCAACAATTCTTCTGTCAGGATCTCTTTCTTTAATCAGCTTATCCAATACAGTTGTCCATTCATGTACACTTCTCATACAAAGGAACGAACCCAAAATCTCAAGAGCTAATGGAAGGCCATTGGCATATTTTAGAACATTCTTGGATAGTTCGAGATACTCTTCTTTAACCTGGTAATTCTTGAATGCTTTCCAGCTAAAGAGCTTAAGAGCTTCATCATCAGTTAATACCTCAACGTCATGTATTTTGTCCACTCCAAATGTTCTTAGCAAATGCTTATCTCGTGATGTTATGATGATCCTACTCCCCAAACCAAACCAACTACGATCACACAATGCTTCCAATTCTTCTAACTGATCCACGTCATCAAGAATGATAAGAACCATTTTAGCACGTAGTCTATGCCTTATTACGTTTTTTCCCATATCAGTATTCCGTATATTTACATTACTTTGCAGCAAGTCCAAAAGAAGTTTTTCTTGTAAACGAACTAGACCTTGCTTTTCAGTTACCTCTCGAACATTGTTAAGAAAGCTGCAAGCTTCAAAATTATCACGTATAGTATCAAACACCACTTGTGCAAGAGTTGTCTTGCCTATTCCTCCCATCCCCCATATCCCTATGCTACGAACATCTTCACGCAATCCAAAGTCCAAGTACGAAAGCACTTTTTCCAAACGAGAATCCATTCCAACTAAAGCCTTGGATACATTAGTGGTTGTTTGATTATGTCTGGCAATACTTTCTACAATATGTTGAATAACTTGACGTTCAGATCTGCAAAGAAAAATAATAAACGATCCTAAAATGGTTGTTTGATTAAGTTTGGCGATCATTTCTACAATATCTTGAATAGCTTTGGGTTCATATGCAAAGAAAAATATATAACGATCTTATAAATATGGTCTGCAAGTTAGCTAGAAACATATGAGTAATCCGTTCTTCTACCCGGTTCTGTTAATGGAGGCTGAGACATTGAATTAGTTGGTTCTTTTTAAGAATCAGGTGATGGCGCTTCACTTTATAAATAATAAAGAAAGAGAAAACAAAAAAGAAATAAGAGATATCGTATGCCTATCTGTCATGGACAACAGATCTCCTGAATGCTGGCCTGTGGAAGAGAAAAAATAAAGGAAGCTGCTCAAGACACAACTTTGCCATGTTTGGGAGGGGATCGGATTTCTTAATGGTACTCCTTGCTAACGGAGGATGTTAGGTGTAGGGTTCTTGTGAGTTTTGGTATGAGTTTGTGGGGTCTTCAAAGTTTCGATATCAATTTGAAACGACCCTAAAGTTCAGGGGTTTTATGTAGTCGATTTTTATTTTTTTTCCCTGATCAACCAGAGACGGGTTACGGGTATCAAACTTAGAGCCTCTGCGAACATTTTCAATTTTTCTTTTCATAAAAATAACAAGAAAAAAGAGAAGAAAAAGAAGAAGAGAATGACTTAGTACGAAGTATGACATAGTTAGATAATTGAGGAATTCATTTGCTACTTCAATTTTTTTTTTTTAATTATAAACAAATAAATAATGCAAACAAAGCAAAAGAGGGAGAAAAACAGATCCAGAAGAGTAAGTTTAGTTTACCCATTTCGCAAATCCCATCCGCTAATATTAGCTACTTCAGTAAGTGCAGCTCTCCACCTTCCCACCTTCTCTGGATCGTCCCTAAAGCGATCTTCCAGCCTATCGAAAGCCCACTCGAAACTCCCTCGTTGTCGGCGTACGTCCGATGGATCCACATCATAAAAGACTGGGAGTACCATAAGTCCACTCCTCCCTTTCTTACATTCTACAATCTTGCTAAGCTCGTCTAAGCACCATGTCGAATCGGCGTAATTTGTTGAAAAAATGACAACTGCACATCTTGATTCTTCAATTGCTTCCAAGATTATTACCGGGATGCTTTGTCCCCAGTTAGATTCCACATCCCTAAATGCGAATATACCTTTCTGATCCAAAGCAGTATGTAAATGGTCTACAAAATTCCTGCGAGTGTCCTCACCTCTGAAATTGAGGAAGACATCGTATGTCCATTTAGGGTTCCGAGAAGAAGAAGAAGAAGAAGAAGAACTATATGAGGCCAAAAGGGCGGCCATTGAAGAAGGAGTGGAAGATGATCGGTTGATGGCGAGATTACCAAAAAGGTGTGTGCAAATAACAGATCTGAGAATGGCAATTGCACTAGCACTTGTTCAATTATTTTAAGCTAGTGTGTGTGTGTGTGAACTGAAAAGTTGACAAACCCCACCGAAAATGGACAATTAATCAACAAATTGCATTTTTTTTTTCTTTTTATGTTTTTTTTTTGTTTTGTTTTTTTTTTTTTTTTGTTTTTTGTTTTTTTTGTCATGGTCAATAAATTGCTTTAGGCAGGAATCAGGATATGTGTAAATATCAAGAGCAATGTCCAAAATATCAATGGTTTCGAAAATATCGATGGTCTAAAAATATAAAAACTTCAAAAAATTATTGATATCTAAAAAAATTGAATAAAAATTATAGAAATTGTAAAAAAACCTTGAAAATTTTTCTTGAAATTTTGGAGAATATTTATTTAGTCAATTATGTAGTACTTTATCACAAAGAAAAAAAAAATTAGAAAGAAATGCATTGCATGATGCATTTAATTGATTTAAATTAATTATATAGCGAACTGACAAAGACTGCAAGTGTAGAAAATATAGTAATTAATGAAAGAAAATTAAATACATCATAATCATTTATTTATAATGATTTACTACAATATTTTACATTTTATACATTGCATGGTAAGATATATGAGTGACTTAGTACTAAGGGTGGGCACTCAAACCGATGAATCTAAAATTTGAGCCGAACTGCACTAAACCAAACCGGGAAAAAACCAAGTTGACCAAAAAGTCAACAATCGTCAAAACCGAATCGACGGTTTGGACCGATTCTGGATCGATTCCATGTCTTCAAAAACCGGACAAGGCTGAACCAAATCGGTCAAATTAAAAAAATATATAATTTCAATATATATTTACATTTAATGCTATATTTTTAATTTCACAACAAAAAAAACTAATATTTATCCAAGTTCAACTTCAAAATATCTCGATTTTCTAACTTTAATATTTATTTTTATATGAAATTGAATAATTTGTTAATTTTCAAGTAAAAAAAATAATATTTCTGTTGAAAATTATGTTAAAAAATAATTTTTATAATCCGGTTCAAAACCAATCGAACCGAATCGATCGAATCGTTCAACTCGAATCTGACTTTTGAAATTTTTTATTAAAATCGAATCAACCAAACCGAATGAATAGTATCAGATCAGTTCTAATTTGAGGCAAAAACCGATTCAACCCGAACCATGCCCACCCTTACTTAGTACTACAAAGAGTTCCTTTAAGCCTCGTTTGGTACACGTCCCATGCCTGGATTGGATTAGATTAAAATTAGGCCCATGTTTGGTTCACCTAATTCTAGTCTTAAGCAGGGATTACTAATGTGGGTCCCACTAAAAAAGCCTCCTTAGAAGGTGTTAGTTAATCCGATACAAAAGGAGGGGACTCAACAATCTCGTGCGTTTTCAGGAAAAAAAAAGTTAAAAAAAATCTCGTGTTCTGTGCTCATACTCAGCCACTCAATTCAAGTCCATGTAATCACCATTATCCCCATTCTGATTCAACACACTGGCTTCACCATTAACATCATCATCATCAGTCACTTATTGAGATCAAAATTGAGGATGCTCCTCCTCTTACTCCCCATGTTCGTCAAATCAGCCGAGTTCTTGATTGACAACGACTTCATAACACAATGTAGTGTCATCAAGCTTGGATCCAATCGCTGAGTAAATCCCATGGATCTGAGTTAGTGTGAGGGCTCGTGTTGATGCCTGCGATGCCTCGGCGAATCTGAAATCGCCATGGAATGGAAGAACCAAAATTGAGAGAGAGAGAGAGAGAGAGAGAGAGAGAGAGAGAGATGAAGAGGATAGGATGGTGTTGATGGTTTTTGGGGAACTCTCGCATTCCTTGCAAAGATCTAATGGCTTGTTGTTGATGGTTTTGGGCGATTGTGGCTTTGGTTTAAATAAAAAATTATTTTTATTAGTTTTTTATATTTTATATTTTTAATTTTTTTTAACTAATTAAATAAAAATATTTTTATTCAAGTCTCAGTCCCAGTCCAGCATTATACCAAACACAGGACAAGTCTATTAAGCTTAGTCCAAGCCAAGTCAATCCATGGCAATACTTAAGTATAGTCCATGTCAAGACAGTTCTGCGTAACAAACAAAAGCATAAAGTTAAAATTTGAGTTATTTACACTAACACCCCACTCAGGTTTTTGACTTTTTCACAAAACTCTTTGAGCTTTTTGAAATTACAAGAACACCCCTTGAGGTTTTAAATTGTTTTCACAAAACTCATTTTCATTGATTTTTCATCCAAAAATTAGTGATTTTATACAAAACAATTCTCCAAATGACAAAGTTGGCATTGAGATTAGATTGCATACGTTTTTTTTTTTTCAATTAAATCATCAATTTTTGGACAAACAAACAACGAAAATGAGTTTTGTGAAAACAAATTGAAACCACAGGAGGTGTTCGTGTAATTTTTGAAACTTGAGGAGGTTTTGTGAAAACACAAGAAATCTCATGGGGTATTAGTGTACATAACTCTTCAAAAATTTTGCTAGCTTCATCATCTCAATATTATCAATATTATACCCTTATTTTGGCCAAATGTTGCTGAAGTGTAAAAGAAATTATAAACGTCGATATTTTCCGATATTATCGATACTTATACGATATGTGTATAGATATGTTCTAAAATATCCTAGACCCTTAAAAAACAATAATATCCTCAATATTATCAATATTTTAGTATGAGATCAAGAGTCATTCCTCTTCAAAAAATGACATGTCGTCCTATACAAAACAATACATGTTTAGCACACATGTTTTTTTTATAAAAATAAAATAAAATTCTTTGAGTTATCTACATAAAACCCCCAAATTATAAGGCTATTTTCAAGTTCATACCCATTTTATAAGATATTTACAATTCTATACTCAAACTCCATGAAAATCTACAAATTGCCCCTCAGTTTGTCAAGCTGTGAATAGATTTGTTAAATGCTGTTGTGGTGTATGTGTGACAAGACCCGACTCAAATTCCACTTTGGAATCCGAGCTAAACCTTGTGCATGTCCGACACCTAGAGGGTGCTGGGCACAAATGACAGAACACAACCCAAATTCCGCTTTGAAATCCGAGTCGAGCCTTGTGCGTGTTCGACACCTAGCAGTTGCCGGACACATTTGACCACATTGCCCTTCTAACCAAATTTCAATGAAATTCGAGTACGACTTCTACCGAAAATCCGGCAGAGTCTCCCCTGTAAATTGGACATTTCCCAAAAATTCCCACCTGTAAAACAAGTATATATGTTTATCTATAACCCAACTACCAGCATGTATCGAATTATGTCCAAGAAAAACAAGTATAATATCATTATATTATTCTGGCCTCACGCCTCAACAATTCAAATATATCATTCTGCTAATAAAGTTCATCTCGACTTTCCAAATATCCACTATACATTAGCAATCTCAAAGACTCCAACTTGTGGCTGCACCTTGTAACACTAGGCTGCCTACGGACCCTTACTGAGGGATCAAGCCACACGTAGTTCTACCCAATACTCATATCAGTTATACACTGAATATATATACGTCATACATTGAACAACCTCTCTTTTAGTTTAAGAACATCTCAAAACTGAAATTCTCTAAAATTAGATGTTAACCCCATTCCTGATCCGTCAATTCCATCCTCGTAGGCCTCGCTTGCAGCAATCCTCGCAGGCATTAGCCGCATTCCTCGCAAGCCTCGAGACACTAAGTCAACTTGAGCCGCAATCCTTGCACCACACAGTCCAGGCGTCCCATAAACTCGTGGGCATTATCCGAAATAACCAAATTGTTTCAAGGCCACTAGGGGTATTCTTACGGTGGGTTTGAAACTCATCTTCCAGAATTATCACAACTCTGCCCACAAAAACTTTTCTTATCTTTGGAACGGTCTAGAAGTGCCTCGGGACTCAAAAAGCGATAAAATTCCCACAAGTCTACCCGGGACCCCGTCGGGTCCACAACCTCCAAATTCTAATCCGAGAGTTCCTAGAGGTTCCAATATGCCTAGGACACATGTCCCGAGAGTTTGGCCTTGATCGGACAATCAGATTACCCACGATCGCATGATCAGACAATTACTGTAAACCTAGCCATAGGGTTGGCATTTCCAGAGTATCCGAGACTCTGTTCTACGATCCGTCGAATCCTATATGATCATGGAATTATCTAGATTAACATATATGAATTCGAGTTCGATCCAATTGTCCGAACCTACCGAACCCAAAAATCGCACAATAGGCGAAATCCGTTCAACCCTCAAACGGTATCCAAATTGGAATCCGAGCTCACCTACGTGCTCGTGACAACTAGGAGATCAGTTTAGCACTGAATGTAGCTCAACCATTCTACCCAAGCGCCGCCACACCCGCCGGCAAAGACGTGGGTATCCAAAGCGATACCACTCGCTGGAAAATATCAAAATCAAGGGCCAAGCTTCCTACCCTAGGTTATGGACATCAATTGGAACCACTTTTGTTCTTAGACATACCCCAAGAAATGGCCGGAAGTGGCCGGAATTTCAACCCGAAATCCGACCAAAACTTAATTCTAAAATCGGTTTCCCAAACGTAAAATCAACCAATTCCTACCCAATAGGCAGCTAGAGTATGCAAAGAGGGTCCGAAAACATACCTAGTCCGACGGAGATTCTTGCTGGAATCGTCGCACCGTTGCCTTGAAAATCGGAGAGAAAACCAATCGAAACAATCATTTGGAATCGGGTTTTCCGGCAAGAAAACCGGGTGGGTTGAGACGGCGAGGTTGAGCCGAGTCGATTGGGTCGATCTCGTCGGACAAGGTGGCGGAAGTGGTGGCGACGTGGCGGTTTTGGTTTCGGTGAGCAGTAGGGAGGGTGGGGCGGAGAGAAAAATATGATTTTTAAATATGATTTTCACAAAATTACGATTTTGCCCTTTTTTGTAATTTAATCGTATCTTTCTAGATACAACTCGGATTCGGGCCCACTACGTGTCTACGAACTTGTTTCGACGCGATCTACGCAATGGTACAATTGGAATTCCCAAATTCCCAAATTCCTTCCTGGTCAAAAAGTCAACTTTTAAACCATTAAACTATCTCCGGGGTAAATTCGTCCTTTGCTTGAATAAATTTATAATTAAATATTAATTTAGGATCGGGTTGTTACAGCAAATGACCGAATTGCCCTTCAAACTAAAATCCAATTTTATTACAAGTTTGACTTCTGCTGAAAGTAAGAGACATGAGTGATTTAGTACCACATAGAGTTCCTATAAGGTTCAAATTTGAGTTATTTCCACTAACACCTCTTTTTTCTTTTTCACAGAACACCCCTTGAATAATTTCCAGAGATAAAGTCTTAGTTATTGAATAATTTCTCAAGTTTGACTTCTGCCGAAAATTCGGCATAGTCTCCCCTGTAATTTGATCATTTCCCAAAATTTTCACTTGTCAAACAAGCATATATATAACCCAAACGTTCAGCATGCTTTCACATAATATTCTAGCAGCCCAACATCAAAACGAAATGGCCTCAAGCCTACAACAATCCTAGGGCAATATCAGAGCAACTATTCAGAATTTACAATGAAGCAGTATATGTACAAAAGAAATCCTACGTAGTGGAGAGGATGAGTGGAGAGGGTAACAACCCTGTGGTGACGCTCCAAGACACGACTACTGCCTGGGGGCGCAAAACATTGAAAAATGTGAGTGGACCAAAAGTAAAGGTTTAGAAAATAGCATATGAACATACCAACCCCTCCGTAAAAATAGTTAGAAAACTCTATTATCTCAAGGTTCTATATTCATACAAAAGTCAAGCATGCATATTTATATTTATATAATCGTTCCATCATTCAAACAATACATCAAACCAAATGAAAACATCGAAAAAGAAATAATTTCCTTCCACCTAGGTGTGCCCATTATATATCTGTAAAATAATTCCTTAATTTTTCGTCAATTCCCACATTAATCCGTCAATTCCTCGTGTCACATTTGTTACACGTCCTCGCAGGTCTCGGTAACACAAAGTTGACTTGAGCCGCAATCTTCGCAGGATTCAGGAGACATTTAGTCAACCTGATCCGCATTCCTCGCTCCGCACTGTCCGGGTACCCCTAAGACTCATGAGGCAAAAGTCAAGCGTGCTAACTAAACCGAAGGCAACCATTTTTATTCCAAAGGCAACATTAATTTCGAGGCAACTTTTATTCCGAGGCAACATTTTAATATGAAGGCCACCTTGGGTACCAAAGGTGGTTTGAAAATAAATAAATTTTCTGGAAAAGATTAAAAGTTATAAAACTATTTCTCAATCATCTTTAAAATCCTATTGCCATTCTTGAAAAAATTACAATTTATTTCTCATTGAGCCATTCACTCCGGTAATCACCTCATTTCCTACTTTCCAAGCCCTTGCATTTCCAACATAACAGTATATAAATAAAATATTTAAATCCGACTAAACATGCTTGGAAAGCCATAGTCAATAATACTTATTCAAAATCAAATAATGAAATTCATTTGCATAAAATCATTTATAAAATAAAAGTCCACTCACTGTGTATCCGAGCTCACCTCGAAGGGTCCTTTCTTTTGAGTACGCTGAACCGGTATACCTTAAACCTCTGAATCTTTCTGCAACACACAAAGAATGCCCCCAAGGAGTAAAACCACCAAACTACACTTGATAACAAGAGGGGAGTTTGTTTCAATTATACTACGTCCGAGAGGCCTACACTTACTGGATGACTATGAATTTTGGATGTGTTATAGATCACAGAATTCTCAACAATTGTCATTAAGGAACCTTTCTCATCTGAGCAAGGGAAATTGACATGAAAGAGTGAGTAAGGTGCTGTAGAGTTAAAACAGTAGAACAGAGGACTTACTGAACTTGAACAAGGTTTCAGATGGTTAGAGAACTCCAATTGCTGTGAATTTTGGATATGTAATAGTTCTCTAATGAAGGAACAGCTCGTATGAAGAAACTATTGTCGAATGATCAAAATAAATTGACATTCAAGAAATAATTCGAGCCTACATCAATACAGCAGACAGAAATGAGCAGGAAACACTTCAACACGCTTTGAGATGACTACGCTTCTTGGATTAAGCTCCAATTTTGATAAATTATAGCCAAGACATAGATGAACAACTTTGATGAAAGGAACGAAGCCATCAGATCAGAGGAAAGCCACATGCAAGAGTAAATAATAGCACACTGGAGTGAAACCAGAAAACAGAATGGAAGTGAAGACTAGTCTCACCTTGAACACGATTTGAGGTAGATACAAATCTTCGGTTGATTTAAAATTTGGATATGTTGTAGCTCTGGAACAGAGGAACAAGTTAAATGAATACTACTTCACCAAAAGAACCATGGAAATGGACATGCAAGGACAAACCCGAGCTTACACAGAAAATCAGACTGTGACGAACAGCTTGTACGCAAACTGCGTTTTAGGTGCCTAATCGTCTCCGATTGGGCTCAGGTTTTGATATGTTCTAGTAGACACGTAGATAAACAAGTCTGAAGAAGGAAATATTTCATTTTGAGGTGAGGAGATATGGGTTTCGAAGCAGTCAACAAGACTGACGTGAAGAAGCTGAGAATGATATGTGAAGACTTGTGTGAGACGTGGGAAGAGGAGAGAATAAGAATATTGTGGAAGTAACAATCTGACCATGCATGGGTAATGTAATAAACAGGTGTGGGAGGGTCTGACTTTGGGGTTTTTAAATTTTGACTTCTCCAAAAATTACGATTGTGCTACTATACTTCCGTATGTCACAGCTTCCTCCTTAAAACTTCGATTTGAGTCCACTACGTGTTTACGGACTCATCTCGACGTACTCTATACAACGGTACAATTGAAATTCTCAAATTCCTTCTCAAATAGAAAGTCAACTTTTAAACCATTAAAATATTCCTGGGGTAAAATTTTCTTTTATTTGAATAAATTAATAATTAAATATTAATTTAGGATCAGGTTATTACAATGTGGACCCCGAATTTTTAATGAGTTGGACTATATGTCGACAAAATAAATAATAAACAACTCTCTAGTTTTTAAATAATTAAAAGGCTTATTTACTGTAGTGTGCCTGAAACTATGGTCAATCTCATTATACCTCCTTAAAGTCAAAATGGCCCAGAGTGACTCCTAAACTAAGGTTTGATGGTTCACTTTGCCTCGTACCGTTAACTCTGTTAAAAACATTAACATGGCACAAATAGGACCCACCATTTTGCTGAAATATATGCCATATGTGAAAAAAAAATAATTTAAAAAATAACAAATAGGAAAAAACAGAAATTCTTTTATGCGGACATCCGGACGTTATTATCGTGTGGATGCCATGTATTTTGTACTACCCCTCTCTGCTTTCCTGCCTATTTACAATAGCATCCGCATGATAATTGTTAAATAACTCGCCTTCTAGATCTTGTTCTTTGATGTAACCAACGGCAATAGACTAAACTAGCAAATATTAAAACACTTAGAAACACACAAGAATTATACTGGTTCGGCAGAACTTTTGCCTACGTCCAGTTGTGATTTCTCTAGGTAGAGAAATCACCGCTCCTTTGATTAATAATAGAGATTACAGAACTTTTGCAACCCTAGAACTAATCTCAAAACTCTTGGCTGTCTCTGGCTGTTTTTCCTCTCTTTAAAATAAGCCTTGCCACACCTTATTTATAGATATAGAGTTGGCTTACATGTCCCAAGGCTGATTGGATTCCTATTCCTAAGTGGATTAGGAAATTACACTTATCCAAATCCTAATAGACTTCTAGAAATCCAAACCTGAATTGAATAAGGAAAACTGAAATTCTTTCCTAATCCCTTTAGGACAAGAATTGATATACCTCTAATTTTCCTAAAACAATCCTAAACCAACTAGGACATATTTGACGAGCCAAAATCCTAACAATCTCCACTTTGGTGAGTCAAACCAAGTCTTGATCGTTGCACCCCAGAGTATCTTTGAACCTCCTTGAAGCAGCTCTGGAAATCTTCAAGAGTCTTCACCTTGGCAATCTTCTTCTTGCCTCATTGCACCTCAAGTGAGGAGGTGCTCCACTTTAATCAATCAACGAGATTGATCAAGTTCAAGCAATGCTTGAACTTCTTGGCCGCACTATCTTTGTAAGGAAATCTGCAGCATTGTCATCTGTATGAATCTTTTCAATCCAAATCTCCTTAGACTCCACCCAATTTCTGATTCTGTGATATCTTGCTTCAATGTGCTTTGATCTTCCAGAAAAAACTTGATTCTTTGCCAAGTGAATGGCACTTTGACTATCACACTTCAGCTTCACACAATCTTGGGTGATTCCCATTTGACTTACCAAGCCATTAAGCCAAATTGCTTCCTTTCCAGCTTCGGCCAATGCAATATACTCTGCCTCTGTGGTCGACAAAGCTGTAATTGGTTGCAGTAGTGCTCTCCAACTGATCGGTCCTCCTGCGCATGTAAACACATAACTAGAAGTTGACCTTCTCTTGTCCAAGTCCCCTGCATAATCAGCATCCACATATCCCAACACCCTTGCATTTTCTTTTTGCTTCTCAAACATAATCCTTTGTCGCCAAGAACCCTTCAAATAACGCAAAATCCACTTGACTGCATCCCAATGTTGCTTTCCTAGATTTCCCATGTATCTGGAAACGACACTGATTGCTTGAGCTATGTCTGGACGTGTGCATACCATTGCATACATAAGGCAGCCCACAGCTTTAGCATAAGGAACCTTCTCTATTACTTGTTGCTCTTCCTCGGACTTAGGACACTGTTGCCCACTTAACTTGAAGTGAGCTGCCAAAGGAGTCGAAACTACCTTTGCTTCTTGCATGTTGAACTTCTCAAAAACTTTCTGAATATACTTGGCTTATGATATCCAAATCCTTCCAGCGGTCCTATCTCTCTGAATTTCCATGCCAAGGATCTTCTGTGCTGCACCTAGATCCTTCATGTCAAACTCCTTGCTCAACATCTTCTTCAAGTCTTGAATTCTAGACTTGTCTTGACAAGAGATTAGCATGTCATCCACATATAGCAATAGCAATATGATCATCCCATCTTGGAACACATGATAGTACACACAACAGTCATATAAACATCTTCTAAAATTGATTTTCAGCATGAAGTAATCGAACCTCTTGTACCACTGTCTTGGAGACTGTTTCAGGCCATACAGGGACTTCTTTAGCTGACATACTAGGTTTTCTTTCCCATATTCAACAAACCCTTCTGGTTGAGCCATGAAAATTGTCTCCTCTAGATCCCCATGAAGAAACGCTGTCTTCACATCCATCTGCTCAATCTCCATGTCATGCTGAGTTGCCATTGCTAAAAGCAATCTGATAGAAGTATGCTTAACTACGGGTGAAAAGATCTCATCATAATCCACCCTTTCCTTTTGTGATTACCCTTTAGCCACGAGCCTTGCTTTGAATCTCACGGCATCTTGTTCATGTAGTCCTTCCTTTTTCCTAAATACCCACTTGCATCCAACTAGCTTTCTGTCTTTGGGCTTAGGAACCAACTCCCAAACAGAGTTCTTGTAAAGAGACTCCATTTCTTCGGTCATAGCACTTATCCAACTATCTCGCTCATCACTTGCTATAGCTTCTCGATAAGTAGTTGGATCTCCTTGACTAATGTTGAGAGCATAATTAACTTCGTCTTGGTCAAACCCAAACCTGTCAGGTTTCTTCTTGTTCCGATTAGGTTTGTCCAGTGCTATGCATCTCTGGAATGCAGGTGGATTGTTGGTTGGAGTTCTAACCCTTTGGGATGTCTGGCGGATTAGAGTGCCTTCAATCTGCCCTGTTTCTTGCTCCACCTGATTCCTAACTGGTGAACGATGTTGATGCTCTTCTTCTTCCTCAAAACCATCAAATTCGGCATCTTGCTCAATTTGCTCCACCTGAGCTGCTTCTTCGTCTGAATTGATTAACGGAATCTTTGTTGCTTCAATTTCAGCATCGTCTTTCTTCTCCCCACTGCTCTCGACTTTATTCAGAGGCATGGTTGTCTCATCAAAGACAACATCTCGGCTGACAACCTTTTTCCTGTTGTTGATATCCCAAAGCTTGAAACCCTTCACTCATTTCTCAAAACCTAAGAATATGCAATGTGTAGACTTTGGTTTGAGCTTGGACCTTTCATCACTTGGAATATGTGCATAAGCACTACAGCCGAATACCCTGAGCTTGGAATAGTCCACCGGCTTCTCGACCATACCTCTTTGCACTCTTAAAAGCGAGAATAGATGGTGATATGTTAATCAAATAACTTGCATGATTAACAGCTTCTGCCCAAAAACTATCAGGCAATCCTGAATGAAATCGCATGCTCTCTCTCTCTCTCTCTCTCTCTATGAGAGTTCGGTTCATCCTCTCAGCAGCTCCATTTTGTTGGGGATTCTTCTTTCTGTGAAGTGCCTTGTGATGCCTTCACCTTGCGTGAATCGGTAAACTCATTACTTGTATATTCACCTTCATTGTCACTTCTCAGGTACTTGATCTTTCTTCCAGTTTGATTCTCGGTTTCTGTTTTCCATTCCTTGAACTTTGCAAAAACCTCAGATTTCTGCTTCATGAAATAAACCCAAACCTTCCTAGAAAAATCATCCATGAAAGTAATAAAATACCTGGCTCCACCATTTGATTTAGTTGGTGCAGGGCCCCAAACGTCTGAGTGAATATAGCTGAGTTGCTCCTTGCTTCGGTTATCTGCACCTGCTACTCGTGAATGATACCTTCCTTTGCTTTCCAAGAACACAATATTCACAAAAGTCCAGTATGCAAGATGACACGCCTTCCAATAGGCCTTGCTTGTGTAAGTCTTGTCTTCTATACCTTGATTTACAGAAACAGCTGCTCCCCCGACTATGGTGGATCCAATTAACTTATACAACTTATTGGGCTGTAGGCCACCTCGCATTACCACCAGTGATCCTTTGGCTACCCTGAGTCTTCCCTTTTTAGACTCATACCCATAGCCGGCCTCATCTAAAGTACCCAAGGAAATCAAATTCTTTCTTAGTCTAGGGACATATCTAACGTTCCCCAAAACTCGTATCATCCCATCAAACATTCTGATTCGAACAGTGCCGATTCCTTTTACAGGACATGAAGAATCGTCCCCCATTAAAACTTCCCCGCTGATGACTTCTTTGTAAGTATCGAACTATTCTCTTACTGCACACATATGAAAAGTGCATCCGGTATCCAAAATCCAATTTGTGAAAGCCTTGGAGCTTGATGTTACTGAAAGAAGCTCCCCGTCACTCTCATGCTCGGTGACTGCACTAGCTGAACCTGAGCTTCCTTCCCTCTTGGCTTTCTTCTCTTTCCAAATCTTGCAGTTCCTCTTCCAATGATCGGCTGAACCACATTCAAAGCAACCTTCCTTCTTTTCCTTTTTCTTCTTGGATTTTGACCTACCTCTATTGCCTGTTTTGTCTTCCTTCGTCTTTTCCCGCCCCCTCTCCTTGCCTTTGGCATAAAGGCCTTGAGAGCTTTCAGTTATATCATCTAGTTTAGCATATGAGTGAAGAGCTTGAATCACGTCTTCAAGCTTCAGGGACTCTTTTCCAAATATTAGAGTTGTTCGAAAGTCCTTGAAAGATGAAGGTAGAGACCTCAGCAAGATGATAGCCATATCATCATCTTTGTAAGTTTCTTCGACCTTTTGAAGATTAGTTATGCAATTCTGGAACCTGCATACGTGATCTTCAATATCACCTCCTTCTTCCAGTCGAAGTCCGAATAGTTCATCCTATAGAAAAAGTTTATTGGACACGGTTTTGCCCATATAAACATTCTCCAACTTTTCCCATGCTTCTTGGGCAGTCATCTTTTCAGTGATGTGTGACCGAACTGATCTTGTGAGATGGATCTCGATGGAACTCTTGGCCTTCTTGAGAACCTTGGTCCATGTTGCGTCTGTCATGCCTGTCGGCTTCTCACTGCTGAGTGCATCATCCAAATCTTGCTGTATCAGTACATTCTTCATCATCCTTTGCCAATCCGTGAAGTCATCCTTGCCGTCAAAGGGCTTTAACACATGTCCTATATCTGCATTCATCTTCCCTTTAGACATCGTAGAACCCTTAACCTAGGCTCTTGATACCACTTGTTAAATAACTCGCCTTCTAGATCTTGTTCTTTGATGTAACCAACGGCAATAGACTAAACTAGCAAATATTAAAACACTTAGAAACACACAAGAATTATACTGGTTCGGCAGAACTTTTGCCTACGTCCAGTTGTGATTTCTCTAGGTAGAGAAATCACCGCTCCTTTGATTAATAATAGAGATTACAGAACTTTTGCAACCCTAGAACTAATCTCAAAACTCTTGGCTGTCTCTGGCTGTTTTTCCTCTCTTTAAAATAAGCCTTGCCACACCCTATTTATAGATATAGAGTTGGCTTACATGTCCCAAGGCTGATTGGATTCCTATTCCTAAGTGGATTAGGAAATTACACTTATCCAAATCCTAATAGACTTCTAGAAATCCAAACCTGAATTGAATAAGGAAAACTGAAATTCTTTCCTAATCCCTCTAGGACAAGAATTGGTATACCTCTAATTTTCTTAAAACAATCCTAAATCAACTAGGACATATTTGACGAGCCAAAATCCTAACAATAATAATGTGCGGATATCTAGATAAGAGAATAACTGTAGGAAAAAATATCTAAAAATTTACTCTTTTTTATTTTTTTTCTCTATTCTCTTTCTCCTCTCTCTCTTTACCTGACCTTCTTCACCCAAACAACCACCCACCCCTACCCATAAACCCACACAAATAGAAAATATTCAATATGTTTCCAATGTGCAAATTAGAACAAAGATGACCACTGCGACGGTCCTGAAGACTCTAAATGCGGATCCGATTCAAAATTTGAAAAATCATTACCACCAAATGTGGTGATAGTTCACCTTCTTGGCCTTATTCAACATATTTTGAAGACCCTGTTGGATTTGGCAAATAAGAATATGAAGACATATTGTCTACGCTACTACAAAAATCAAAATAGACGACGGGAAACCACCGTCGTGTAGAAGGTTTTCCAACCGACGTGAAATCGATCGCCATCTTTTGTACAATCAACAATGACGGTTAATAACCGACGTTGTTAAGGAATTCAACGTTCATATTTATTACTAACCGATGTGTAATTACTATATAATTAGCCTAAAATGAAATCTTCGACAACATTAGACGACGGTTTTATGAAAAAGGAGACATCTAAAAACTGTTACATGTCATGATCCAAAGAAGAACCGACGTACAGATAATTATCCATGTCTCTAAATGAAGGGAAAAAGACTTGGATAAGCTAGAAACCGTCGTGGTTAACATTTACTATGTTAAAAAAAAAAAAAAAAAAAAGAAACCGATGTGTGAACCATAAACAACGACGTACACACAAACCAACAGACGTTTAAAGAGTATTACATGTCATTTGTCTTTCAATAACCGCCGTAAAATAAAATAACTACGTCATGCACTAGGCATCACCGACGCTTATGTATTTATCCACGTCGCGAACTATAATACAAACCATCGTATTAACTCGTTCACACATTTGTTATTTTTGAGATTCGTCGTTTAAATAAAATAAAGAAGGCCCTTTAACATAGGTAGACGTCACTTTTTCTAAATAACCGACGTCTAAAATATTTAAAATGACAGAATATTACTCAATATCAACGTACAAAACTCTCCTCCACGTTGGTTTATGTCAAGGGCTGACGTTATAAATAATATTTAAGGGGTGGATAGAAACATAACCGACGTGGATTATAGATTCAACGTCTGTTTCTTTAAAACAAAGGACGTGGTTAATTACTTCACTACGTCTAGAGATCCACATACTTGACGTTGTAATTACTTACCACGTCGGTTCTTATTACATAATGACGTGGTTGTCCTTTTAAAAGTCGCTTGTTTGACCTGTCATGACGTATGTATGCGCGGAAACGTCAGTTGTTATAGACTAGCAAACGTGCAGAACATCTGTCACGACAATTAATGGAACTGAAAGGCCTTTATTTTGAGGTTTAGACGACGGTTTATTTTAAGCAAACCGTCTTGATTTTTTTTTAGATGTCTGTTTTTTTGTTTTATGGTCTGTCGCCTTTTGAAACCCGATGTTGTTTTTGTCTTAGACGTCTGTGTTTCCAATTTTTATCCCTGACCGTCGTACTTTACAGCTTTAACCCAGCTTTTTAAATTTTTGATTTGTCTTGCTCAAAGCCTGCATAATGAAAATGTGATAAGAATTCAAATGTTGTACAAAATTATTAATTAATGTCATACAATTAACTGAATAACTAAGGTCATACATTACAACAATCAATCAATCCATATATCTTCACACCCATCTATAATATTTTCATTCCCAAACTCACCCACTAGGTCATCAAATGTGTCAACATTTGATATCCCTCTAGTAAATGGCTCACACTCAATTCTAGTATCACCTAGCACATCATCACCAATAACATCATTATATTCTCTATTAGGCATTGATAACACTACCGACCAACCACGATGCATTGGGTCGTCAACATAAAATACTTGTTTGACTTGAGAAGCCATAACAAATTGGTCATTCCTATGTCCAATTTTACTCAGATCTACAAGGGTAAATCCAAGTTCGTCGAATACAAGGTCCGAAGTGTTATCTATCCAATCACACCTCAAGACTGGGATTCTAAACTTTTGGTAGTCAAGGTCCCAAATTTCTTGAATAACACTATAAAAACCCATATTAAAGACAATAAGGTTTTTATCCTTGGCACTAGCAACTTGCATAGTATGTGCAAGTAAATAAACTCCACTATTTTGGACAGTTCGCACATCATCTTGTGCCTTGGTGTTAAATTTAACACCATTAATAAGATAACTCCTATATGATGGCATTGCCATGCTTGGACCAGCTGCTAGCCACCTCAAATTTTCTGATACGCCATTATGCTCTTCCCCATTAAGTTTACTTTGAACATGCAAATTAATCATATATACCTTAATTCAATCTAACATATAGAAGAAAATTAAAAGTTGATGCATGTCATTCAATAACATATATATACTTTAAAGTGGAGCCATTGAATGAAAGCGCTATTGTGCTTATCTTGCAGCCACTTTGTTCTCTTTCTAAATTTTGGATAAGTGGTCTTGATGTGGATCATATGTTCCCTACATTAACACTAAAAAATCAAGCATTATGATTCTTTGTATATAAGATAAACATAAGGAATAATAATGTTTAAAATGGCTCCATATGAAAAATAAAAGTCATACGTATTCGCAGGGCCGTCCCTAAGATTTTGAGGGCCCTGTGCGAAACTTAAATTGGGTCTCACATAATCTAATACGAAAATACTATAAAAATTTGCCATAACTTAATGTCATAAACATTTTTTTTTATAACTAAAATTCACCATCAATAAATATGTAATCACAATCAGAAATCAAATTCATAAAAATTTAAATGTTTCCATTTGATAAAGTTAAATGTTTGGTACAAAAATAAGCTCCTTGTGCCCCTGTAAGGTCCTTTGCTGCCTCCAATAAGCAATCTGTGTTTAATAGAAAAAAAAATTGGCAATCACAAATTAAAGAGTAGTTGCACACAAATGTCATTAACAAATTAGATTATATTGCATTAAACAAAAAAGCAACAACAAAAACATACCTGATTATCCAAAAATCATTCACATTGTATTTGCTGTCTTATTTGAAGAATTAAAATTATTACGAGAGTTTTTACCCCAAAAGAAAAAAAACCACAGCTAGTACAATACTAATGTCTGAAAATTGATCTTCTTGAATTTTTAGAAGAGAAATCATCAATCAAATGTTCATAATCAAGTTTTTCAAGAAGTTCACTTTCAATTGAAATCAAAGCTAGTCCATTTAATCTTTCTTGCGACATAGTTGATTGCAAGTATGATTTTAACAATTTTAATTTTGAAAAACTTCTTTCTGCAGATGCAACAGTAACAGGAATAGTCAATAGGATTCTATATGCAATGAATGCATTTGGAAAACAATTTAATCTTTTCAAGAAATTTAATATTGCAGTAGCTGTGGTTAAGCTTTTTTTGGAGGAGAAAACCTTTTCTATTTTATTTTTGAGAACGTTTGGGGGATATATCATATATATTGCTCCTTTGGTGGGGTTAAGCTTCCACGTTGCCTGTTTGTAAAAGGCTCTCTGTTTTTTTATTTTATTTAAATTTTATAATTATGTAAAGTTGAATGCAAATATCCTTATGTTTATCTTATATACGATTCATACGATTCATATAATATCCAGACAGGGCCTCCGATTCTTAAGGGCCCCTGAAAAAAAATTTCTTTATATTATATATATATTAATATTATATGAATCGTATATATAGTATATTTTATGGAATTTGTTTTGAAATTATTACGAATATTAGGAATAAAATATTAAATGTTAGACAAAAATTGAATACAAAAGTACATAACAGACGTTGCATCAGTTTACAACGACGTTAAGTAATGTATAACGTCGTCCTAGTAAATATTAAACGTCGCAATTTAATAACCGCCGTGTTTAGTTATTTACAACGTCTATTACTATTCTAATGATGACGTTGTTTGTGGATACAACGTTAGTAGTTAACCTGTAACGGACGTTGTATGTCTCTATAAATTTTTTCTTAGATTTTAGTTTTTTAAAGAACCTGACGTGTATATCAACCTTAAATGTCGTTTTTGAGAAATGCCGTCGATGTTTTGTTTCCTGCTATAACAAGACGGCGGTGGTTTATATATAAGAGACGTGTAAAAATGAATGAGACGTCGGATTTTGGGAATTAATTTACATTTTTATGATTTATTTTCATTTATTTCATTTTAACACATTTTTACAATATGTTTATATACATTGTCAAAAAATTAAAAATAAACCTATACATTTTTAAATAAATGTATATTATCAATTCTTGTTTTGTGACCACCAATGGATCACATAAACCTTAGGGTTATGTAATATGGAAAGTATAATGACTATTGTGCTTTGTCTCTAAATCATTTTGACTTTTGTTATCACTTCTAATTTTGAAATCTAAAATTAAAATTTTCAAGCATATAGGGGATAGATATTGTCTCAATGAGTGCATAGAATTTGTCAGTTTATTTTTCAGATTTTTTATGAATATTTTATGAATATTAGTAATTAAACACAAATAAAAATAATTTTAAAATTAAATTTTTTAAAGATTTAGGGGAGATAAAATCTTCCAATGAGTGCATTGTAGTTGTCAGTTTATTTTATGGAATTTGTTTTGAAATTATTAAGAATATTAGGAATAAAATGTAAAAGTCATACAAAAATTGAATACAAAAGTACATAACCAACGTTGCATCAGTTTACAACGACGTTACCTAATTCGTAACGTCGTCCTAGTAAACATAAAATGTCGCAATGTAATAACCGACGTGTTTAGTTATTTACAACGTCTATTACTATTATGATGATGACGTTGTTTATGGATACAACGTCCTCATTTAACATGTAACGGACGTTGTATGTCTCTATAAATTTTTTCGTAGATTTCAGTTTTTTAAAGAAACCGACGTGTATATCAACCTTAAATGTCGTTTTTGAGAAATGCCGTCGATGTTTTGTTTCCAACTATATATAAGTGACATGTAAAGATGAATGAGACGTCGGATTTTGGGAATTAATTTACATTTTTATGATTTATTTTTATTTTAGTTCATTTTAACACATTTATATTTTATACAAAAAAAGATAAAATTAGAAACAAAAATATATTTCATTTGACTTTTTTGATGAATGTTCAAATAATTACTAAAAATATGTTTATATACATTGTCAAAAATTTAAAATAAACCTAAATATTTTTAAATAAATGTATATTATCAATTATTGTTTTGTAATTGCTTGTTCACGAATTTTGCCCATTCCAGCTTGACTTCGTCAATATGTTCTTGAGTATACACAACTGGTTCCTTTTTCTTGTCAAACTGCAAATAAAGAACAAAAACCGACGTGTTAGAAGCAATAAAACGACGGTTTTGAAAGCAAACGTCGTGGTATTAAAATAAAGAAATTATATATTAAATTTTACCTTCTTCTCAAAGGCTAGGGCTGGATCATGAATTATATCTCGCATGAAACGTATCATGTAATAGCCACACTCTACATTTGTTGGTTGTCTAGGAGTGTCTTGTAGATTTTTCCATATGGGTGATTTACGTGATGATTGTTTCCCTGTGTGAGAGTTATACATTTTGATTGAACTGTATCAAGAAAACAAAAAGTGTTAATGACAAAACTAAAAATCAGCATCAAAATTATTAACCATTGTGGTAAATAATTGAAGACGATGATTTTGTAAAACAAATGACGTTGTATTTTATATACAACATCGGAAAATAAGAACCGTCGTTGTGTTTCATTCTAACGTCGGTGACGAAGAAAAACGACGTATAACCAAAGTCCTAAAATTAAAAACAAAATCGACGTGGTATTTCAATTACGATGATGGTTTCAAGAAAATACTAACGTTGTAAATGACTCAAAACGTCGGTTATAATATACCGTCGTTGTGTCGGTATTGGAAAAAGCCGTCGTATCAATCAAATGCAGATATAAAAAATCATAGGTTTTCATTAAGAAACTTATGTATTCACTATATTTCTCATGTCCTCGTCAACAGAGCGGTTTGGCAATGAATTCATGTAATAGACAGTCTCCTTAGTTGGTCTCACAATTATTAACACCCAATGACCCCTACACAAAATTATCCATATATATTAAATATACTACAAAAAAATATATTACAAGGAACCAATTAAGTGTAGAAGGGGACTAACCCTGGATTATAAGGCAGCAAGTAAAATTGATCCCCATCCTGCCTTTTCAGGCTTTCGAGAGATGTTTTGAGCGGTGAGATAACGTTCCAGATTGAGAGCTGACTTGTCCACGGTCCACGAGGCCAACAAGTTTTACCATATTTGCCATTTTTAAATAATCGAATAGGTACCTAATTAAATATATGAAATTCAATTAAATGAGATTTTAATTTAAAAGAAAGAAAATGTAAAAAAAATAAAATTGGATTTCTAGAATTACCTCATGTATACTGCAATCACTATGGCTCCAATCTCAACCATGGAAGCAAATTGTAAAATGTCTTCATCAGTGCCAAACATTTCCTCAGGCATATGAACTGTAATGGTCTCGTTAGCAGGCTTCAACTTGGTCTCGACATATTGGCATAAGGCTAACAAAGGAGCTAGCATGTCAAGCTTTGAGAGATCCTGTAACAAGAAATAAATAAATAAATAAAAGTTAGTGTGTTCATGAAGTAAAATAAACGACTCCAACAAATCAACAAAACCGACATGGTATATAATATCAACGATAGTTTCTAGAACATACTGACGGGGTAAAGGTTATAAACGATGGTATACATAACAGTCGTTGTGTAAAAGTTATAACGTCGCTACACAATAGAAAGATCGTCTAGGTTAAACTAGACGACGGGTTTTAAAATAAATACCGACGTCTATTTAAAATTTAAAATTCAGAAAAAGCAAGTGTCAGAGATTTTACTGTTTGATCTTGACAGTTTTCAGCAGCATCAGCATCAACATCATTCATAGGATTGTCTTCATCCAATTCAGGGGCTCTCACATTAGAGCAGCTTGCTTTATTAGACATTGTATTTTTTGGGCTTTGCTCTTGAGGAATTGGAGGAATTGGAGTAATTGGTGTAGTTGGAATTTTACTGAGCATGTTGGGATCAAAGTTGGGAATTAGTTGAGTGAATTGTTTCAACATAATTTCCCCTTCTTGCTCTGACTGCCTCCATAACATTTTCTTTTGCCATGGCCTCCATCTTTTTGGTTTCCTCTCTCACTGCTGCCATAACACTTTCCTTCAATTTGTCATCAAATTTTACTCTCTGCTGTCTCGGCAAATTGAAGAATTGAGTTGGGGAAACCCCAGCTCCAACACCTCTGACCCTCCCACCATGCTCAAGTGTTCCCAAAGCCATGGTCAAAACATCGTTGCTTCCAGAGACAGTCAGAGTGCCCTTGGAGACTTGTTTTTTCAAATCATCCTAAAAGTGAGAGAGAGAATGTCAGTGAGTGAACATATAGTAAAACTGAACAAATAAATAAATTAATAAAAATATTAACCGACTTGGTAAATAGGTTATAACGACGGTTTATTTTAAAAACAGACACATAAAATAATTTAATACGTCGTCCCAAAACTACCGTCATTTTGTATACATTAAGACGTCAGTCCATGAAATAACCATCGTTTATTTGACATCATAGAATTTTTTTTTTAACCAAAATATTCACTGATCCAGAAATAGTGTACAAACCAATTGCAGAGAAATAGAGAGTGTGTGTGCGTGTGAATATGAAGAAAGTTCAAATTTTAATTTAAAAAACCTTATACAGAAACACAAAACTGTTGTTGTAATTCAATGAAGACGTCGGTTTTATAAAAAACTGAAGTTATTTATTTTTTAAAAGGCGCCAATTAAAAACTATTGTGGGGTTTCGTGTCTAACGACAGTTGATAAAAAGACCGACGTCTGAATGAAAAATTAAACCTCTGTTTTACAAGTTTAGAACGGATTCAGTGAAACTTACGATTAATTTTGCCTTCTCTGCAACCTTTGGATCAGGGATGTTTCCCTGTTTATCTTCTCTTGCCCTCTTCCATAGTAGAGATCGATCGATTTCTTCACCGGGCATGGTTTCGTCCAATTGATCCTCCAAACCAATGTACCCTTTTCGAGACAACCTATGGTTGTACTCGCATTTCTCCCTTCTCTGTGATTGCTCAGAATGCACAGCCTCAAAATCTGGGGATAACCTTGAAGCTACAAAGGCATCCCATTCAGATTTCTCTATGAAGTTATAAAGCTGAGGGGGCTCTTTTAACTTCTCCTTCTCAATTGCGAATGGAAGGATAAACTGCCTAGTTAAGGTAGACTTAAAATCCTTCCATTTTTTGGCGGCAGACGATAGCACCATCTTCTTGCCCCCCTCCCCAACAACATAAGCCATTTGAACAGCTTCCCAAATCTGCTCCTTCAAGTCGTTGGGCAATTAAGTCCATTTCTTGTCCACAATAGGGACTCTGGTGTGTGCCAAAACACCAATGTAACTCTGCATCTCAATAGCAGCTTTGCCATATGGTCTGCCACTTTTATTGTACTCAACCACAAGCTTAATCTTCTGGATTTTTCTCTTCACAACACGACTCATTGTGTTGATACCGCAAGTCGATTTCGTCACTTCATCAAATGTCGTAGAGCTTGGGTCTTTCTCGGAGGAGGAAGTAAATCTCATCTTCCTTGTAGGATTGCTAGGAACATATTTGGATTCAGCCATTTATGCCTATGAAACTGCAATGTCCTTGCCTTGACCTTTTGCAGCTTGAGTGTCCTTACTTTGAGATTTCGAAACCATGTTTAGAGAGAAGTACAAACTGCAAGAAAAACGACGACGATTAGGTAAAATACAGACGTAAAATGAAAGTTCGGACGACGGCAAACAAGTAGAACTGTCGTGCTAATCTATAGAAATGTGGATGTGCTAATATGGCGTGGTCATTAACTTAAGACAACCGTAATTAAATACAACCGTCGTCGTATTATAAGTTCATAAATAAAAAAACCGCCCTATTTTTCTCTCCCACGTTCAAATAGGACGACGGTTTTCTCTTTCAAAAGACGTATTTATTAACACACCACGTTGGTTATTATGAATTTAATTACCGTCATGGTGTATCAACAAAAACGTCAAATTCGATAAAAACCCGTTGTCCTCACATGAACTGTGAGTGGGAACAGTGAAAGATTTGGCCTTTTCATACTCTATTCTTGTTTCAAACATCAGTGCAACTCGTTCTTTAAAAAAAAAAACTTCAATTGAAAGGGAAAGTGAAGAAAAAAAAAACGGAGTGAGAAAATACCTTTGGCTTGCAAAGAAAGTTTTCTTCGGAATAAAATTTTGGAGACGAAGATGAGGAAGAACGTAAAAGAGAGGGAAACTAAGAATGAGAAGCGCAGCTTTTCGGAAATGAGAGGGAAATTGAGAGAAAACTGAAAATTTTAGAGAGAACGTAAAAGTTTAGGTCAGGTGACCAAAAAGTTTATGTAGTGTCCCAAAGGTAACGACAACGACGGTCATCATAAAAACCGCTCTAGTATGTACTTACCATGACATTAAAATAACATCAACTGATGTGGTTAATAAAAAAGCCTTTTGACTTTTTGTATTCCGAAAACGACGTGGTTAGTTGGGAGCTACATGTCAAAAGTTTACTTTTAAATAAGTAATATTATAAGTTACCACGTCGTTTTTGTATATTAAACCGACGTGGTTTTCAAAAACCTTGTTGACTTAATTTTAATAACCGACGTTGTTTGTATGTTTAATATGTCCTACTTTTTTACAGAACCGACGTTGATTCGTTATGAAACGGCATTATTTTAAATTTAACCGACGTGGATATGAAATACACATACATCATCAATCTCTAAAATATTGTCTCTCTGAATCCAAATCTGTGGCTGCCGTCGTCAAATTTTAGAGGCAATTGCTTGGATGTTGATGTGTGTGTGCGTTTGTGTAGATACACAAACGCACACACATCATCAACTTCCAAAAAATTGCCTTTCTAAATGCAAATATGTGGCTACCGTCGTCAAATTTTAGAGGCAAATTTTTGGATATTGATGTGTATGTGCCTTTGTGTGTTTTAAAGACAAGAAGACACATACATCATCAACCTCTAAAATATTGCCTTTCTGTGGTCCGATTATGATGAGGAACAGAGTTCCATATGGTAAGATTTCGTAACTCTTGGGATCTCAGATCTAATTACGTCGGCTGTTTTCTATATAAACCGTCGTGGTTATTTTCAATTTTTGACATTAAGTTGATCCACAGATGTAGGATGACAAAATTCAAGAATTTTTTTTAAAAAAAAATTACAATTAACACGATGGTTTAGATATAAGGTCGAACGTATAAAGTTAATAAATACGACAGTAATTTTAAGGGAGTTTCACTAAAACACCCAAAATGGGGGTTGAAATTATAAAAAAACCCAAGCACTATTTAAACATATAAACACACCCAAAACCCATCATTACACACACTCAAAACCCATTTATAAACACACCCAAAAAGTTGACTTTGGGGTTGATTTTGGGTGTGTTTCTATGTTTAAATAGTGCTTGGGTTTTTTTATAAATACATGTCTAGGATTGGGTTTATTTATAAATTTATATAATTTTAACTTCACGACGTATATCTTGGATCTCAGAAAAATCTATTATGTCGGCGGTTTTCTATATAAACTATCGTGGTTATTCTCAATTCTTGTCATGAAGTTGGTCTACCGTCGTAGGATACCAAAATCCAAGAAATAAATAGTAAAAAATAATGTAATTAAGACGACCGTTTAGGTATAAGGGTAGACGTATAAAGTGAATATATACGACGGTAATTTTAACTTCACAATGTAGTAAATTTTATTACACGGCGTTAATTGAACAAACCAACGTGGTTAGAGTTAAAGATACCGTCGTAGTATGGAACATGAAATAAGTCGATAAAATTATATTTTACGTCGTTGTACATGTATTTAAGACGGCGGTATTTTGTAATATACCGTCGTGGATTCTTTTGAAATTATGCGACGTCGGATATGAAAACTTGGTCGTGGTTATTGATAGGCTTTTTAGTACCTGGGCAAACAGGGTTAAAACTCCTACAAAACTTGCAAGAATGACAAGGTTATTGTAGTATAAATGATTCTCGCAAGGTCGTTCTCCGCAGGGATTATTAAATAACTCGTAGCAACCAAATTCTAATTAATTATTGCAAAAGAGAAAGTTGAGATGTTTGATTTGAAGACCTTAAATTAAAAGGAATTTAACTAATAAAAATAAGGCAATATGCAAAATTAAAGCTAAGAGCAAGAGAAACAGTTGTGTTTTTAGAAATCAAATTAAGAAAGCACTAGGGATCCGCCGTCACCTTAACAATTCTATATAGTTCCCCCAATTACTTATGACCTATACATGCATATTTCGAAGGTTAGGTATTCCTAATATATGCCTACTTGGACCCCCAACATAGAGCGTATATCACACATGCAATCCGTCTGTGGTATTCGGATCAAATCTAAACATACATGACTCATTAAGTTCTGTGAAACCTTTTGAAAAACCATGCAACCCTTAAGACGTGGTATTCATCCTAAGTGCACTTGCACATATTAATCACAAGAAGCCTTCGTCAATTTCAGGGACCGACCTCCGACCAAAACTGCATCAAATTACTTTTCTAAACATCCTAATGGTGATCAAGCATCAAGACACTTAGATAGTTTAACCTAGTGATGAATAATTTGAAAACCTGCATGCATATAATCATAAGCAAATTGGACAGAAACTACATATTCTTGCTAAGGCTCGTGGCCTCACCCTAGCAAAAGAGAGTTAGTTACGCATGTTCACAATTGAAATCCAAGAAAATATCATTAAGAAGAATAAGAATGAAAACACCTGAAAGTCGCGAAAATCCAAAACCCTAGCAATTGCTCCAAAAGCCAAAAAGAAGTAAAAAGGGAGTCCCTAAATTGCTGTGAAAAGGAGCTTAAATACCTCCTAAAACCTAGCTGCCCAACCCCAACAAGGAAACTAGGTTAAAATAAGATAATACTAGGATATAAAATCCAAATTGGATTAGTAGAATCTGCCCAAATCTGCCCAGCCACGTTTTGGTCTCAAATCTCCTCCAAATCTGGCCCAAGATAGCTCGTTTTAAAGATAAAAATATTCTGAACACTTCTCCAGAAGGCCACGAACCCATCCGAGGTCATCTTGGACTCCAAAAACGCAATAAAAGCCCAAAACGTCACTGTTCCAGCACAGCACACTGTTCCTTTATTTATTCGCCAGGAAATCATCGCTTGGTAGGAAAGTCTGAAATTCTGACACAATCAAGCTAAGTGACTCACGAACGTCCTCCAACTGGAATTACTCCAAAATTTGTCCATTTGATTATGTTTTGCTCCAGAGGGAGTCAAAAGTCCTATATTGGAAATATAATTTAAAGTATCAAAATTCATCCAAAATATTAACCAAAATATACTAAGAATGGGGTTAAATATATAATATAAAATTGACTCATCAGTTATTCCGGAGAAAAGACGGCGGCTATTTCTTTAAACCGTCGTCTTTACTTTCTACGTTGGTTGATTCATACCTTCTGCCGTTGTTTGTGGGCTCCGAGTTTACTCTGAAAAAAACCTTTTCAATAAGACATCGCTTTTTAAAATAGGTGTGTCGTGTTTTAAAAACAACCATTGGATTCCCCATTTTTAAGGTGTTTAAGTTATTCTTACACGGCGGTTTTATAAAACCTTTGTCTTTTCAAACACAATGACGGTTTAGAGTTAAACCGTCCTTTTTTTCTGGTCGTCTTTTTCACTTTTTGTAGTAGTGCTAGGGTTTTGAGAGGTGAAGATAGAGAAGACCCATTTGCATTTTCTGGCATAGACACCAAAGTATGGTCATCTACGACTTCCTTGTGATTACACTTTCAGCCATGGTTGCTCGAAGAGCTTCGAATGAATGATGAAAGGAAGGAAATGGATTTCTTTAGGTTTGGATTCGAGATCAACGCTTACAAATAAATTCGAGGGAGAATATTCGTGGAGGATCCTCTTCTCTCTCGATCCTCTTCTTCCTCGAACCTTGCAAAATAAATGACGATCAATGACGAACACCCAGGGTTGTTGGCCAAAGGCCCTTTGATGCCTAATGTTTGTACAAATTTCTCACCGGAGAATATTCGTGTGTAGATTTTTCACCCTTCGAGCTTCCTTCTCTCTCCTCCTCAGTTCATGCGAAACAAATAGGAGAAAAATACCAAACTCGGGGGGTGTTAGCCAAAGGCCCTCTGATGCCTAAGTTAGTTTTTTCGAGGCAAAATGGACAAAGTTTTCTCTCGTGGGGAGAGCCAGGTGGCATGTGTTATGTGTGATGACACTTAGTCGGGTGGCGAGAGAGAGTGAGAGGTGTCTCTCTTAGGTTTTAGAGCTAGGTCTAGAATTACCTTGAATACTTGGTGTAGCCATGTATTTATAGGCTCCTTGTGTGCTAGGTTTTTGCAAAGAATATTTTACTATTTGGAAGAAAAATATTCTTTCCCTTGAATTGAGAGATTGAGTCAGTTAGGACTTTCAATTAGAATCAAATCCCTGATTGATGATAATATCTCTCAATTTTGACCTATGAGATATTCTTCTTGTCCACGTGGCACCTTGCGACTGGAGCGCCAAGATATTTGCTCCCACAAATACCTCCCAACTTATGCCTAGCACATGTGTGGCATAGAGGAGGTGATAAATATTTATTGGGTTGTCCAACTGCATCTGGGCTTCCTTCTGCGACTTAGGTTCCTAATCGGATGAGGCTTTTGATTTATTCTTGGTGTAGGGGTCAATCACGAGATTGGCCGAGGAGCTATGTTGTGTTTAGGTTAGCTTGGACCAGGTAGTTGTAGAGTTGGCCGACTGGCACAATGTTTTCCTATGGTATGCCTCGAACTGTTGATATGCTTTACTCACATACCCAAAGCTTTGTTATATATGAGTTCTTGTGACCAACAGACTTATGTCTTCTGCTTACAGTTGGAAGAGATTAGTAAAAGGCTTGATGTCAAACCGGACATGGCCAAAGTTTGCCAGGCCATGAAAGCAGGAAGGTGGTCTACCCCCAACTAGTGATGTTGAGAAATGGAAACATCGTGGTCTCGACTCGGATGATTAGCTCGATTGAAGGAATGAGTCCTCAAGTGGCTCGTCTGGATTCCCCATTATTGTTTTCTGGATGATTCTTTTACTTAAGGTGAGTAAGATACCGCCACAAACAAAGATATGGTCGGTAAGCAAGTAGCTGGTGAAGCGATGGCTGATGAGTCTGCAATTGAGAAGGATGAACTAAGAAGGCGCGCAATTGATAAGGTGAGGCTGATGTTGTGGAGCTAATAGCAAAAGTGACGAGCAGGTGGCTCATGAGACTGTTCTTGAGCTAGGTGGAGCCATGGATGTCGCAGTTGATCAGGCGAAAGCTGAGAAGGTCATTGACAAGTAGATGGAAACTCTTTTATCTTTTCAAGCTTTATAATGTGATTTTCTGTTTATAATAATTGGTCTTATTTGACCATCTTCGTTCAATTGAACTCGGCCAGTTTGTCACTTTGCTATTAAAACTTCAATTGTTTCTTTTACTTCAATTTGTATTTTGTCTTGTGAATTGCCTTAGTGACTAGCTGAAGTCTTGGTTGTGTATTTCCCATATGTTTGAATGTTTACCCACTGCTTGCTTGAAAGGTGCTCTTCTAATTCTCCCTTAGCTTCATGTTGTTTTCCATGCATCTCCCTTAGGACGCTTCTTATGGGTAACGGCCTGGTTGGCCTGCATCTCCTTTAGGAAACTTTATGGTTGTTGTCATGCGACTCCCTTAGGATGCTGCTTATGGGCGGTGGCTTGGTTGGCATGCGTCTCACTTAGGACACTTCATGGTTGTCGCCATGTGTCTCCCCTAGGATGTTGCTTATGGGCAACAACCTGGTTGGCCTGCTTCTCCTTTAGGGCACTTCATGGTTGTTGTCATGTGTCTCCTTTAGGAAACTGTCTACGGACGACTACCTAGTTGGCATGCGTCTCTCTTAGGATGTTTATGGGTAATAGCCTAGTTGGCATGAATCTTCTTTAGGACGCTGCTTATGAGCGACGGCTTGGTTGGCATGCATCTCCCTTAGGACACTGCTTATGAGCGACACCTTGTTGGCTTGTGTCTCCTTTAGAATGCTTCATGATTGTGCCCTGCGTCTCGCTTATGGGCGATGACCTTGTTAGCTTGTGTCTCCCTTAGGATGCTTCATGGATATTTACCCACCGCTTAGTAAAGTGTGTCTTCCTCTATTGAGGGTTATCTTTACCTACCCTTACTTGAAAAGTGTCTTCCTCTGTCGAGGATTATTTTTACTCACCCTTACTTGAAAGATGCCTTCTTCTGCCAACGGTTTATTTTTCTCGAACACTTCATTGAATGAAAAATTGAACTTTCTTCGAATTGAAGTGGAGTGGACTTAGTCATCTGCTAGGAACTAAGCTATTCTGCTTTGTGGTAGTGCGATAAGCCCATAGGACTCCAGGAAGCTCATCTTCCCATTTTTCCTTGGCGCCTTTCAATATTTAGGAAAAGAATTCAATGATCTATTTGCCAATGAATTGCTATCTGTTATCGGTGGCCAGTGATTATAAGCAACCAAACTGACAGATGATGTTCTTTGATATGAATCGCCCCACATCGATTTCTTTAGTAGAGGATAGAGTTTTAGCCTTAATCCATCTAATCAAGTAGTCGGTGGCCATAACCGTCATCTTCTTGTTGGCATGAGCCGGTGACATAGGACCAACTAAGTTGATAACCAATTCCATGAATGGCCATGGGCTGTTCAACAGATGACACACTGCGACAGGTAAGCTAGGAACCAACTTGTATCGTTGGCATCGATCATATCTTTAGACATACTCTGTAGAGTTATGGCTCATGGTATGCCAAAAGTAACCTATGCTTAGTGATCTGCTCCCAAAGTGATTGCACTCGTTGCCGTTAATTTTGCAGAGTACCTGAAGTGTTTGAGGATATTTTACGCATGTGAGATGAGGTTCGTGGTGTGTTCTACAAATTGAGCTTGTTATCTTGCATGTAGTATCTCATGGCTTTCTTCTATTTCTTCGATGCTTGGCTGGTCAAGGTGCTCGATCGAGATGAAGCATTTGTCCTTTATTTTATTTTGCCAAAGTTCCATTATTGTTATTATTATTTTTTATCAAAATTAGGAAGAGGTGGGGAACTCTCACATGACTTTCGTGGAGACTTGAATCCTGATGCATGCCATAAAGAACCATTATTTTTAGGGTTGGCTAAAAAACTTGACAAAGTCATCACCAGATGTATATTTCCAAACATGTGCAATATGGCATCTTTTTAAAAAAAAAATGTTCAAGTGTGCGTGGACTGTTGACGAAACACGGCTTTTGACTTGGTCAGATTGTGCAATACTAATATCTTGTACTAAGACCTTTTTGGTGTTTTTTTCACAAAATTTCTGGACATTCCAAAAGTTACACTAACACTAATTGAATTTTAGTAACCCAAGCTTCTCAAGAACTCGATACAATCAAGAGTCATGACCGTTCTTAGATCTTGAATACATATTTTTGTATTTCACTCCTCCAATGACCACGGAAAGTTCCTCTAATCTTCTCTCTTCTTCTTCTTCAACCTCTGGATGGAAGTACGATGTCTTCCTCAGTTTCTTCCTCGGTTGGAGCCGCAGTGACAGCTGCAGAAAATTTAAAGACCATCTGTATGCTGCTTTGAATCAGAAGGGAATATTCACAATTGGAGATGATGAATTGGAAAGGGGGAGGGAAGAAGCCATGCCGCCAGAGCTCTTTAAAGCAATTGAAGAATCAAGATATGTAATTCTTGTTCTTTCACAAAATTACGCCAGTTCAACTAGGTGCTTGGATGAACTTGTAAAGGCTCTTGAATGCACAGAATCGATGGGGCAGACAATACTCCCAATCTTCTATGACGTGGGACCATATGAGGTACGAAGACAAACGGGGAGCTTTGGGGAAGCCTTCTCGGAGCATGAACGAGTCTTCAGGGACAATATGGAGAAGGTGTACAGGTGGAGAGCGGCACTTAATAGAGTAGGTAATCTCAACGGATGGAATTTGCAAGACGGGTAAAGCTACTATTCTTCTTGTAGTATTCAAGTCCATTTCTATACTTTGTTTTATTTTCTCACTCTGCCAAAGAAAATAAATTTATTTTCTTCCTTCCTCGTCTGCGACTAGACAAGAAAAATGCTTACTATGATACCAGTTGATGCAGCACAAGTACCCGATAAATGGATTAGACCAGCATCAAAATTTAAGGACCACAAATCTGAAATTCTCTAGGTTGAGAAAAGTCCCAAATTTTGATTGATAGTATGAAAGATGGCCCAAATAACTCTTGAAAGATGATGAAAAAATAGAGGCTTGCTTGCTTCAAGTGTGCCTTAAAGTTGCATATTGCCCTATTTTTGCTTTAATGTTTTCGTGAAGTTCCAGGTTGCTCTTTTTCTTCTTTTGTTTTTCTAATGCTTGCCTCAGTGCGAAATGCTTCTTTTCTCTACTTCTACATACATTCTTAACCAATGTCTTTTTAAGTTTCTTGTTCTCAAGTTGATCCATAAATTTGTTCGTTAATCGTTCTATATCACTGCATCCCTGTACCGTTTCAAAAAGTATCAATGCCAGCATAAGATAAGTATGTCATGATTCATTTTGCCTTCAGGGTACTTTATTCATCGATCTCTTTCCAACATTCGAGATAAGTACATGTTAGAAATGCTGTTGTCTTTTTGGTCTAGAGATGTTGAAGGCACCTCACCAAAAATGGGGTATTGGTTTAGACGGTGATATGACAGCTTATTAATCATTTATTTGTTTAATTACAGATTTGAATCCAGAGTTATTCAAACTATTGTCGAATGGATTTTCAATGAACTAAATGAATCGATCTCAAGTGTATCCAAGGATTTAGTTGGGGTCGATTCTCGCGTGAAAGAGGTTCTCTCATTCTTGGAGTTAGAGAAATGGCCGGGTGATGCTCAGATAATAGGGATTTCAGGGATGAAGGGTATAGGTAAAACAACTATTGCACGAGTTGTTTTTGACAGCATCCGTGCTAGGTTTGAAGCTTGCAACTTTCTTGCCGATATTAGAGAGGTAACTGATAAACAAGGTCCAACTCATTTACAAAAGCAACTTCTTTCAGACTTGCTGAAACGAAATGTAAATATATGGAATGTTGAAATGGGAATAAATGTACTAAGGGAGAGACTACACACTAAAAAGGTTCTGATCGTTCTTGATGACGTGGATCAGTTTGAACAATTGGCAGCATTGTGTGATCGTAGTTGTTTTGGTTTAGGTAGTAGGATCATCATAACATCAAGAGATGAACGTCTGCTGAGCACATTTGGAGTGGATAAAGTATACGAGGTTGAGCCGTTAACGGACGAGGAAGCTTTTAAGCTCTTTAGTTCGAAAGCCTTCAAGAAGGATGTGGTTGGAGAAGAGTTTCTTGAGCTATCAAAGAATGTTGTAGAATTTGCAAACGGTCTTCCATTAGCTCTTAAAGGTTTGGGTTCGTTCCTTTTTGGTCGAAGCATAAAAGAATGGTCAAGTGCGTTGGATAGACTGAAAGAAAATCCAGCAGAAAACTTATTGATGTACATGAAGTAAGTGTGGATATAAGAGAATTATTTGGGTATCTTGCATAGTTTTCTAAGAAGAGGACAAAGATAGTGGGTTACAAGAGCAAGTGGAGAAGAGTGTCAGTTGGAGCTTCACAACATTAGGACATTCTTGGAACACTTGTTCTCAATTTACTTTGAACTATGAATATTTGAGGTGTGTATTAAAAGAACAAAATGGCTTTTTGTCTATTTTGGGCATTTATGTAAGTGGATTTTTGACTGTGTTAAATTAGTAGCTATTTGTTTGTGATTGTGGAGTGGATGTTCATCCTTGCGAAGTAAAACTGTGTCCATAAAAACAAAAGTGACAACATTTCAAATTGGTTAATTGCATTTTTACATCATGAGATTTACCTACAATTGCACATTCACACCAATGTTTGGGCCTAGAATTTTCTGTATTGGATAATGGCCCGAAGGATGAGTCCAGTGTTTGACAAATGGTATTGGGCCTTTAACTTTGCGGCCTGTAATAACTTGTACTGGATTGTATTTATGCAACTAATTTTACCACATCAAATTTAATGTTTGGTATTTGACGGATGATGTTTAAATGGTTTCTATTTGTTCCTTTATTTTTGAGAATTAGCGATTTCATTGATAGCAAAATAGGATTACAGATTGTCCTCCACCAAAGCATGAACATAGCAACAGGTGGTACTGAAACCATGATGATGTTTCTGGTAAGGAGATAGCCAAACGGGCTATGCGATGCGCTACCCGATTAGTTTCTCTAAAGACAAAATGAATAGAAATATCTTCTAATTGGGAAAGTAAAAGTCTACAATCTGAAAACAAAAAACTGAAAGGCAACCTCTCTTCATGCTCAGCTTGGACAGTCCTTGTCACGTCTTGCGCATCTCCTAGACACTTGCCAATAGCATTTCTTTTGCTTGAAGGATATTTTCTCAATCACATGATATGGTTTCTCTTCCTCCCTTGCTTATGTTTAGTTATTCGTATATGGTTCCACTCTTTCTCTTGTCCATCTGTCTATTACAGATTATGGTTCACTTGTATTTTCTTTTCTTTTTGCACTTTTTCTGATTGAAATAAGGTTTCAAAACTAGCTTAGATTTAAGTGTACCCATGGTCTTAAATATTGATCTTATCGGTGATATTTCGCCGATAATATCATTTTTTTGAATGAGCAATATTTTAGCCCATATCCACTTAAATATTGTCAATATATCGATATTTTCGTTTATACATTCACGATGATGTCGGAGGCGATAATTTCATACTTGTTCGTGCTTTATTTGGGCAATATATCGCAATATTATAGAGATCGCTTTTCTTTTGCTTGAAGGATATTTTCTGAATCACATGATATGCTTTCTCTCCCTCCCTTGCTTATGTTTAGTTATTCATATATGGTTCCACTCTTTCTCTTGTCAATCTGTCTATTATAGATTATGGTTCACCTCTTGTACTTTCTTTTCTTTTTGCACTTTTTCTTATTGAAATAAGGTTTCGGAACTAGCTTAGCTTTAAGTGTACCCACTGTCTAAAATATCGATACTATTGGCGATATTTCGCCGATAATATCGTTTTTCTGAATGGGCGATATTTTAGCCCATATCCACTTAAATATCGATATTTTCGTCGATATTTTCGCAATAATGTCAGAGGCGATAATTTCCAACTTGTTCGGGCTCTATTTGGGCAATATATCGCAACATTATCGAGATCGCTTTTCTTTTGCTCCAAGGATATTTTCTAAATCACATGATATGCTTTCTCTCCCTCCCTTGCTAATGTTTAGTTATTCGTATATGGTTCCACTCTTTCTCTTGTAAATCTGTCTATTATAGATTACGGTTCACTTCTTATATTTTCTTTTCTTTTTGCACTTTTTCTTATTGAAATAAGGTTTCGGAACTAGCTTAGCTTTAAGTGTACCCACAGTCTTAAATATCGATATTATCGGTGATATTTCACCGACCATATAGTTTTTTTGAATGGACGATATTTTAGCCCATATCCACTTAAATATCGTCAATATATCAATATTTTCATTGATATTTTCGCGATAATGTTGGAGGCGATAATTTCCTACTTGTTTGTGCTTTACTTGGGCAATACATCGCGATATTATCGAGATCACTTTTCTTTTGCTCGAAGGATATTTTTTGAATCAGATGATATACTTTCTCTCCCTCCCTTGCTTATATTTAGTTATTTGTATATGGTTCCACTCTTTCTCTTGTCAATCTGTCTATTACATAAGCAAGGGAAGGAGAGAAAGCGTATCACGTGATTCAAAAAATGTCATTCGAGCAAAAGAAAAGCGATTGCGATATATTGCCCAAATAAAGCACGAACAAGTAAGAAATTATAGCCTCTAACATTATCGCGAAAATATCAACGATAATATCGATATATTGACGATATTTAAGTGGATATGGGCTAAAATATCGCCCATTCAAAAAAATGATATTATCGACGAAATATCGTCGATAATATCGATATTTAAGGCTGTGGGTACATTTAAAGCTAAGCTAGTTCCGAAACCTTATTTCAATGAGAAAAAGTGCAAAAAGAAAATAAAATACAAGAAGTGAACCATAATCTGTAATAGACAGATTGGCAAGACAAAGAGTGGAACCATATACGAATAACTAAACATAAGTAAGGGAAGGAGGGAAAGCATATCATGTGATTCAAAAAATATCCTCCAAGCAAAAGAAATGCGATCTCAATCATATCTCGATATATTGTCCAAATAAAGCACGAACAAGTGGGAAATTATCTTCTCCAACATTATCGCGAAAATATCGATATATTGACGCTATTTAAGTGGATATGGGATAAAATATCGCCTATTCAAAAAAATGATATTATTGGCGAAATATCGCCAATAATATCAATATTTAAGACTGTGGGTACACTTAAAGCTAAGCTAGTTCCGAAACTATATTTGAATAAGAAAAAGTGCAAAAACAAAAGAAAATACAAGAAATGAACCATAATATGTAATAGACAGATTGACAAGACAAAGAGTAGAACCATATATGAATAACTAAACATAAGCAAGAGAGGGAGAGAAAGCATATCATGTGATTCAAAAATATTCTTCGAGCAAAAGAAAAGCAATCACGATAATATCGCGATACATTGCCCAAATAAGGCACGAAGAATTAGGAAATTATCGCCTCCGACATTATCGCGAAAATATCGATATATTGACGATATTTAAGTGGATATGGGGTAAAATATCGCTCATTCAAAAAAATGATATGATCGGCAAAATATCGCCGATAATATCAATATTTAAGACTGTGGGTACACTTAAAGCTAAGCTAGTTCCAAAACCTTATTTCAATAAGAAAAAGTGCAAAAAGAAAAGAAAATACAAGAAAGTGAACCATAATCTGTAATAGACATACTGACAAGAGAAAGAGTGGAACCATATACGAATAGCTAAACATAAGCAAGGGAAGGAGAGAAAGCATATCATGTGATTTGGAAAATATCCTTCGAGCAAAAGAAAAGCGATTGCGATATATTGCCCAAATAAAGCATGAACAAATAGGAAATTATCGCCTCCGACATTATTGCGAAAATATCGATATATTATATTTAAGTGGATATGGGCTAAAATATCGCCCATTCAAAAAAACGAATCGCGGATAATATCGATATTTAAGACTATGGGTACACTTAGAGCTAAGCTAGTTCTGAAACCTTATTTCAATAAGAAAAAGTGCAAAAAGAAAAGAAAATACAAGAACTGAACCATAATCTATAATAGACAGATTGATATGGGAAATAGTAGAACCATATACGAATAACTAAACATAAGCAAGGGAGGGAAAGAAGGCATATCATGTGATTCAGAAAATATCCTTGAAGCAAAAGAAAAGCGATCGAGATAATATCGCGATATATTGCCCAAATAAAGCACAAATAAGTAGGAAATTATCGCCTCTGACATTATCGTGAAAATATCAACGATAATATCGATATATTGACGATATTTATTATCGACGAAATATCGCCGATAATATCGATATTTAAGACTGTGGGCACACTTAAAGCTAAGCTAGTTCCAAAACCTTTTTTCAATAAGAAAGAGTGCAAAAATAAAATAAAATACAAGTATTGAACCATAATCTGTAATTGACAGATTGACAAGACAAAGAGTGGAACCATAAACGAATAACTAAACAAAAGCAAGGGACGGAGAGAAAGCATATCATGTGATTAAGAAAATATCCTTCGAGCAAAAGAAAAGCAATCGCAATAATATCGCTATACATTGCGCAAATAAAGCACCTCCGACATTATTGAGAAAATATCGATATATTGATGATATTTAAGCGGATATGGGCTAAAAGATCGCCCATTCAAAAAAATGATATGATCGGCAAAATATCGCCGATAATATCAATATTTAAGACCGTGGGTACACATAAAGCTTAGCTAGTTCCGAAACCTTATTTCAATAAGAAAAAGTGCAAAAAGAAAAGAAAATACAAGAAGTGAACCATAATCTGTAATAGAAATATTGACAAGAGAAAGAGTGGAACTATATACGAATAACTAAACATAAGCAAGGAAAGGGGAGAAAGCATATCATGTGATTCTGAAAATATCCTTCGTGCAAAAGAAAAGCAATCGTGATAATATCGTGATACATTGCCCAAATAAAGCACAAACAAGTAGGAAATTATAGCCTCCGACATTATTGCGAAAATATCGATATATTGACGTTATTTGAGTGGATATGGGCTAAAATATCGCCCATTCTTAAAAACGATATTTGAGTGCTGTATCCTTCAAAGGACTGTCCCTCTTTTTGTTGGGTTGAAAAGAAACAAATTTTATTAAAAGATAATCTAACATAGACAAGGGATAGTGAGCAAGTAGTCCACCAAAAACAAAATACAAATGATTACAAAAAATAACAATGAAACCTACAAAACCACATTATCCTATAGATGACTCCCAATTTAGCAAAATAGAAAGGATCCCTGAAATCTGATGTAACTGAAGCCCCAAGGGAGGACAAAAACATCACCCTCTCCCACGACTCTTCTATCCCCATCCCCTCATTCCTCCTCATCTAGATCACCCACAAAACAGCCATCTTGCAACAACCTTATGAGACTCGAGCCTTATTTCCTCTACCAAAAGCAGCAAGATTTTCACTAATTAATGAAGGGCACCCTTGTGGAATTACCCAACTGACTCCAGCCTCCTTGAATAGTAAACACCACAAGTTTAAAGCTACCTGAGTGTGGACAAACAATGATCTGCATCCTATCCTTACATTTTACACATTATGTAACAACTTGGAGAAAAGACAGCATTTAGGTATCCCTCACTGAACTATCACAACATATTGTTGGGGAAGAGGCTTTGATGTAAACTTGAGTATTTGTCTACGTGGAAAAATTGCTTCTTTTCTATCAACTTATAAGATGGTTGAAATGAATCTAGTGTACCATTCCCTTTGTTATATCCAAGGATGAAAATCGTGATGTCACTGAAAATATTGCTGGAATTATATTGAAATTAATGAAATGACAAAATTTTCTAAAAAAGAAAGGAATTTTTGAATGACACTTTAGGAATACAAAACTAATCAATTTTACATATAAACTTCATAAAATAGTGTATCCATGATTAGTATTAACAATTTGGGTTTAGTGGGAAACAAATATGTTTAGACAACAGTTACAAGTCTTTAATGTAGCATTATATACACTTATCTTCCGTCAATTCCTTTAAAGCCAATAAGAGAATTCCTTTAAAGCCAATCCCTGTGTCAGTTGCAAGAATTACTGGAATACATGTCAGGGCCTGATTTTCCAACTGGAGGACTGATTATGGGAAACCACCACTATTAAAGCTTGACACATGTCCTATAATTAACCTTAGTTAACTTTTATATGAAAATTTAAAAAAAAATTGAAAAAGAGCCCACAGCCCGATTCTCTTCCCCTTTTCCTCCTTTCCCTTTTTTTAAAAAAATAAAAAATATATTTCCTCCCCTCCCCCAACCCTTCTCTCTCCCTCTCACTCTGTAACTCTCTCTCCCTTAGTTTAAATTTTGATTACAGGGTCTTGCACGGTTGATCTTATTGAGGTTAAGCTTTTTGTGATCTTAGTATGATTAGATTGATCAATGAAATTTAAATGCAGATTGTGGGAGCAGATATTTTCGTCTCCAATCACAGCACGCCACGTGGAAAAGAAGATTATCTCTTTTAATTAATTAATTGAACCAGTTTATCTGGCCAATTAATTAATTAGGATAAATATCTTAATTAAATGATATTATCTTTATTTAATACGATAATATCATTAATTAAGATATTATCCTAATAAAGAGAAGATAATGTCATTATCTCAGATATTATCTTCATAAAAAGAGATAATATCATTTAATTCAGATATTATCTCCATAAAAAGAGATAATATCATTAAATCAGATATTATCTCAGTCGACTCGATCCCTACGAATTTGGGTAGAGAATAAACTCAGCATATTCTCTACGAAACCCTAGCCCCGAGGCTCCTATAAATAGATGACTTCATTCATCATTCAAGGTACATCTAAACCTACTCCTTATACCCGAGAAAAATACCCGAAGCTCTTTCTCCCTCTCCACTCTCCATATTTTCTCCACACGGCTCTGCCACCACACACGGCCCGCCTGCTCACACCCTACATAAACACTACTCCGTACCCTTTGCTTAGCTATTGTTTTTCTACAAACACTCGAACTAACTTAGGCATCGGAGGGCCTTTGGCCAACACCCCCCGGGTGTGGTCTATTTACTCAATCTGTTTTACAGGAATCGAGGAAGAGAGAGAAGGAAGATCGAAGGTTGAAGGATCTAGAAGCGAATATTCTCCCGTGAGATTATTTGCACAAACATTTGGTGCTTTCATTGAGAGCACGATTTATACTCAACGCGTGCTCAAAGAATCCGTTCCTTCTATTTTCCAATTAACCGAAGCCTTCCAAACAACCATGGTTGGAAGCAAACGCACTAGGAGCAAAACCGCCGCGGCTCGATCCGAGATGGCCCAAAGCCATTCCACCCACGATCCCGCGATCGACATGGTGGCACCACCACCTCTCGCCACCGTGCCACCTACCGGACCCGCAACCGGATCTAGCAACCTCCGTGGCACTGCAGCCGAACATGGTGGACCCTCCCATCAAGGTGGGCTCGTTACCACCACCGATTTAGGCCCGGTCTTAGAGCAACTTCAAGCGTTCCCTCCATTGCCTCCACGCCCGATGCACGCTCTGCGGGTACACGTCCAATGAAACCCTAGGCCGTGTGCAATTGGGCTCCACACGCTTCTCTCCTCCCGATCCACAAAGTCAAGCAGATCTCAACCTGAGAGTCGACCAGCTAGCTCAGAGAATGGACGACCAAAATGCTCTTATGAGGCAGCTCATTAATCAAATAAGCGTGGCTCAAAATCTTGGCCTTGGACAACCAGGCGAAGAGAGAAGAATAGACGAACGCATCGGTGGGCAGCTGAACGCGCACCAAGTGGGTCGAGCAGAGCGAGCGACAAGGCGATGCACAACCACGTGATCGCTTGCCGACATGTCGCAAGCATTTGCAAGCCACACACAAAGCAACGTGGGAGATCAAAGCGACAATCGCCGCAATGAGGATCGTGAAGAGAGGCGCTCCGCTGCCCACTCGCAGAGAAATATTCACGAAAGGCTAGGCCCCCAAGGAGGTCAACCCGGTAACCCTCGCAATGAGGATCTTGAAGAGAGGCACTCCACCGCTCGCCGTCAAGCTGCAGAAAATCCCTCGCAAGCGTAGTCCACCAACACGCCTCCTAGGCAGCGTGGACGAGAGGACCGACCCGCGCGGACCAACGAGGAGGTCAATCGCGTCGCCGAATCGCAAAGTCGCCAACGTGATCGACCAGCAATGCGCGCGGAAGACGTTGAGAAGCTTGTGAATGACCGACTTCGAGACTTGAAGACTAGCGGGAACCTTGAGGATGCACTACGTAAGGAGATGGATCAGGCGATCTCTACTCCTTTCACCCCGAATCGAGCAGGCTGCTCCCCGGCGATTCTCAACGCCTTCATTTACGCATTTCAAGGGAGTTTCCGATCCCGAGAGCCACCTAAAACACTTCAAAAGTGTCATGATCCTCCACAAGGCCGACGACGCACTGATGTGCAAGGCGTTCGCAATGACCTTGCGAGGAACAGCCAGGATGGTTCCACACCTGCCGTCTGGGTCGATCAATAGTTTCAAGGAACTTGCCTATGTCTTCACTAAATAATACACTTCTTATCGGACGATCAAGAAGAACCTAGATCATCTGTTCAACCTACGCAAGAAGCCCGACGAATCCATTCGAGATTACATCAAGAGGTTCAAAGCAGAAAAGGCCAACATCGTAGGGTGCGACGACCAAATCGCATCATCTGCCTTCAAGAAAGGTCTTCCAGCAGAACACGAGTTATACCGTGAGCTGACTATCACTCCCGGCCGGACTTTAGCAGAGGTCTTATGATCGCAGAACGCCACGCGCTGCGGGATGATGATCGAATTGCCGCGAAGAAGTCCACTGAGCAGGGAGATCGGCAGACCAAGCGGGCGGGCCAAATAAGCAATGGATTTAACAACAAGAATAAGGACAAGCGCAGGTCACACCCACAAGAGGACGCTAAGGCAGGAGAGAACTACACCAAGTTCACTATCCCTATACATCAAATCCTAGCCCAAGTGAAAAACAAACCTTGGGTAATAAGACCGCCACCTTTGAAAGGAGATCCAGACAGGAGGGATACTAGCAAATACTGTGCCTTCCATGGGACGCATGGACACACTACGAACAATCGCTTCGCTTGAAAGCACACCTCGAAGAACTCGTGAGGGAAGGTCATCGCACGAAATTCATCGCTAAGCAGGCCATCCGCGGATAGAGGACCGCGACACCGCCAAGGAGCCGCCCCAAAAGGTCATAAGGATTAACACAATCCTAGCCGACTCCGAGGAATCTGGGTTGACCAGCAAGGAAAAAAAAAGGAAGATCAAACAAGCCACTATGATCTTCCAAGTCTCAACCGACCTTCCGCTAGCAGAAGACGATCTTGTAATCGGCTTCCAAAAGAAAGATCTAATTGGCCTTGATCTACCACACAATGACGCTCTTGTCATCAACATTCAAATCGCTCAGGCCATGGTTGACCGAATCCATGCAGACGAGGGCAGTGCAGCCAACATCCTACAATTGACAGTTATCCAACAGATGGGCTTAGAGGCAAATATCAATAAATCAGCCAAGTCAATGACTGGCTTCAATGGAGCAACAACGGTTACCGTAGGCACGATAGAGCTCGACGTCTACGCCCCACCTGTAGTCAGCTCGCAAACGTTCATGGTCATTGATGAAGTCTCACCCTACAATGGCATTCTAGGCAGACCATGGATCAGCAAGATCAACGCCATCACCTCCGCCACGCATCAGAAGATTCGCTACCCCATTCCTTGGGGTGGGATCGCCAAATCAACAGCGTGATCGTGCAATGGCGAGGAAATGCTCACTCAAGGGTCAAGAAAGGCAAGCAAACACGTTTCTCCCGTGAATCAAGCAGATCTAAAGGGAGTAGAACAAGCGATGAGAAAGCAGATCCGTTTCAAGGCCAAGCAGCCAAAAGGAAAAGGAATGACTACTCCCCAATAGCAATCAAAGAATCGAGAACCAAGTCGAGGGAATTCGTCCGGAGGTCTATCCTGAAGAAGGATGGAAGCCCGAGGAGGACGTTGAGCTAGTACCCTTGATCCTCGACAAGCCGTAGAGAAACGGCGCAGATCGGCTCGCGCCTAAGCCAGGAGGAAAAGGCAGAGCTTGTAGCCTTCCTCCAGAACAACAAAGACGTATTTGCATGGTCACCATCGACATGCCCGCATCGATCCCGGATCATCCGCCATCGCCTACACGCCAACCCACCATCAAGCCTGTAGCGCGAAGAGACGCAACCGCCCGAGCGGGTCGCCATCATTGAAGCCGAGATCGACAAGCTTCTAGCTGCGGTTTCATTGAAGAAGTCTCATACGCAGAATGGTGGCGAACGTTGTTCTAGTAGCAAAGAAAGATAAAGGCCTGTGGAGAGTGTGCGTCGACTATACTGACCTCAACAAGGCATGTCCTAAAGATAACTTTCCACTGCCGAGAATTGACCAGCTCGTTGATTCAACTTCCGGCAATCAACTGCTAAGCTTCATGGACGCCTACTCCGGTTACAACCAGATCATGATGCATGAAGACGACAAGGCAAAGACCTCTTTCATCATCGAAAGAGGTACCTACTGCTACAAGGTCATGCCCTTTGGGCTGAAGAACGCTGGGGCAACCTACCAAAGGCTGGTGAACAAAATTTTCAAGGAGCAAATCGGCAAGACTATGGAGGTCTACGTAGACGACATGCTAGTCAAAGCTCCCTGAGCGAGCAGACCACATCAAGAATCTTGCCGAGGCATTCAGCCTACTCCGAAAATACAATATGAAGTTGAACCCGAGCAAATGCACATTTGGAGTCTCGTCCGGCCGATTCCTTGGATACTTAGTCACCCAAAGAGGAATTGAGGCACATCCAAATCAAATCAAGGCTATACTCAACATGAAGTCACCTGCCACAACAAAGGAGATACAAAGTCTAACGGGTAGGGCGGCAGCTCTCAACCGATTCCTCTCTAGATCTACCGACAAATGCAGGCCATTTTTCAAAGCCTTGAAGAAGGGACACAAAGACAAGTGGGATGACGAGTGTGAAGTAGCTTTTCAAAACTTGAAAACTTACCTCACTTCACCTCCATTGCTCTCAAAATCGATACCAGGCGAGGACTTGTACATCTACCTAGCGGTGTCCCACTCAGCTGTCAGCTCAGCTCTCATCCGAGAAGAAGCTGGGGGCACAACATCCGGTATTCTACACTTCAAAAGCTCTCCTCGATGCAGAGACTCGCTATCCGAAAATGGAGAAGCTCATTCTTTCGCTTGTGGTTTCTGCGAGAAAGTTAAGGCCCTACTATCAAGCACACCGGATAATTGTCATAACAGAATTTCCTTTGAGATCGATCCTTCACAGCCCCGACGCTTCTCAGCGACTCATGAAATGAGCTATCGAACTCAGTCAATATGACCTCCTCTACCGGCCGAAGACGCTATAAAAGCCCAAGCTTTATCAGATTTTGTTGTAGAGTTTACTCCGACAGCCGAAGAAGAGAAGATGGTCACGAAAAACAAGGAAAAAATGGACGACACCTCCCCTACCGATTCGAACCTACCTAACGACATGTGGCAGTTGCATGTAGACGGAGCATCAAATCACAAAGGAGCGGGAGCAGGAGTCGTCATAATCACCCCAGACGGAACCTTGTTGGAACAAGCTATCACACTAGGCTTTTCTGCTTCAAACAACGAGGCAGAATATGAGGCACTGCTTGCAGGACTACGCCTAGCGAAAGAACTGTCGATCAAGAGACTGGCCATCTACTCAAACTCCCAACTGATCACGAATCAAGCCTCAGGCGAGTATATGGCAAAGCATCCAAGAATGGTCCAGTACCTCGACAAAGTCCAAGGACTTTTGAAAGAATTCCCTACTTTCACCATCCAACAAGTTCCACGGGCAGAGAACACTCATGCAGATGCATTGGCGAGCCTAGGATCAACAATGGACACCTGGCCTGCAGTTAATCCATCCCAGTTGAACACCTTGACCGGCCAAGCATCGAAGAAATAGAGCCGATCGACTCAATGCAGATTGATGAGGACCCCAGCTGGCAAGACCCCATCATCGACTACTTAGTGAATGGAAACCTACCAACGGATAAGTCTGAAGCTAGGAAGGTCCAGCAGAAGGCCGCGAGATACTATATGCACGGCAACAAGCTCATCCGTAGATCATACTCCGGCCCTCATCTCACCTGCATAAAGTACCCTCAAACACTTGAAGTCCTCTGCAAAATTTACGACGGCGAGTGTGGCAACCACTCGTGGCGTGTCACTCGCCTGAAAACTCTAAACGTAGGCTATTTCGGCCTACCATGCGCCACGACTCCAATGAATATGTCAAAAATGTGATCGTTGCCAACGATACAAGCCGATCCCTAATCGCTGCCGAAGTTTATCATCCGCAAAACAGTCCATGGCCATTCATGCAATGGGCCATCGACTTAGTGGGTCCCTTGCCACCGGCGCCCGCCAAGAACGAAATGATGATCGTCGCCACCGACTACTTTACTAAATGGATCGAGGCCGAAGCTCTATCCTCTACTAAAGAAGCCAATGTGGAGCGATTTCGTCTGGAGAAATATCATCTGCCAGTTCGGCTGCCCACAATCGTTGGTCGCGACAATGGCTCACGTTCATTAGCAAGCAGATCACCGCCTTCTTTGCGAAATACAAGATCAAGCAACACCTGTCCACTCCAAGGTATCCACAAGGAAATGGGCAGGCCGAGGCATCCAACAAAGTCATATTAGACTGCTTGAAGAAAAGGCTAGAAGGCGCCGAAGGGAAATGGGTAGACGAACTCCCCGGAGTACTATGGGCTTATCGCACCACCAAACGAAGGTCGATCGCGAAACCCCATTTTCCCTTGCCTATGGAACTGAAGCAATCATTCCTCCTCACGTCACTGTCCCTTCTATAGGCATTGAAGTCGGCAGTATAGAGCAGAACTCCGAGCAGATGAGACTCAACCTTGACTTACTTGAAGGCGAGCGCGAGAAGGCCATTATCCGAGTCGCCTCCTATCAACAGCAGTTGAAGTCCTACTACGACAAAAGAGCTAAGATCAGACAGTTTCAACCTGGCGACCTTGTGCTAAGAAATGCCTTCATCACTGCACAAAGACAAGGGTCTAAGAAAATGAAACCCAATTGGGAAGGCCCTTATGTGATCAGCCGGTCCGGGGGCAGAGGAAGTTACACGCTGGACACCATGGATGGGAAGGAAATACCACGGCAATGGAATACCTACCATCTCCGAAAGTATTATCCGTAATGCTACCTACTGACTGCTAGAAGCTCCAAGTTTTTGTACTCAGTGATTTTCATTTTCGAATAAAGGACTATAATCTTATGAATATCAATATAAGCTCAGTTTCTTATTCCAAAATGTCTCATCTACCCACAAAACACAACTGTTGTCCATAAGCAGCGTCCTTCGGAGACGCAGGCAACGACGTCGCCGAGACGCGGCCCATAAAAGCGTCCTAAGAGAGACGCAGGTGCGCCAGAATTTCCTAAGGAGGTATCGGTTCCTATCCGTTCCCTAAGGGGCAGGATAGTCATATAGTTGCCCATAAGGAGCGTCCTAAGGGAGACGCAGGCGGCGACTAAGCGTCCGTTTGGAGACGCAGCCCACTAAAAGCGTCCTAAGGGAGGCGCAAGGTGCGCCAGAATTTCTTAAAAGGAGGTCTCCATGCCTCCTGCGAAGTATCCGAGTTCCTATCCGTTTCCTAAGGGAGGCGGGATAGTCACACGATTGCCCATAAGCGGCGTCCTTCGGGAGACGCAAGCGGCGACTAAAAACGTCCGTTTGGAGACGCAGCCCACTAAAAAGCGTCCTAAGGGAGACGCAGGTGCGCCAGAATTTCTTAAAGGAGGTCTTCATGCCTCCGGGAAGTATCCGAGTTCCTATCCGTTTCCTAAGGGAGGCGGTGATAGTCACCAGATTGCCAATAAGCGGCGTCCTTCGAGACGCAGGCGACGACTAAGCCATCCTAAGGGATATGAAGAACACGCCCGGAGCCCCTTAAGGAGGCCCTGGCATTCGCCAACTTCCTAAGGGGAGCCATCCTAAGAGATATGCAGAACACGCCCGAAGTCTTTCAAGAGGAACCCTGGCACTCATGAATCTCCAAAAGGAGATGTGCAATCAAGACACTAGCCGGTTACTCAAGCAGTTCACAAGACAATATGCAAATTGAAGTTGAAAAATAAAGACTGAGATTTTCATAGCAAAGCGACCAACCGGCCAAGTTCAAACAAAAGAAGATGGTCAAACAAGACCAATTATTCTAAACAAAAGCAGACTACAAAAGCTGAAAAGAAATAAAGGAGTCTTCGTCTACTCTGAAACACCAATGGAGATCCACGATCTCTGACCTCTTGTCCGCTGATCAGCCACACTTTCAGACTCCACATGGCTGATCTATGACGCGTCCGCCACCACCTTATCACCTGCATCGTCCTCTGCTCCATCTTCCTCGCCTACCGTCTCTTTAGCCACCGCCGGCTCCTTCGGTGTTCACGCATTAGCTTCCTCACTTTTTGCAGGGGGCAAGTTTGGATAGAGCATCTCGATGTCTTCATCTCCAATGGCGTAGAGGGGGTCATATCCTTTTGTGTAGTCCAAGTAGCCCAACTTGTACGCGTCCATGGCAACTTCGGACTTGGATTCCTCAGCAGACTCATGATAGGCGTGAAATCTAGCCAAAAGCTTGTCATAGCTATGAGAGATGTCGGCATTCTTGCGCTCAAGGTGGAAGTAAGCATCTTTTCGACTTGCCAAGTCAGCAGCAGAAGAGTTAAGCTCGGAATCCTTCTCAGAAGGGAACTCTTCAACTCAGATATCATCCCCCGCAAATCAGACGTCTTCTTCTCATAACGGGTTTGCTCGGCGGAAAGTTTGCTAACTAACTCGGCATTCTTCTTCTCCAACTCGCTAAGTTGAGCTGAAGAGGGGAACAAGCAGACGAGTTCGAATGGTCTCGAGCAAAAACTACTCCCTTTGAAGCGGATGAAGTGTCGCTTCCTTTGTTTTTCCAAGGAAAGACTTGGGAAAGTACCAAGATCGCCAGCCTGACTGTGGATTTGATGAACCAGCTCAGCACAAGTGGATGGACTTGTGAAAGTTCGTCTTGAGCGGATCGGACACGCCTGCATCATCTACAAGGGTGGACTTGTCCACCTTGGGATCACTGCGGCGTTGCAGAAGAACCCTTCGCCCAGGCAAATAACTCTCTTGCTTTCTTAGTCTCTGTCAACCTCACTTCCAAAGGAATTGGCAACGATGAATCCACTCCATGCTTGACTTCTGACTCAACAGATTGAAACATGATGGTTGGATGGATGAGCAGACTGCCCAGATCGACTTCAATCTTCGTGGTACAACCGACTCAAATTTCGAAAAGGAGCATCCGCATCTCTTTGCCTCTCAACAAGTGAGCTAGATCGCGCACGGACTACTTTACGGAGCATATCACGATCTCCAAACTCATCAAGCTCTCGAAGACCGACATCACCTTCCTCTTTTAGGGAATTTAGCAAAACACTCCTCATGTCCAGCAGGCAAATCATCAAGGCTCGGACCATCCGCTTCCATTTATCGACATCCTTAGCAGGGCAGTCCACCAACTTCCTCGATCGCTCGCCAATCGCCGCCACCACCGCTCAATCGTCTTTGGCCGATCCACGATGACAACCAGCTGGTCCCACCCAACTGGTCCTCGCCTTGAAAAAGAGAAGACGAAGAAAAATTTACGTGCTCGACTTACTTTGGGATGCACGGCAACTCCTCTCTTCGACAAGCAGTACAAAATTCTCCAAGATCTTTCTCAAGCTAGAAAGTAGAGAAGTTAAGTTTGCGATGTAAGAAAGAGTGAAGAGAAGCCCTGTATTTATACAAGTTGGACAACCCGGGTCAAGAAGGAATCTCAAGCTCTTTCCTACTGGGAATCCAACTTCAAAAACAGTCAGAAGCCTACACCAATTGAGAATCCGATCTACAAAAGGAGTCCAACTCACAGAAGAAAGCCCGGACTCGGTTGGAGAGCCCGAAAAATAATTTCATCTCCTACATGCCACACAAGTGTCACGCAGAAGGGGCATTTGTGGGAGCAGATATTTTCGTCTCCAATCACAGACGCCATGTGGAAAAGAAGATTATCTCTTTTAATTAATTAATTGAACCAGTTTATCTGGCCAATTAATTAATTAGGATAAATATCTTAATTAAATGATATTATCTTTATTTAATACGATAATATCATTAATTAAGATATTATCCTAATAAAGAGAAGATAATGTCATTATCTCAGATATTATCTTCATAAAAAGAGATAATATCATTTAATTCAGATATTATCTCCATAAAAAGAGATAATATCATTAAATCAGATATTATCTCATCGACTCGATCCCTACGAATTTGGGTAGAGAATAAACTCAGCATATTCTCTACGAAACCCTAGCCCCGAGGCTCCTATAAATAGATGACTTCATTCATCATTCAAGGTACATCTAAACCTACTCCTTATACCCGAGAAAAATACCCGAAGCTCTTTCTCCATCTCCACTCTCCATATTTTCTCCACACGGCTCCGGCCACCACACACGGCTCCGGCCGCCCGGTTCACACCCTACATAAACACTACTCCGTACCCTTTGCTTAGCTATTGTTTTTCTACAAACACTCGAACTAACTTAGGCATCGGAGGGCCTTTGGCCAACACCCCCTGGGTGTGGTCTATTTACTCCAATCTGTTTTACAGGAATCGAGGAAGAGAGAGAAGGAAGATCGAAGGTTGAAGGATCTAGAAGCGAATATTCTCCCGTGAGATTATTTGCACAAACACAGATTAGTTCATTAAAAAAAAACACAACCTTCCCATTTTCTTGTTTTTATTAGGAACCAACATAAATCAAGTAAATATGTATTATGTATGCATATGGATTTCAAACTGGAGACAAAATACAGAAGCTTCGCTATAATAATGGAGTCTCCAATTTCGTTCCACGATACTAATAGTAATTAATTATTAAACTGAAAAATTAAATATGATTACAAGAAAAGAAAAAGAAAAATGTAAGTTGCAATACAGTTGATGATGTAGAAGAAAAAATTAAATGCAGATTCTGGAAATCCGAATGGAAATATTCAGGCGAAGAGTGAGAGCGGGAGAGAGTGGGGGAAGAGGAGAGAGAAAAGGGAGAAGAGAGGAGTTGGGGCAGGAGGAGGAAAGAAATTATATATAAAAAAGGGAAGGAGAAAAAAGGGGGAGACAATCGGGATGTGCTGGCCTTTGGGGTCTTTTTATTTTTAATTTTTAATTTTCAATAAAAAGTTAACTAAGGTTAACTATTGGACATATGTCAAGCTTTAAAAGTGACGGTGAGCATACACCTTTAGTTAAAGTGGTGAGCAAAAATGCTCCCGGGTAAGTTGGAACCATTCCTTCGCTCTCTGATGCTTTCAAATTGAATGTGATGATATGTCTTATGTTTCAAACTGTTCGTACAAACCGTTTTGTTTCATTTTTTTGAATAAGTAAAATTGCCAAGAAAGTTGAGCTTAAGGTGAAGATAGAGTAAAATAGTATATACTAGTGTAATTGAAGATGTTAGTACCGTAACTGACCGAGCAACTAGCTAGGCTAGATCATCCACGTGCCATGCTTTGAGAGGTCATCACCTTATCCAAAGAAACATTACCACAAGTCACAACTCTAAGCAAAGCAAGAGGAGTCCCACATCGGAAAACTACAAGAGATGGAGACTCCCCCTCGCCTATAAAAAAAGACTAATCTCCCTTGAGAAAGGGACACTCTCTTTTGGATCCTGGGGCTGAGTTTTATCTTTAATCATGGGATTCTCCCTCCTTTTCTTTATACTTGGGTCCAACCCCATATACAAATGTAAACATACATTATTATAATGAGAACATTCTTCTCCGTGGACTCATTAAGGGTGAACCACGTATATCTCGTCTTCTTTATATTCACCGCTTGCCCAAATCTTTATACACATGCTGAAGGTCCTCACCTTCACCCATCATCCACCATTCTACCTCTATCTAAGTTGACCCGCCCAAAAAGAGCATCAACAGAAGATGTAAAAAAATATAATACAAATGATGAGAGTAATAAAGGATTGCCATAGTTGCAGAATTATCCCTTTTGCTTATGCTGGCGGCATCTTCCTTATATACATGTTTGTTCTTGTGCATATGGGTAAGAACATTCATGGACATTTATGTTGGTGCAATCAATAATTTTTGAATAAATGTTCATTTTGTGAAGCATCTTGGAGGCATATCGAACTGGGAAAGGACGCATTGTGGTCAGAGGGAAAACTGATGTTGAATTGCTTGATTATAGAACAAAGAGAAGTGCAAGGATCATAAGGAGGTTTGCCTTCGTCTTCTTGTCCGATTTGCATTAAATATGCATGTAGTCTTAGATTCTCGTGAAAGAGTTTATTTTTTTTAGTGATTTTATACTTTGTGAATGACTCAGATCGCTCACCAAACCAACAAATCAGCCCTTGTGGAGAACATAGCCGAACTTGTGGAAAATAAGGTGACATTCTTGCAAGTAGCAAATGATCCTTTAAAAGTGCTGGATTGTAATTTTTCTTTAAAAAGTAGTTTTGTGATTGGTTTTTTTATATGTTATTTGATTCTAATCTGAAAGGTTCCGGTTTTTAGGGTCCAAATTCATTTGTTAGTATTGTAATTCTTATTTAATATGTGACTTTATTAAATCCAATATGTACCATTATATTCATTTAAGTTATTTTGTTGATATCATGTTGACCTCATATAATAATACTGCTTGTCTCTGTTCATCATCTTCCCAAGAAATCTTTAGTTACACGTATTATCTCTTTGTTCCAAATTTGTCACCATTTTTGTGTTGATGCATTGCACTTCTAACTGCTGTATCACTCACATGAAATTATTAAAGTAATAAGGTCATACATTGTTGTTAATTCTTATCTCGTTTTAGTTCTTTTCTTTATACTTTTTTCCTTTTTTCTACAGAGTTTAGAAGGAATAAGCGATATTAGGGATGAAAGTGATCGCTCTGGAATGCGTGTTGTCATTGAGGTGTGCAATTTATTTATTTCTTTTTAATTCTGTTCTCCTCCATACTTTGTAGCTTTTAAATACTTACATTCTGAAGAATTCACAATACTATGGGAGATTTAACTAGTAAAACGGTTTTGCTATTCTTCTCAAATAAAAAACGGGTTCTGCAGTTGGATTATGATCTATTTGCATCCTCTTTTCAGCTCAAGCAAGGATCTGACCCATCAATTGTTCTGAATAATCTTTATCGCCTCACGTCTCTTCAATGCAGCTTTAGTTGTAACATGGTTGGGTGAGTGATATCTTTATCATCATTCAAGAACATTGGTAGACTTAAGATTCTGGCTTTTGGTTCTTCACTGGTGTATGCAATTTCTCTCCTATACTTCTCTAGTTGATTTTTAGGGCTGAAAATTGAAAGTTGCATTTTGGCCTTGAAAGTTATGACTTTGATTGAATATTATAACTCAAGGAACCGAGATATTTTGGTTTGGAAACTAATTTTATGAAGAAAATTAAATTACTCTATTGTCGTTGAAATAAATAACTTTTGTCAAAAGCTGAGCTGTAATAAAAATATCCCAAATATTGGTGGAGGTGTACAAGGATTGTATGAGAAAACTAAACACAAAGTCGTCATTTTGAAGGCTCCGGGCCTGTTGGTTTTTCATTTGATTTGTTTCAACATTGTTGGGAATTGGGATATTTTGGAGGCAAATTCAATGAAAGCCTTTGAAATTCCAAAAGGATGGGTGATAAATGCAATAACCTATTAGACATACATATGCCTTATTGCAAAGGCAAAAGGTTCAATGCGGAAGAATAAATTTACGCCACTGAGTTTGGTTTCCAGCTTGAATGAAGTACTTTATAAGGTGTTGTTTTTGAGATTGGAGTAGGTTTTGGGAGATACAAGTACAAACACAAGGTAATTTTGTGAAGGTGTGGAATACCTGTCCATGGCAGTAAGCTGCAATTTTTTTCATTGAAGAAAACAGAAAATTCAGTGAAATATTGCCAATATCACTAGAACGTAGCCTTATAAATTTTTAGGATTAGAAATTTTTTTAGATAAGATCCACATAGTGGTGCAACCAAGAAGCATGTGTACAATGTAGCCTTCATTGCAATGCCACACATAATGATATTAATTAACAATCCGATTGGATCAATTTCTTCTTTCAAAATGATTCTGGTGTTACTAAATTATGGCTTTCCATTGTTCTAGAAGTACACCATATTTTCTCGATTGAACTTTCTTGCTCAAATGATTCATCACAATGCTTAGATTTTCATTTGGTATTTTGTCTATTCACAGTATTCATAATGGGCAACCTAAGCAGATGGGTCTAAAGGAGTTGCTGCAGGTGACTACCTAAGTTTAATCTCTTAGTATAAGCCTATGTCTGTCCACATTCTGGCCACGGCCGACTTGTGAACCACGGCGGCGACCTTGGTTCTCTTCATCTTGCAAAGCCACTGCTATGAGAACTTGTTCATCGACTTGTCTCTGCAACTCATTGATTTCATCTGCTTTATGGTTTCTCTTATTTCTTTCTCACTCTTGCCTCTCCAAGCATCTCCTATATTCTTCCATTGAGAATGAATGGAGTATGAATTCTAAACTCTAAGAAATGAAAATATAGAAAGATGTGGTGTGAGAGGTATGAGCTGAGTCTTTGGTTTTATAGAAAATTTTGGCAAGATAGAGATGTCACGTGGCTTGATTTGATTGGATGAAAATCTTATCTGAAATTTAAAATTAATCCGAATTTTGAATTTTGAAATTCATCTGAAATTTGAATCCAAATTTATCCAAAATTTGAATTTTGAAATTCATTCGAAATTTGAACCCAAAAATCTTATTTGGAAATTTTATCCGATTATGAATAGTCTTGACACATAAGAACCCGGAAATCTTATCTGAAAATATTATCCAAATTAATTATTGAGGTAAAAAAATTTGTGAAAAAAACAAAAAAATGAATAGTAACTGCCCTTAACCATGGCAGCAGGTAGAAACACAAAATACTATTTGCAAGGGCAACCACTATTCACGTGAATAGTGGCGGCCCTAGCTCCCCCCTTGCCATGGCTAAGGGCAAATAAGTGAAGTTGCTCTTATTGGCTTTTGAGTTCCCCTGCTCCTATTAACTATGTAAGTTTATTCAGCAAAACGTTCATTGGAAAATTTAGATTCTGATTTCATGGATAATGTTTTTGCTCTGCTTTCATATTACTCTGTTGGGACATTTAATGGCTTCAAATAATGGATAGTTTGTCTTACCTCATACCTACCTGGTTACTGTTTTTTATTTAATTTTGGACTTTTGGTTTTAAAGCGTACAGTGAGCGGTTAATATTTGGTTCTTCACTCCTAAGTGTTGATGCTTGACTCATTCATTGTTGTATTAAGATTATAATATTCTAGCATTAAGATATTGGTAGCTTGTCTTTGTGTACTACTGTGTGATTGTGACTATTTTACTGGATTTACATTTATGTCACCACACTACAACTCATAGTTCATATGTATTTTCTCGTTGAAATAGGGCATTGTTGTGGGCCTGGATAATTTGGATGCAGTAATTCGTATGCTAAGAGAATCTTCTAGCAATGCAATTGCATCATCTGGTATAAGGAGCGGTGAGCTCCCCTATGTTTTTGAGTTTTTCATTTTCAACTTGAGTAGAAGTGGTGAATCTTCTACCTAGTTTCGTGTCTGAATTTTTCATTACACATTATGTTTAGACATACGTATCGTTTCCCGTATTAGATATATGTATCTGAATTCTTCCCTATGTTTTGAAATAAATCTACTGAGTTGTACACTTTTGTATTATATATTTCTTCTGATTATTGTACATAGTTTTAAGACTGTTTTGTAATCCTGCAGATAATTATTTTTCAATGCGCTTCTTTGTATTACATTATTTTCAAAAGCGCACATTTGATTAGGTCGGACCTCTTGCGCCACGCTCCTGTTAAGGCAGTGTAGAATGCATTTAATTGGGGTTGGAAGTGGGATCTTGATCATTATGTTGATTTAACCACCTGTTATGGAAAAAAATTGGTGCATAGGCTGTCTTTGTATCATCATTTTCACTTCTTCCTTTTTTCATCTACCCTTGTTTGGAAATGATGTTAAATGTTCTTAAGATGACTATCATACTATTTATAGGGGAGATACTTTAATTGCCTCCATTTGGTTCAAATTGAATAAGAAGCAAATGAGTTAAAAAGCAAGTTTTCCAGTCCCAAGGCGTTCAATGCTGGAGGACAGTGATAGTGGCCACCTTGATGACGTAGATGTTATTCCAAATGAAGAAATGCTTTTGGTATACGCTAACACCTTCTTTTTCATGAAGTTATAATTTACTCCTTTGTTTTCGAAGAAGGAAAATTTAAAAGAAAAGAAACCCAACGAACACTTTCAATCTACAAAATCGAGGAACCATTGGCAAATCTGTACTTACAGAGTTACATACAGACCAAGAACTGCCTCTCAATGTGTTCAATTCCAACCACACAGTAATATTTGAGATTATACTGCAAAACGATAAATTACAAGATCATAAAACAATTAGATTGAAACCGAACCCAAAAAAAAAAAAAAAAAAAAAAACTAATTAAATAGATATTCCAATATTTCTCTTCTATGGCATATATAATAGATTCTCAGATAGAGGAGTTGGGAGAAAGGGTTATCCCTGGTGGAAAGAGAAAATAATCAATTCTGACCTGAAAAGGAAAGATGGTTTGTGTCCTCTGACACCTGAAGAAACCGCTCTTACACGGTGAAATATGGTGCCGAGAGGGGATATTTTTGTTCCCACATATGACGGAAACATGGCTAAAGTGGTTGAAGGCCATCGCAGATTTCTTGGGTTCAAGAAGACAATTCTACTGGACAGAAAGCTTCTTGTTGATTTGATAGACCAGTGCTCAAGTGGATCATTGAATTGGGATGAATTTTCATCTGCAGTAAATGAAGCTCATGCAGGTCGAATGGGGAACCCAACTAATAGGTTGATGATCCAAGACCGACCAACAGAGGAGGACTATTTCTACGCCAACCCAGATGAGTGTTTGCAATCGTTAGGTGAACAACTGAGTAGTACGTGATATATATAATGTTCGAAGATTGTGACACTCATCCATGTTCTACAGTGTTGGCTGTTTTCCCACAGATATATAAGAAAGTTGTCTACGGAGGGATTAGCCATAATGAGATTTTGTTCTGAAGAGGTGATGAAGATTATTGTCGGGGGACGTAAGTAATCTTCAATAATGCCCCGAGAGGATCTATGCTGGAGGACATGTTTTATCTTTTATATAAGCCCAAAAAAAAAAGGACAAATATAATTGATGAAAAATAAATAAAAACAAAATCTTTTGTTTCCTTTTCCCTAGTTGATTAGGATTTATCCTTATATTTCTGCATGTTAATTTTGAATTCCTAGTAGGATTTGGATCATAATCAAAATTTCAAATTCCTATTAGGAATTAGATTATAATTTGATTCCTATATAAAGGTCTAGTTTTAGATTGTGCCTCAGGGAAGTTGTATCAAAACAAATAAAAAGAACCATGGGAAAAGAAGATGATTATGTTGAGTATGTTCCAGTGGCGAAGCGGCGAGCAATGGAAGCTCATAAGATTCTTCAACGCAAGGTAAAGTCTCTCGGGCTTGAAGAGAAGTCAGACAAGTTAAAGCTAGCTGCTCAGGCAAACCCTAGTCTCCTTGTTAAAGCACAGTCGGAAAAATCAAATTTTGTTGCCGAAGAAGACAAACCAAGCAAACCTAGTCTCCTTGTTAAATCATTAGAGATGAAGCATGAGGCTCCCAAGATTACTCCAATCCAGCAGATGGTGCAACAAGAGAAAGAGATTATTGACAACTTATCGGATCGCAAAACACTAATGTCAGTTGGTGAATTGGCAAAGGGAATCACTTATACCGACCCTATACCAACAGGTTGGAAGCCCCCATTGCATATAAGAAGGATGCCAATGAAGCAATGTGATTTGATTCGAAAGCAGTGGCATATCGAAGTTAGTGGTGAAGATGTTCCACCACCTATTAAGAATTTCAAGGACATGAGATTTCCTGAACCGATTTTGAAGACTCTGAAGGCCAAGGGCATTGTCCAGCCGACCCCCATTCAGGTGCAAGGTCTTCCGGTGATTTTATTTGGGAGGGATATGATTGGTGTTGCGTCTACTGGCTCAGGAAAGACATTGGTTTTTGTGCTGCCATTGATTATGGTTGCATTGCAAGAGGAAATTAGGATGCCAATTGTTCCTGGTCAAGGGCCTTTTGGATTGATCATTTGCCCATCAAGGGAGCTCGCAAAGCAGATTTATGAAGTGGTGGAAGAGTATCTGGTTCCTATGAGAGAGGTTGGATATCCAAAGATAAGGCCTTTGCTCTGTATTGGTGGAGTGGATATGCGTTCGCAATTGGACATTATCAAGGAAGGTGTTCATATAGTTGTTGCTACTCCTGGGAGATTGAAGGACATGCTGGCAAAGAAAAAAATGAATCTCAATAATTGCACATATTTAACTTTGGATGAGGCTGATTGACAGGACCCGCCCGAATTTCCCAACCCGAGGCGGATCCGTCTTGGTGCCGACATCATACTGATGCCGGGCCCACTTACTAACACCCAAGACATCCTACCAAAAATTTTGGCAGAGTCTCCCCTGTAAAATGCTCAAACCAACCATAAACAACCTGCAATAATTTACAACAATATACAACCCAACTGCCAAAGCATGCTTTTACAAACTACACTCCAACACAAAATGGCCTCCGGCCTCAAGTAGTAGCCTAACATGGGCAATAACAGAGCGTCTACAGAATTTGTTTACAACAAACAGGGGAGTAGAAAGAATTTATACAGACCCTATTAACAGACGACAAGTTCGGAGCTCGTGACTTGCTCGAATGCCTTCAGGAGCAACTCATGCAGGGCGCAAAAGCAGAAAGATGTGAGTGGACAGAAATAAAGTTTCACCTTAAAATCAACATAGTAACCCCACCATGTAAAAATAATGGTCTAGCATGCAGTTTCACAATTCAGAAACCAAAACTCAAACACAAAAATCCCAAAGTCCAAAACATCTCCACATCTCAAGCTCACAACTCATTTCCCAAAATATATGCAACTCTCAACAACCCGTAAATACCCATATATAAATATATATATATATATATATATATAGGTAGGACTCTAGTATAGTATATACTCCTCTCCATACTAATGTACCGGGGAGACAATCCAACCGGGGGATTGTTAGCTGGTACGCAGGATTTCGAACACTAACCCGCGTCCAGGATGAGTAGTCCAACCGGGGGACGGAACTCCATAGCTCACACGCCGGCACTGCCAGCGACACGTGTAGCTCACAAATCTCATATCAAGTCCTACGCGCGCAGACAGTATCATCACCCCACCGGCACCGCCAGCGACGTGTGTGATGATACTCAAGCAATATACATACTCTCCCCATACGCACGCCAAGCGACACGTATGGAAAGTGTCTCACACACCGCACGCCAACGCCATGTGTGAGACCCGTAATCTCATGGCCTTCCCACCCCACCGGCACTGCCAACGACGTGTGTGGGAAGCCTAGTAACTAGGGAATGGTACTCACCTACCATACTCATATCTCACAACCATCCATCAAACTCCTATCTTTCCACAATCTCACCACAACAACATCTCATACTCTATACATAGACAATATAGATAGCCCTCCCAAAATCCATATCAACAAAATCATCATACTCAAATATATATGTCTATACTCAAAATATATAGCCAAGATATATAAACATATTCAAATCATCAACCAAAGACTTATTAAATCAAAGTCACCATCATTTAAAGTATATGCACAAAACTTTCATAATTAAAAACCATGCATATGCTTAAAACAAAGTCCACTCACAAGCAATCCCAAGCTGCCCGGCCCCGTGAGGGTCCCGCCTGCTGCGAGTGATCAACCGAAGTACCTATTCCAAGATACAAATCCTTGATTAACATCACGTACTTCCAAAACGGAAATTCACGAAAGGAAATACTTAAATCCCCAAGTTCCCGGTGCGCTCACGTCCAAAGGAACATCCTAAGGTCCGGTTACAGATTGGAATTCGCTTCCCAATCGCACGGTGATCGCGATTTCCCTAAACTTCACATTATTGAATCGGAACATCCGGGGCTCCGATTCACGATCCGCGAATTCCTATAGGTTTCTAAGAGTACCTAGATCAACATACTTCAACTTGGAAACGATCCAACGGTCAGAACTTATCGAACCCGGATAACGCACAATATGCGAAATCCGTTCGATAGTCAAACGATATCCAAATTGAGATCCGCGAAATCCTACGCACTCGTGACAACCTAAGGATCTCAACAGGACGAAAAACAACTTCACCCACCTTGCCCACGCGCCGCCACACGCGCCGGCAGCGCGCGGTGTGTAGAGAGATTTCCGGCGACGGAAAATCTCCACACCAACGCTCACCCTTCCAATCCTAGATACTACTCGAAGAATGGAGCAACTTTTTCAACTACGGCAACGTCCAATTCGGACGGCAAGTGGCCGGAATTTCAAATTGAAATCCGGCCAAAACCTAGGTTTCCAATTCGAGAATTAACCTGCAAATCTATCAAAACCTATCCCACAGCCAGCTAGAACACACAAAAGGATGAGAAACCTCACCTTACCCGTCGGAAATGGTGGCTGGAGGAGAGAGATCGAGCGGCTAGAAGTTCCAGTCGATTCCGCCACGATTCGCATTTTCCGCGAGTCCCAGGGTTTCGGGGCTGTCTGGCGGGAAGAGAGAGGAGAAGATGCGGTTCGAACGGACCGGTCTCGTCGGACGGGTGGTCGGAAGTGGCGGTGTGTGGCGGTTTCCGATCGGTGAATGTGACGGGAAGGAGGAAAATCGCAAGGAAGGGGAAGACGCGGGAGGAAGAGAGAGAAAGTGAGGGTAAATGTAAAAATCTGATTTTTACCCCAAACTGACTTCGAAATAATTACGGTTTTGCCACCGAACAAGTTTTGATCGCCAAAGCTTCGTTAAATCTCCGATTCAAGCCTACCGCCTTTGTCTACGGTTTCGTCTCAGTACCACCTACGCAACCACACTACTCAAGGTCCCAAAATCTTCCCGGATACGAAAGTGACCAAAATTACCCTTAACCCAAGGGTAAATTAATATTTTCCCTTAATTAAATTAAACAGGAAAATAAACGGAGTCGGGGTGTTACACTGATAGATTGGTAGATTCAGGCTTTGAGGATGACATAAGACACGTTTTTGACCACTTTAAATCTCAAAGACAAACTCTCTTATTTTCAGCCACCATGCCCACAAAAGTTCTCAACTTTGCTAAAAGCGCTTTGGTAAAACCCGCCACCGTGAACGTGGGAAGACCTGGAGCTGCAAATTTGGGTGTAATTCAGGAGGTTGAGTATGTGAAGCAAGAGGCCAAGTTTGTTTACCTTCTTGAATGTTTACAAAAGACCGCACCACCTGTTATAATATTCTGTGAAAACATAGCTGACGTCGATGACATTCATATATATCTTCTGATAAAAGGAGTGGATGCAGTGGGCATTCATGCGGGGATGGATCAGAAAGAGAGAGAGGATGCCATTTCTTCCTTCAAGAAAGGGAAGAAAGATGTCTTGGTTGCCACTGGTGTTGTCTCAAAGGGTTTGGATTTTCCGGATATTCAACATGTCATCAATTATGACATGCCAACACAGATTGAAGACTATGTCCACAGGATTGGACGAACGGGAAGATGTGGCAAGACTGGAATAGCAACAACCTTTATAAACAAAAATCAAAGTGAGGCAACACTTCTTGATTTGAAACACCTCCTGCAGGAGGCAAAACAAAGGATTCCACCGGTGTTGGCTGAGCTTAATGATCCAATGGAATTAAATGCGGATGCAATTACAAATGCGAGCGGGGTTAAGGGCTGCGTTTATTGTGGCGGGCTTGGTCATCGTATCCATGACTGCCCCAAACTGGAGCAACAGAAAAGAATGGCAATTTCCAGCTCTAGAAGAGATTATTTTGGATCTGGTGGTTACAGAGGGGAAATATGATATTTTCTATATGTATGTAACTATATATATAAGAAGCTTGCAGTCTCTCTGAAACCAAAGCTCCTTTCCCTATTTTAAAGCGAAAATAAGGATACCCAGTAAGTACAACAAAATAAAACATTTTTAAGAGACTTGTCAATTTCCCAATTTAGCATTTACATAATTTCATTCTTATGTATTTCTTCTGTATGCTAACTGCTCGTCAATTCTATAATGAACTTTCTGGGAGAAATCTTTTTTTCCGGATGGTCCTCAAATAAAGTTATGATTGCCGGGTGTATCATGATTCTATGTTGAACACAGAGAGGTTCATTCTGATATGAAGTCTGTAAAGAAGACTTATTTATCTGCTTTGAAGTTACCTTGCCAACCTCCAAAACAAATAATCGAATCTAGACTATGTATAAAAGGCGCTAGCGATAGAGAAGTGAAGATCTATTGGCCTATGGCCGTCGGTGTACGATGCCAGTGTTCCATGCAGAAATTTAGTTTAGTTGCAGTTAGGTATTCTATTCCTTGGACCACATCTAGTTTAGTTGTAGCTATAAGGTATATAGACGGTTTTCATGCAACCTTGGTCTGGATGCTTTGTATGTGCATGCTAGTTGTGAATGCCTACATGCAATGAGCCCTGCCTTGCAAATATTTTTTATATGAAATCCAAATGGTGCTTCAATTTCATAATTCACTGATTCATAGTACCAGGTGTCTTGCCTTGCATATATTTTCTTGGGGATGTTGAAACTAAATCAACTCCAAACTATTAGTGTTAAAATAGAATGAGGTCAACACTCTAATGACTTTCGTAGAATCAGTTTTGTATGTACATGCAAAGGACTTGTAACTCAAGAAATCTCCATTAACCACACCATGAAGGAAAGAAAAAAAAAAAATTTGGCTGTGCCGAGCCCTATTTACAGGATTAATCCATGCTTGAGCAATGAACAGAATTTTACACATGAGGCGTGTAAGAATATACCAAAACGGTATCTGATAGGTTTTACCAATTAGACAGCAGAACTGATTTCAAAATTAGTAATTTAATAAAAATAAAAAAAGCATTCTACCTATGTTAGAAACATAAAGGGCATCATGCTTGAAGCTACACACTACGTCGCCGTTGGATGTAATTGAGTAGGCGCACATCACCCTTCATATCACTACGATCACCACAGAACGCGCTTCCACAGAGACAATGGAAGGGCTTCATGGGATGGCCACTATCATGATCACAGTCATGAAAGTCGATGCCCTAGTCCTGAAACAGCATAGGCATTTGAAAGTTGGATGATGATGCCAAACACACATTAATAACATATCATATATTGGTGAACCTCCATGGCATCAACCTTCCCTGTTGTGAAAAGGGCAGTCTGCATGAAATAAATAAAACAAATCATATTTACTTGTATGAAGAATTGGTTCGACTAGTAGTACGAAGAAGATCGAAGGGATGAGATCATTGAATGCTGAAAAATCATACATGATAGTAGTGATGATCTGGGGTCTCCACTTCCGCAGGGATCTCTACCAAGGTAGCACAACATCTGACCGATAAATGTAAAATGTTTCAGTAGAAGATTTTAGCAACAAAAAGAAAAAGCATTCAAGGAGAAGAGAAAATTAGCCGCTCTCATTAATCAAGATATCCAAGAACACAAACCATTCCGGCACAGAATGACATTGAGACAGCTTCAATAAGAAACATGGCTCTTAATATAGAATCTATAATACATACAGAAATGGAATGATGCTCGTCAGTGATGTATAATAACTGTTCGTTAAGTTTATTGCACATGGCAATAACTTTAATTTTAAGTATGCATGCAACCTAAGATAAACCTTAAATAATGAACAAAGAAATTGAAGAGTTTGGATAGGCAGAGTGGCGGAGATGATCACGTTCGTTCACCCCTAAGATGTTAGGGGGTGTCATGAAACCAAATTGGTTATTTTGGTTAGAGAAGGTCAGTTCAATTGATTTGAGTATAAAGAAACTACAACATGTAAAAGGATGCAGTCAATAATTAGACCACTGACAAGAAAATACTTCTATATGAAGGAAGGCTAAACAGCTAAACCTAGAATTTATGCAATCTGAAAATTTCTTTCTTCGAGGAGTAGATAAATGGTGTAATCTATCAACAGAGCATGCTAATCAACAGTTTGAAATGTTCAATAAACCTGAACAACAAAGTGCAACACATTTCCTTCTTAGATGTTAAGATACAAATGTATATAAATGTATACACAACCTATATTAGGCTATAATTACTTCTTGCATTATAGGGTAAGTACATATAAACCTAGAAGATGCAGAATTATCTTAATGATAGCAGAAAACTAAAATTGTTTCATCACTTACTTTAAATGATGCTCATTAATGATCGTGTAATAACTGTTCATTAAGTTTATTGCAAGTGAAAATAGCTTAACGGTTAAAGTTGAATTTTCATGTCCAATGCAGATGCAAAGCTAGCTGACAATTACGTTATGGATTTTACACCTGTGATTGATAAATCTTGCAACATTTCCATAAATTGTAGCATCCAAGTCAGCTCCTAACCCCTCTTACCCAAGTCAGCTCCTCCATGGCATCAAGGGCAATCTGCATGAAATAAATAAAAGAAATCATATTTACTTGTATGAAGAATTGGTTCGACTAGTAGTGCGAAGAAGATCGAAGGGATGAGATCATTGAATGCTGAAAAATCATACATGATAGTAGTGATGATCTGGTGTCTCCACTTCCACCGGGATCTCTACCAAGGTAGCATCAGAACATCTGACCAATAAATGTAAAACGTTTCAGTCGAAGATTTTAGCAACAACAAAAAAGTATTCAAGGAGAGGAGGAAATTAGCCTGCTCTCATCAATCAAGATATCGAAGAACACAAACCATTCCAGCACAGAATGACATTGAGACAGCTTCAATAAGAAACATGGCTCTTAATATAAAATTTATAATACATACAGAAATAGAATGATGCTCGCCAGTGATCATATAATAACTGTTCGTTAAGTTTATTGCACGTGGCAATAACTTAACTTTGACGTATGCATGCAATCGAAGATTAACCTTAAATAATGAACAAAGAAATTGGGGAGTTTTGATAGGCAGAGTAGCGGAGATGAGTTCATGGTCACCCTTAAGATGTTAATAGGAGGAGTCATGAAACCAAATCAGTTATTTTAGGCAGACAAGGTCAGCTGAATTTATTTGAGTATAAAGAAACTGCAAACCATGTAAAGGAATACGGTCAAATAATTAGACAATTGACAAGAAAATACTTCTATACGAAGGCTAAACCGCTAAACCTAGAATTGATGCAATCTGAAAATTTCTTTGTTTGAGTAGATAAATGGCAACAAAGCATCCTATTCAACAGTTTGAAATGTTCAAAAAACCTGAGGAATGAAGTGCAACACATTCCCTTCCTACGATGTTAAGATACAACCTATATAAGGCTATAATTACTTCTTGCATTATAGGGTAAGTACATATAAACCTAGAAGAGGCAGAATATTTTTTTAATGACAGCAGAAAAAGAATATTGTTTCATCACTTACTTTAAATGATTCTCGTTAATAACTGTTAATTAAGTTTATTGCAAATGATAATAGCTTAACGTATAAAGTTAAATTTACAGGTCTACTGCAGATGCAAACATAGCGGACAATTACGTAACTTTTAAGTTCGCATACAATCTGTGATTAACCTTAAATCCAGAACAAAGAAACTGGGGAGTTTGGAGAGGCAGAGTGGCAGAGATGAGCTCATCATGTTCACACCCCAGATGCTCGTAGGTGGCGTCAAGTAGATGCTTCTATAACGACTAAACCCCTAAACCTAGAATTTTTGTAATCTAAAAGTTTCTTTGTTTGAGGAAGTAGATAAATGGCTTACCTATCAAAAGTGTGAAATATTCAATAAACCCTTCATATTACTAAAACTGAATAAAGATACCTGATACAACATAAAACTAACACATCGTTGTTAAGCAACCAAGCGCATCAGATTTTCTTCATGCATTCAGATATAAATGTGTATGCAACTTATATTAGGCTTAAATTACTTCTTCCATAATAGGGTAAGTGGATATGAATTCTCTAAGAGGCAGAAATATTTTCAACGATAGAAGAATAAGAATATTGTTTCATACTAGCAGACAAATCCAAAACTTACAACTGATTGTGATCAATCCAAGACCCTGAGAGGAAAATTTGAAAAGCAAGACAAACAATACCAACGAAACTAATAACCTTAAGCTTCTTTTTGGTCAGAGATAACCTTGAAATTTATATAGAAGAGAATAATATAATTCTTATGCAATATCACCTTTGACTAGAAATATAAATCTAATAATTACTATAAGCACTGAGTTGGAGGAAGCGGCTGGGGTATATAAGAGTATGGATTTTACACCTGTGATTGATAAATCTCGCAACATTTCCATAAACTGTAGCGTCCAAGCAAAGGACCTCTTCATCTTTCAAGACACCCTTCGAGCCCCAACCTGCATCTAGTAGAACTTGGTAGCGTGTATTCTTGTTACCAGGACTTCCCACATTTCGCTCATGTAGTTCTGTGTTGGTTAATATCTCTCCAACATACTCACAAACAAAAGCCCCTGGTGGCAAGTCCTCCAGTGTTCAAAGACCCCACCCCTTCCCTTCGGGTGTCAAAAACACCTACAACAAAGATTAAACCACTTAGACACGTTTAGAATTTATACGCATCTGGTTATTATTACCTGGGCCTTGAAATTCACAGAGGACAAACTAACCTGCAACTTCACAGTGATGCTTTGCTAAACTATCCGGTTTCCACATTTCTTGTTACACCAGCATTTAGACCAGCATTCCTTTATAAATTTCTGTAACAAATGGCCTTTGCATGGCACAGAACTCCTCATTCTTAGACCTTTGAAGTGGGCAGTTTCTACAATACACTAGTGGTCTTGTTTAGGTTCCCGCTTCAAGGATAAACACTCTTCTAGAAACTTCTTGTGGGAGCAGATATTTTCGTCTCAAATCACAGCACGCCACGTGGAAAAGAAGATTATCTCTTTTAATTAATTAATTGAAACAGTTTATCTGGCCAATTAATTAATTGGGATAAATATCTTAATTAAATTATATTATCTTTATTTAATAAGATAATATCATTAATTAAGATATTATCATAATAAAGAGAAGATAATGTCATTATCTCAGATATTATCTTCATAAAAAGAGATAATATCATTTAATTCAGATATTATCTCCATAAAAAGAGATAATATCATTAAATCAGATATTATCTCAGTCTGACTCGATCCCTATGAATTTGGATACAGAATAAACTCAGCATATTCTCTACGAAACCCTAGCCCCGAGGCTCCTATAAATAGATGACTTCATTCATCATTCAAGGTACATCTAAACCTACTCCTTATACCCGAGAAAAATACCCGAAGCTCTTTCTCCCTCTCCACTCTCCATATTTTCTCCACACGGCTCCGGCCACCACATACGGCTCCGGCCGCCCGGTTCACACCCTACATAAACACTACTCCGTACCCTTTGCTTAGCTATTGTTTTCCTACAAACACTCGAACTAACTTAGGCATCGGAGGGCCTTTGGCCAACACCCCCCGGGTGTGGTCTATTTACTCTAATCTGTTTTACAGGAATCGAGGAAGAGAGAGAAGGAAGATCGAAGGTTGAAGGATCTAGAAGCAAATATTCTCCCGTGAGATTATTTGCACAAACATTTGGTGCTTTCATTGAGAGCACGAGTTATACTCAACGCGTGCTCAAGGAATCCGTTCCTCCTATTTTCCAATCCACCGAAGTCTTCCAAACAACCATGGTTGGAAGCAAACGCACTAGGAGCAAAACCGCCGCGGCTCAATCCGAGATGGCCCAAAGCCATTCCACCCCCGTGATCGACATGGTGGCACCACCACCTCTCGCCACCGTGCCACCTACCGGACCCGCAACCGGATCTAGCAACCTCTGTGGCACTCCCGCCGAACATGGTGGACCCTCTCATCAAGGTGGGCTCATTACCACCACCGATTTAGGCCCGGTCTTGGAGCAACTTCAAGCGTTCCCTCCATTGCCTCCACGCTCGACGCACGCTCTTGGGTACACGTCCAATGAAACCCTAGGCCGTGTGCAATTGGGCTCCACACGCTTCTCTCCTCCCGATCCACAAAGTCAAGCAGATCTCAACTTGAGAGTTGACCAGCTAGCTCAGAGAATGGACGACCAAAATGCTCTTATGAGGCAGCTCATTAATCAAATAAGCGTGGCTCAAAATCTTGGCCTTGGACAACCAGGCGAAGAGAGAAGAATAGAAGAACGCGCGGTGGGCAGCTCAACGAGCACCAAGCGGGTCGAGCAGGAGCGAGCAGACAAGGGGATGCACAACCACGTGATCAGCTTGCCGACATGTCGCAAGCATTTGCAAGCCACACACAAAGCAAGCGTGCGAGAAAGGCTCGGCCCATGACTTGACGTCCGTGCTGCTGGGCCCGCAGGAAACGTACTTTAAAGGCTAGGATCGGGAGATCAAAGCGATAATCGCCGCAATGAGGATCGTGAACATAGGCGCTCCGCTGCCCACTCGCGAGAAATATTCACGAGCTAGGCCCCGGGAGGTCAACCGGTAACCCTCGCAACGAGGATCGTGAAGAGAGGCACTCCACTGCTGGCCGTCAAGCTGCAGAAAATCCCTCGCAAGCGCAGTCCACCAACACGCCTCCTAGGCAGCGCGGACGAGAGGACCGACCCTCGCGGACCAACGAGGAGGTCAATCGGCGTCGCTGAATCGCAAAAGTCGCCAGCGAGATCGACCAGCAATACGCGCAGAAGACGTTGAGAAGCTTGTGAATGACCGACTTCGAGACTTGAAGACTGGAGGGAACCTCGAGGATGCACTACGTAAGGAGATGGACCAGGCGATCTCTACTCCTTTCACCCCTAAAATCGAGCAGGCTGCTCCTAAAGCGATTCTCAACGCCTTCGTTTACGCATTTCAAGGGAGATTCCGATCTCGAGAGCCACCTAAAACACTTCAAAAGTGTCATGAGACACTAGCCGGTTACTCAAGCAGTTCACAAGACAATATGCAAATTGAAGTTGAAAAATAAAGACTGAGATTTTCATAGCAAAGCGACCAACCGGCCAAGTTCAAACAAAAGAATATGGTCAAACAAGACCAATTATTCTAAACAAAAGCAGACTACAAAAGCTGAAAAGAAATAAAGGAGTCTTCGTCTACTCGAAACACCAGCAGAGATCACGATCTCTGACCTCTTGGCGTCCGCTGATCACCACGCTTTGGCAGACTCCACATGGCTGATCTATGCGTCTGCCACCACCTTATCGACCGCATCCTCCTCTGCTCCATCTTCCTCGATTACGCCTCTTTAGCCACGCTCGTCGGCTCCTTCGGTGTTCACAGCATTAGCCTCCTCACTTTTCACAGGGGGCAAGTCTGGATAGAGCATCTCGATGTCTTCATCTCCAATGGCGTAGAGGGGTCATATCCTTTGTGCAGTCCAAGTAGCCCAACATGCGCATCCATGGCAACTTCGGACTTGGATTCCTCAGCAGACTCATGATAGGCGTGAAATCTAGCCAAAAGCTTGTCATAGCTATGAGAGATATCGGCATTCTTGCGCTCAAGGTGGAAGTAAGCATCTTTTCGACTTGCCAAGTCAGCAGCAGAAGAGTTAAGCTCGGAATCTTTCTCAGCAAGGGAACTCTTCAACTCAGATATCATCCCCCGCAAATCAGACGTCTTCTTCTCATAACGGCAGTCTGCTCGGCGGAAAGTTTGCTAACTAACTCGGCATTCTTCTTCTCCAACTCGCTAAGTGAGCGGAAGAGGGAACAGCAGACGAGTTACGAATGGTCTCGGCAGCAAAACTACTCCCTTTGAAGCGGATGAAGTGTCGCTTCCCTTTGTTTTCCAAGGAAAGACTTGAGAAAGCACCAAGATCGCTAGCCACGGATTTGGTCAACCAGCTCGGCACAAGAGGATGGACTTGATAGAAATTGCGTCTTTAGCGGATCGGACACGCCGCATCCCCTGCGGGGCTAGATTTGTCCACCTTTGGATCGGCCGCGCGTTGCGAAGAGCCCTTCGCCCAGGCAAATGACTCTCTTGCTTTCTTAGCCTCTGTCAACCTCACTTCCAAAGGATTTGGCGACGATGAATCCACTCCATGCTTGACTGCTCGTGACTCAACAGTTGAAACATGATGGTTGGATGGATGAGCAGACTGCCCAAATCGACTTCCAATCTTCGACTGGTACAAACGACTCAAATTTCGAAAAGGAGCATCCGCATCTCTTTGTCTTTCAACAAGTGAGCTAGATCGCGCACGGACTACTTTACGGAGCATATCACGATCTCCAAACTCATCAGGCTTGAGCTCTCAAAGACTGACATCAGCCTTCCTCTTTTAGGGGAGTTTAGCAAAACACTCCTCATGTCTAGCAGGCAAATCATCATGGCTCGGACCATCCTGCTTCCATCTATCGACATCCTTAGCAGGGGGCAGTCCACTAACTTCCTCCTGATCGTCGCTCAGCAGACTCGACTTACTTTGGGATGCACGGCAACTCATCTCTTCGACAAGCAGTACAAAATTCTCCAAGATATTTCTCAAGCTAGAAAGTAGAGAAGTTAAGTTTGCGATGTAAGAAAGAGTGAAGAGAAGCCCTGTATTTATACAAGTTGGACAACCCGGGTCAAGAAGGAATCTCAAGCTCTTTCCTACTGGGAATCCAACTCCAACAACAGTCAGAAGCCTACACCAATTTAGAATCCGATATGCAAAAGGAGTCCAACACACAAAAGAAAGCCCAAACTCAGTTGGAGAGCCCGAAAAAAATAATTTCATCTCCTACATGCCACACAGGTGTCACGGGGGCATTTGTGGGAGCAGATATTTTCGTCTCAAATCACAGCACGCCACGTGGAAAAGAAGATTATCTCTTTTAATTAATTAATTGAACCAGTTTATCTGGCCAATTAATTAATTGGGATAAATATCTTAATTAAATGATATTATCTTTATTTAATAAGATAATATCATTAATTAAGATATTATCCTAATAAAGAGAAGATAATGTCATTATCTCAGATATTATCTTCATAAAAAAGATAATATCATTTAATTCAGATATTATCTCCATAAAAAGAGATAATATCATTAAATCAGATATTATTTCAGTCGACTCGATCCCTATGAATTTGGATAGAGAATAAACTCAGCATATTCTCTACGAAACCCTAGCCCCGAGGCTCCTATAAATAGATGACTTCATTCATCATTCAAGGTACATCTAAACCTACTCCTTATACCCGAGAAAAATACCCGAAGCTCGTTCTCCCTCTCCACTCTCCATATTTTCTCCACACGGCTCCGCCACCACATACGGCTCCGGCCGCCCGGTTCACACCCTACATAAACACTACTCCGTACCCTTTGCTTAACTATTGTTTTCCTACAAACACTCGAACTAACTTAGGCATCGGAGGGCTTTTGGCCAACACCCCCCGGGTGTGGTCCATTTACTCTAATCTGTTTTACAGGAATCGAGGAAGAGAGAGAAGGAAGATCGAAGGTTGAAGGATCTAGAAGCGAATATTCTCTCGTGAGATTATTTGCACAAACACTTCTCCTTGACGAATCCTCCTAGAGTGTATGCAAACTGACCCCCACTTTCAGCCGCACACAGGCAAGGTACTGGTGATGTCAAACAATCCCCAAAACAATGTGAACAGAAACCCTCATGAGATATACGAGCAAGTGAAAATTTCACATAGGCGTTTTTATAAACTAAATTATTGGAGATGTAAAAAAGAGATTGGCAGATCTTCAGTATTTCTTCCATTCTCCAAGGAAACTTTCACCCTTTCTTCACCTCTACTTATGTCATCAATATAAACACAGGATTTAATGACTCCAAGTGAAGAATGGTAGTTATGATCAGCCTCCACCTTGCATAATTTTGAAGATCTACGGCCTTGGATCACCTTTAATCTCTTTGCGGTTTCACCAAAGATGTTCTCAATATCCTTTCTTGCAAAACCAATTAAGCATTGAAGACCATCATAACAACCAAAAGCTATATGTTTGGGTATATGAGGTATAACCTTGATAAGATTTTTACATAAAATTAATTCACTTTGAAAACTTTGATGATCATATTTACTGGCAAGAACATCTTGTGCAGTACTTTCATCAAAGGTGGAATCAGTTCCTGTTTCCACAAAGCATTCTTCAACTCTACATGATTTTATGTGTGTCTCTTCCATCATTTCTAGAGCTTCATCAAAATGTGGAGGACAGAAATCAGACTGTGGAGAAGAGTGGCAAATCATAGACATTTCCAGGTCACCCTTCGGAGTAGATGATGCAGCTACAAACTGTGGCAAATCAAAAACATTATCTTTGTTGTCCGTATTCAATGATTCCACTTCCAACAACTTCAAGCCGTCTTCATCAAAATCTGAAGAACTATCTTCACCTATCAGATTGAGACTTTCTTCCAGTTGCATGTTGCAATTACGCAGAGGATCGAAGTTATTCCCAGAGTCCAAAACCTCTCTTTCCTGGTGTCTTCGGCGACTTCTTCTTACTAGTGGTTGAGAGTCTTCAGATTCTTCCGAATCAGAAAACAGATTATCCTCATTACTCTGACGTGCCCTTTTTAATGGAGATTTTTCAAGGCAAGATGTGGAGTGTTCCAAAGGAGACAATGCCTGTTTTTTCCGTTGCCTTGTGCAATATCTCTTGGTTGGAAGTTCAACAACTTCAGTTTTATCATAAGATGGAGCTTCTTTTTTCTTCGATCTCACTCCCTGGCACGAAAATATATGAAATGCTAAAACACTTAAACTTCAGTTTCATCATATAAAAAAACCATTATGCTCTCTGCATGGTTGATGAGAGCTCCAAGACATAGAACAAACAACCCAGCCATAATTTGTAATAATAGTAAACAGAAATATAGGGCATAGAGAATATTATTATACATAATCTCACCTTTGATTCAGCTATCCTTTTCCATTTTAAAGGGAAAATAAGGATGCCCGTTAAGTATAACAAAATATATAAAAAAAACTATTTAAATAGATATTCCAATATTTCTCTTCTATGAGATATATAAAAGATGAAAAATAAACAAAAACAAAATCTTATTAAAACACTAAAATAATTAATAAAAAATTAAAAAGAAAAATCTTATTAAAATATGAAGAATAAAAAAAAAGGTAAAAAACAAACCTTTTCCTCCTCTGGCTTCTGGTCCAGCAAAAGTCTGTAATTTTCATCAATAATAAACTCCCAGCTGTTTGCATAGACTTTCAGAAGCTCTTTGACCGCTGCCTTTGTCTGACCTTCGGAAATGCCAAAAGGCTTCATTGCCCTACAGGCATCAGCCATTCGAGAATTTTTTGGCGGCATCACTAAACTATTCACAGTGAAAACGGCATCACTAAAAAAGGAAGAAGGCAAATGCCAACACATGAAGATGAAGCAGCTCTGGCCTTTGGTTATGTCACCAAAACAGAAAAATAAAAGAAAAGCTAGAAGAAGAAGAAAGCTTTTACAAAGTAAAATCCAGATGAATGGTTTTTACCTCTCTCTTTTTTCTGGGTATTTAATTTTCAACTGACTCAGAGCACTGCGCACCTCTTTTAATTTCTCAGACTCTCTTTCTAACCTCTGGTTGCTTTGGGAAAATGGGAAAATGCTTTAGG